>NW_027512845.1:0-342537 GCF_048772815.1 Callospermophilus lateralis | reverse complement strand
CAGATGTCAGGCTGGCAGAACTTCATGTTTGTGGAGTGTTTACCCTGTCCCTTACTTTTGGAAACTCCTCTACCACCTCCAAATTGTGAACTCCTGAGCATTTTCCATTCCACATATGTATTCACAGATTTTCTAACTCCTCTCCTCTAATTGTGTCTTATGTGGGGCGAAGGTAATGTCAAGGCATTGTTATGAATGAGAGTGGGAAGTTTTTTGTGTAGCACATATTTGCATATACATTGGATACATTTTCAAATTTTCCTATCGAAATACTGAATCCCTGACACTAACACATACCCTAATAGACTTTGACTTCTAATCCTAATATTATGGAGAAAAATAACCCAAACAGAATAGAAATACAAGAGGTTCACAGGAGGCATGGTGTATAGTTGGACTTGCCTTTCGTATGATAAATGGTAGGTGTTATAAATCTAGCGAATTTTAATTGAAATAGTCCTCCATGTGTTTTAAAAGTTAACAAATATGTGAATAACTGTCTCCCTTTCTCTGTAGCCTATTCATCACATGTATTTTTATATGCACATATCGAATTCTACCTGGTATAACTCGTACATTTTGTGAGGTGGCTGGCTTGGCAGATACAAATTGTGAGAAGAGATCACTCCTACTAAATGCTGTTGGAACCGAAAATTCAAGATACGGGTGAGCTTCTTAGTTGAACGACATAAATCCATGTTCATTAAAATGAATATTTTTGGATCTGTGGATGATATATATTTCATGGTGAATTTCGATTGGCATACATAATGCTACTTTTTTAATGTCTCTGTGTGTATGTATATATATACATATATATATATATATTTTTTTCACTCTGCAGATTTTTCAAAATATGAAGTATATTTTTCTTATTATACACTCCCTAAATTCATTCATATTCATGTATGTGGATTTATAATCAACTTTTCAAAAGATTTTTCTCAGAAATATTCATCCACCTGAAATACTTATTTGTTTCCTAGTACTGAAAACTAACTTCAGGGGATCATATGATGGCTGCGAAGGGAGTGCATCATCCCCATATACCGCATCACTGTGCGGGAGAATGACGAGTTAGAATGGCTAAAACCTATCTTGTTAGGAATTTCCAGCAAAATTGTGGTTCTCCAAAACCTAGTGTACTAATTTCCATCTCACGAGGATCAGCTACGGGAACTCAAACGAGAGTGATTTGTCCTCACAGAAGGTCATGTGGCTTATTCAGGAAATCGCTCCGTGGCTAGAGTCTGTGGTGCGTGCTGGGAAACGACGAGATAGCAACGCAAATATACAGTGGTGCAGATACTGTGGGCTCCTGCCAGGTATGCAATCACTGTGCTCAGTGCTGAATTCTGGGTTTGAGACGGGGAAGCATGCAGTCCAACTCGTTTCTCCGCACCAGTCAGACCACAGAGGAACCCAGCGGCCACCATCTTGGAGAGGTGACGTCACCATCCCTGTTTTCGACTGATCGCAGCTTATTCAGCTATAGAACCGGTAATTTCAGGATGCCATTCACCTTTGTCTTGCAGACAAATTACTCAGGCTCAGTGCTAGAGAACCCGCAGAAACTGCGTCTTGGAGCCTGCTTCTATTAGAACATACACCAAGCCCAGAGCGGCCGAATTCCGCCTCCCGGAACTGATCTGGCCCTGGGCTAAAGAACCTGCGGAAACTGCTTCTCGGTCCGGGTCTTGCTGAATACTGTGGAGGTAAATATCAACCGAGCCTTCATAGGGAGTGCAACAGGATTGAGACGGGGCTTGTGAGTGCCGGTCAGAACTCACCCATTGCTTTAGTCACCCAGCAAAGGGAACAAAATGCTGCCTTTTGCATGGGATACCAACATGGCAGAGATCTGATGTCATCAGAAAGCAGCAGAGGAGATAACTTCATTGATACCATCGGTGACAGAAACAGTTGGTCTCCTGGTAAAGAAAGTGAGTCACAAACACCCGGGTCTCTCTCACTTTGTCATCAAGCCAGAGGGGCAGAGCAGAGCCGCCGCCCACGCCCGGAACAGGCCCAGCGACACACCTGCATGGTAGTCACGTCACCCCAATTGGAATAGAGGCAGAGCAGAGCCGCCGCCCTTGCCCAGAACAGGCCCAGTGACCCGCAGGCATGGTAGTCAAATCACCCGAATTGGAATAGTTGCAGAGCAGAGCCTTCTCCCTCACCTAGTACAATCCCAGTGGCCCACCGGCATGGTAGTCAGGTCACCCCAATATTAGTAGGGACAGAGCAGAGCCTTCGCCCGCACCCAGAACAGGCCCAACAACCTGCCGGCATGGTAGTCACGACCCCCCAAATGGAGTAGTGGCAGAGCAGAGCCATCACCCGCACCCGCAAGGTAGGCACACCTGCACCTGACTGGCAGAAGAGGCCCATCGCCCTGCCGGAGCGGCAGACACTTCACCCCATTTGGAATAGGAGCAGAGCAGATCCGTTGCCCGTGCCCGCAAGGTAGGCAGACCTGCGACAAACTGGCGGAACAGGCCCAGCAACACACCTGCATGGTAGTCACGTCACCCCAATTGGAGTAGGGGCAGAGCAGAGCCGCCGCCAGCACCTACAAGGTAGGCAGACCTGCGACTGATCGGCAGAACACCCCAGGGGTCCACGGGCCTGGTAGACACGTGACACCAATTGGAGGAGGGGCAGAGCAGAGCCGCCTCCCGCGCCTGCATGGTAGGCAGACCTGCAACCGATCAGGAAAACAAGCCCAGTGGCCCGTCAGCAAGGTAGTTAGATCACCCTAATTGGAGGAGCAGCACAGCCCCCCTGCGCCCATGCAAGGGAGACTTTGCAACTATACAAGAGCAATATAAATATATAGGAGGAAAATTTCAAAATCACAACAGTTTCACCAAGCAGAAAGAAAAGCGAGCAGTATGATAAGACAAGGAAAAAAGGACCACAAGCAATGCAGGTCAGCACAACTTTAGAAGAGGTAATAGCTGCAGTAAATGGAATGTCAGATAAAGAACTCAGGATATACATGCTTCAGATGATCTGGAGTCTCAAGGAAGACATTAGACAGCAAAATCAGACAATGAAAAATCACTTCGACAATGAATTACAAAAACAAATCCAAGAAGCAAAAGATCAGCTATACAGGGAGATAGAGGTTGTAAAAAATAACAAACAGAAATCCTAGAAATGCAGAAAGCAATAAACCAACTTAAAAACTCAATTGAGAATACTACCAGCAGAGTAGAACACTTAGAAGATAGAACATCAGACAATGAAGACAAAGTATTCCAACTTGAAAAGAACATAGACAGCTCAGCAAGACTGTTAAGAAACCATCAACAGAATATCCAAGAAATACGGGATAACATAAAGAGACCAAACTTAAGAGTCATTGGAATACAGGAAGGTATAGAGGTCCAAACCAAAGCAATGAGCAATGTATTCAATGAAATAATACGAGAAAACTTCCCAGACTTGAAGAATCAGACTGACTCCCAAGTCCTAGAAGCCTACAGGACGCCGAATGTGCAAAATCATAAGAGATCCACACCTAGACACATTATAATGAAGATGCCCAACGTACACAATAAGGAGAGAATTTTAAATGCTACAAGAGAAAAAAAAAGCAGATTACATTTAGGGGTAAACCAATCAGGATAACAGCTGATCTTTCAACACAGACTCTGAAAGCTAGAAGATCCTGGATTAACATTTTTCAAACACTGAAAGAAAATGGATTCCAACCAAGAATTGTGTATCCAGTGAAATTAAGCATCAGGATGGAAGATAAAATCATAACCTTCTATGTTAAAAAAAAAGTTAAAATAAATTGTAGCTAGAAAACCATCTCTTCAAAACATCATTGGCAAAATATTACAGGAAGAGGAAATGGAAAATAACAATAAAAACCAACAGTGGGAGGTAGTACAGTAAAAGGGGGAAATAATCAATGTAGAAAACAATCCATGTTTAATAACATAAATAAACAAATAGGGCTGGAAGAACAACCATTATCTCAATAATAACCGTAAATGTTAATGGCTTAAACTCACCAATTAAGAGACACAGGCTAGTAGAATGGATCACAACACAAGACCCAATAATATGCTGCCTACAGGAGACGCATTTGATAGGAAAAGACATACATAGACTGAAGGTGAAAGGTTGGGAAAAATCATATCACTTATATGGACTTCGGAAACAAGCAGGAGTGTCCATACTCATATCAAATAAAATAGATTTCAAGCCAAAGTTAATCAAAAGGGATAAAGAGGGACACTACATACTGCTCAAGAGAACCATACATCAACAAGACATAACCATTATAAATATATATATGCCCCAAACAATGGTGCAGCTATGTCCATCAAACAAACTTTTCTCAAGATCAAGAGTCTAATAGACCACCATACAATAATCATGGGAGACTTCAACACACCTCTCTCACCACTGGACAGGTCTTCCAAACAAAAGTTGAAATAGAAAACTATAGAACTCAATAACACAATTAATAACCTAGACTTAATTGACATATATCGAATATACTCCTCAACATCAAGCAGTTACATTTTTCCTCAGCAGCACATGGATCCTTCTCAAAAATAGATCATATATTATGTCACAGGGCAATTCTTAGACAATATAAAGAAGTAGAGATAATACCATGCATCTTATCTGATCATAATCTAATATAAACTAAAAATCAATGATAAACGAAGGAAGGAAAAATCATGCATCACTTGGAGAATGAACAATAGGTTACTGAATGATCAATGGGTTATAGAAGACATCAAGGAGGAAATTAAAAAATTCTTAGAGATAAATGAAAACACAGGCACAACATATCAGAATCTATGGGACACACTGAAATCCGTTCTAAGAGGAAAATTCATTGCTTAGATTTCATTCCTTAAAAAAAGAAAAAACAAAACAAAACAAATAAATGATGTCATACTTCATCTCAGAATCCTAGAAAAAGAAGAGGAAAACAACAGCAAAATAAGTAGAAGGTAAGATTTAATTAAAATCAAAGCTGAAATTAATGAAATCGAAACAAAAGAAACAATTGAAAAAATTGAGAAAACTAAAAGTTGGTTCTTTGAAAAAATAAATAAAATCGACAGACCCTTAGCCATGCTAATGAAGAGAAGAAGAGAGAAAACTCAAATTACTAGCATACGGGATGAAAAGGGCAACATCACATGTTAAGGTATATAAACAAGTCAGGATGGCACCTGGTATTTTGCCAGAGAAATGTTAGGGTCTGTAAACAAGTCTGGATGGCGCCTGGAAAAATGCCATAGAGAGTGGTTTGTGAAGTAACAAAAGCAAGCCATTAAGTGTGGAGATTCCTTATTGGTTCACTGCTGGATCTATTTTATGCTAATTAGATAAGCTATATAAAATGTATAAATGTCGCTCAGATGCTACAATAAACGGCTTCCATTCCTGCTGTATCAATCTACACAAGTTATTTGTCACCCCCTGGCAATCACAGCAGATATTTCTGAAATACAGAAGATAATCAGAAATTAATTTGATTCGTTATACTCCAATATAATAGAAGATAGTGAAAGCATCGAAAAATTTCTTAAGTCATATGATCTGTCCAGATTGAGTCAGGAGGATATAGACAACCTAAACAGACCAGTATCAATTGAGGAAATAGAAGAAACCATCCAAAGATTACCAACTAAGGAAAGACCAGGACAGTATGGGTATACAGCAGAGTTTTACAAACCCTTTAAATATGAACTAATACCAATACTTTTCAAGCTATTTCAGGAAATTGAAAAAGAGGGAGATCTTCCAAATTCATTCTACCAGGCCAATATCACCCTGATTTCTACACCAGACATAAACACTTCAAACAAAGAAAACTACAGACCAATATCCCTAAGGAATCTAAATGCAAAAATCCCTAATTAAATTCTGGTGAATCAGATACAAAAACATATTAAAAAAATTGTGCACCATGATCAAGTAGGATTCATCCATGGAATGCAAGGCTTGTTCAATATACGAAAATCAATAAATGTTATTCACCACATCAATAGACTTAAAAATAAGAACCATATGATCATCTCGATAGATGCACAAAAAGCATTCGACAAAGTACAGCATCCCTTTATCTTCAAAACTCTAGAAAAACTAGGAATAACAGGATCATACCTCAATATTGTAAAAGCAATCTATGCTAATCCTCAAGCTAGCATCATTCTGAATCTAGAAAAATTGAAGGCATTCCCTCTCAAATCTGGAACAAGAATGGGATGCCCTCTCTCACTACTTCTGTTCAATACAGTTCTCGAAACACTGGCCAGAGCAATTAGACAGACGGAAGAAATTAAAGGCATAAAAATAGGAAAAGAACAACTTAAATTATTACTATTGCAGATGACATGATTCTATACCTAGCAGACCCAAAAGGGTCTACAAAGAAACTAATAGAGCTAATAAATGAATGCAGCAAAGTGGCAGGATATAAAATCAACACGCATAAATCAAAGGCATTCCTCTATATCAGGGACAAATCCTCTGAAATGGAAATGAGAACAACCACTCCATTCACAATATCCTAAAAAAAAAAAAAGATGGGAATCAACCTAACAAAAGAGGGGAAAGTCTCATACAATGAAAACTACACAACCCTAAAGAGAGAAATATAAGAAGATCTTAGAAGATGTAAAAATATACCCTGTTCATGGAAAGCCAGAACTAACATCATCAAAATGGTGATATTACCAAAATTTCTCTATAGGTTTAATGCAATGCCAATCAAATCCCAAAGGCATTTCTTGTAGAAATAAAGAAAGCAATCATGAAATACATATGGAAAAATAAAAGTTCCAGAATAGCAAAAACAATGCTAGGCAGGAAGTGTGAATCAGGCGGTAGAGCGATACCAGACTTCACACTATACTACAGAGCAATAGTAACAAAAATAGCATGGTACTGGTACCAAAACAGGCTTGTGGACCAATGGTACTGAATAGAGGACACAGAAACCAATCCACAAAACTACAACTATCTTATATTTGATAAAGGGGCTAAAAGCATGCAATGGAGGAAGGATAGCATCTTCAACAAATGGTGTTGGGAAAACTGGAAATCCATATGTAACAAATTGAAACTGAATCCCTTTCTCTTGCCATGCACAAAAGTTAACTCAAAATGGATCAAGGAGCTTGATATCAAATCAGAGACACAGTGTCTGATAGAAGAAAAATTTGCTTACGATGTACATACTGTGGGTTCGGGCTCCAAATTCCACAATAGGACACCCATAGCACAAGAGTTAATAACTAGAATCAACAAATGGGACTTACTCAAACTAAAAAGTTTTTTCTCAGCAAAAGAAACAATAAGAGAGGTAAATAGGGAGCCTACATCCTGGGAAGAAATCTTTACTCCTCACACTTCAGATAGAGCCCTAATATCCAGAGTATACAAAAAACTCAAAAAATTAGACAATAAGATAACAAAGAACCCAATCAACAAATGGGCTGAGGACCTCAACAGACACTTATCAGATGAGGACTTACAATCAATCAACAAGTACATGAAAAAATGCTCACCATCTCCAGCAGTCAGAGAAATGCAAATCGAAACCACCCTAAGATACCATCTCACTCCAGTAAGATTGGCAGCCATTATGAAGTCAAACAACAAGTTCTGGCAATGATGTGGGGAAACAGGTACACTTCTACATTGCTGGTGGGACTGCAAATTGGTGCAGCCAATTTGGAAAGCAGTATGAAAATTTCTTGGAAAGCTGGGAATGGAACCACCATTTGACCCAGCTATTCCCCTACTCAGTCTATTCACTAAAGACCTAAAAACAGCATGCTACAGGGACACTGCTACATCGATGTTCATAGCAGAACAATTCACAACAGCAAGACTGTGAAACCAACTTAGATAACCTTCAATGAAAGAATGGATAAAATACTGTGGCATTTATACACAATGGAGTATTACTCTGCATTGAAAAATAAAAAAAATCATAGAATTTGGAGGGAAATGGATGGCATTAGAGCAGATTATGCTAAGTGAAGCTAACCAATCCTTAAAAAACAAATGCCAAATGTCATCTTTGATATAAGGAGAGTAACTAAGAACAGAGGAGAGACGAAGAGCATGACAAGATGATTAACATTAAAGCGGGATGAGAGGTGGAAAGGAAAGGGAGAGAGAAGGAAAATTGCATGGAATTGGAAGGAGACCCTCAGGGTTATACAAAATTACATACAAGAGAAAGTGAGGGGAAAGAGAAAAATAATACAAGGGGGACAAATTTATTACAGTAGAGGGGGTAGAGAGAGAAGAGGGGAGGGGCGGGGAGGGGAGGGGGGATAGTAGAGGATAGGAAAGGCAGCAGAATTCAATAGACACTAGTATGGCAATATGTGAATCAATAGATGTGTAACTGATGTGATTCTGTAATCTGTACACGGGGTAAAAATGGGAGTTTATAGCGCACTTGAATCAAAGTGTGAAATATGTTATAACAACAACTATGTAATGTTTTGAACAACCATAAATAAAAATGAAATAAAACTAACTACGGTGAATAATGCATGCAATCCTAATATTTCTACAGTAACTGACCCAGTTTAACATCAATGCAAGTAGATTCCTATGGGACATGATGTGTACTTTGACCTTCATTTTTATTCAACACTGGTACATTACTATTTCATCAGTTTATGCACATCACAGGATATATATTTCATCCACAATTTAGGAAAGTTATAGGCATTTGTTTCACTTTCAATCAATTCCAGCTTCAGAACACATGGATTCCTCCATATTTCTTGACTGGTCTTTTCATGAGACTTCATTCCAAACACATTATTTTCGATTTCCATAAACACTTTTGAAACAAAACTCACACACACTTCATGATAAACAATAACCCTAAGATTACCATTATATATGTAACTGGTTGCAGTGAATGATTGTATGTCAATATATGATTTCCTATATATTTTAAGATATCAATTCAATCCATTATTTAAAGAGAAAAAAGTTATATTATTTATTCACACTATGGTCTATTCATGCATTATCTCTATATTCATTGACACAGGGTACACCACTTGGTACCCACAATACTAATTTATGTGTCCTCAAATATTGCTCCCAGAAATGGTGGAAGAAATACACACATCATATGATCTACATATATATTTGATCACAATAATTTTCTGGGCACAAAATGCAAAGGTCACACTTATGATTGTACCAAATCCTAAATTGAAAGTGAACATGGCTTACTAAAAACATCCATGTCCAGGTTGCCTAATGCTTTCAAATGTCATTCCTATTGGTGACTACATATTTGTTTCTTCCTAAGATTATGTATTCAATCTCAACCCTGTTGAAAATGTCTAATCCTATCACTCACTATATAATTGCCTCATTTCGTAATGTCTCTATTGATATTTTCCTTCCTACATATTTTCCCCAGTTAATCATTGTGACTGACTCTTCACATGTGCTGACATTTATATTCACTCTATAACTGAAACCCTAATGCTACAGAACTTTTTGTCCAATTTTTATACTCACTCATTTTTTATAAACCTACCGACTATCTTCCTAATCCCACCGACTATCTCAATTTGAGTGGATGTTCTCTTCTAAAATCAAACATCCAAGGTATAAGGTCCTATGCCATTGATTGTCAATTTATCTGAGACATCTGTGTAGAACGTAATTAAAAGCTAAGTATCCCAATCAAGGGCCTAATGCCCTTCTGGGCTTCAAATCTTACCAACATTTCTGTTTTCATACTTATATTTCACCTCTATAATCTTATAAATATCACAGGTTCCCAATACTATTAATCATCCTGCAGAAGGATTCGTAATCCAAATCAAACATGTTAATAACCCTAACCATACACTCTTCCCTCAACCTAACTTTACAGAAGAGCAGGGACAGAGTTCGTCTTACAATACAGGAATGTAGGGGATCTGCCTCCTGCTGAGAACCTCAAAGGTCCATGCAGGTTTGATCCCTGGAGAAGATTAGGCAGCTATGAAGGACCTGAGAGAGAAAAAGTTATCTTCCATCTCAAACAACCTTTCCAAGATGAAGGGTTTTGTCTGAATAAGCCTCTCTCTTCTTAATGTAGAGAAGATGGACCATACAAGGCATGTGTGGAGAGCTGTTCCTGGGTGCCTATGGTTGATATACCATTCTAACTTTTGAAAGTGTCACAGGAAGTAAGGGCTGCCTCCATCTCATAGTACTATTGGAAGCAACTGTTAGGACAAAGTGGTTGCCAAGGCAGTGACCTCATTAAATTCCTGAAGAGATTAATCTCACCTCACTTCCTTGGTGATGAAACTCTCTGAACTTGGGATCCGGGAAGCCAGGCACGCAGAGCCAGTCCCATTCCCAGTCCCAGTGGTCTCATTTGTTTGGATTTAACAAGGACAGAGTCAGTTTTTCTGAGTACCTACTGATGTGAGGATGGACAAATGTCAGGAAAGCTCTGAAGAGAGGCCTTTCCTGAGAAAGCAGGTAGTGGCTCACAGCTGGCTAGTGACAACTTCACAGATTGGGCCAATGAGACCATATCTGACACAGGACAGGCGATTTCATCAGAACATAGTATGGCCCACCAGTCAGAGGACACTCCTGATAGTCACAGACCTACTTGGGGGAAGGAGCTGCCTTTGTGTGTGTGGGTGTAGGTTTGAGGTTTTGTCTCATGTTCTGAGAATAGGTAGGAAAGGCAGTTTATTTGTTTTGGAGTGAACTGTTTCTGGTAAGTCGTTTGACAAGGCCAGTGTCTCTATGTCTGTGTATCCCACTGTGTCCGGGGTTTTAGACATTAGAAAAGAGAATGAATCATTGTATGTGTCCTGACTAGTAGAAAGCTTCCCAAGATTCATCTTGCCCAATTTATGAATGGACTGTGGCTTGACTTATGCGTGGGCAACTCCTACAATCTTGCTAAGTTCCTGTTTTCTTCCTGAATCCTGGCCAATTTCCCAGAATAGGCTCATTTTTTTGTGTCCAAAATATGTACCACCTCCAAGCTCTGAGACTTGGCCATGTACTGGATAGCTGAAGGGAATGGGAGCATCTCAGAAAACTCAGATATGAGTGTGACCAGAAAATTCTAATGGAGAAACCCTGCTTTGGGCCTTTTGCTTACCAATTGTTCTGTTGCCCTGAATGTCCGGAACATCTTTGCCTCAGGCCACACCTTTGTAGAGCCAAAAGAAATAGTTTTCAAACAGAAATGAAAGGGCATCACCTCTGCCTCTTTGCTTAATTGCTTTGGAAAAGGATGTGTCTGAATCAGCTTTTTGGCCCTGTGTGAGGCTGCGGCTTAGATTTTTATCACCTGATGGATCTAAAGAAAGATCCCATGTGTGCATCCAAAACCAAAATGGACAAAAGAGCATTCATTTTGGATGAAGTCTCTCACATTCCTCTGTAAGGTTCCTGACCTTCATCAAGTGAGAATAGTGATCATTTGGTTCAAATGTGTTCCTCAAAACCCTGCAGAGGATAGCCCATAAGTGCTTGATTTTTCTCATGACTCCAAATCACATAAAGACTCTAAGCCCCACAGTCAGTAGGCTTCAAATTGGAGAAGCAGTGCCATCTTAATGGCCGGCCAATTTGATCACTCCTGGTTCACTGGAAGGATGTCCAGGCCACCCTGATTTTAGGCAAATGAGGGGCAAGGGTGGTTATTTTGGACACTGTCTTGGGCCGCACCCCTCATGGAAACCTCCAGCCAGAGGTTATGATGAGTGTGTATTTAGAAAAGATGAGTGACATGTGGGAGTGTTTTGGATTTAATTGTGGATATTTGTGTGGCAGTTGGAAGACATAACTGGGTCTACCTGGGCTTGATCTTTGGTGTGATTCCCCTTAGAGACTGAGTTCAGAATCTGACCTCAGAAAAGTATTGCCATGTATTGTGTTGGGATTAAAGAGGCCATGTATGAGAGTCACCCTTGGAAACTGAGAACTAGCGCCAGAGTGGCTTTGCACAGAGAACTGGGAATCTCAGCCAAGGTATCACATGATTTCATTCGAAAGACTTGGCAGCCATATTTGAGAGTCAATACACACATGGACCTCACATTGTAGACCTCAATGGGCCTGGCTAAATGTGACCTTTTGTCCACTCTTTGAGAAGCCTTGCCTGTGAGGGTTCTCCAGAGCTTTCATTGAAATAATCTTCCTCTCCATTTAATGGTTCCTGAATAAATTGAAACCCACAGTGCCTCCAACTTCATCCTTGAAAAATTTCTAGATAAATACCGTGAATTTTTTGAAATTCCCACGACTAGGTTGCACTAGAGAACCTTTGGATGTCCTGCTGCTGATCATGGATGTACCTGACAGTGCCTTGCTTGACTGGGTTTTATGAAAATGGTGTAAAACAGAGGTCCCAGTAAGTTGCAGCCTCCTGAGAAGTGGGCCTAGAGTTGTGGTGGGCAGGAGTGTGATAAAACTTCTGTGTTGGAGCAATTTGGATCTTCCATTGGCTTACAAATGGCTTGTGGCTTACATGGTGCAGCCAGCAGACCCTTATAAGTAAAGGCATCTTGTTATATGGAGAGGATTCAGGGCAATGTTCAGAATCAGGTTGCTATGGACAAGGATGCAATGGGGCAAGCTTTGAGGGATAGAAGATTGGTTGGTGCATTTTTCTGCTGTCCCTGACCCACCACACGTGATAGAACTCCCTCCTGCACTGTGTCCCAGTTGAACTCCTTCTATTTTATGAAGCAAATACCAAACTACCAGTGCAGCAGGAAAAACCCCACAAAAAGTGTAGGAGGGCCAAATGGCTTCACAGTTCAACGGGGAGACACTTAGACCCCAGAGGCCACAGTTTACTTAAAAAGAAAAATATCAGCACTGCTGCCTCATGTTCATTGAAATATCAGAAACAATGTCTTCCAGGTCTCATAGATGCAGACCCAGCTTTGATGGTCTCACTACAAAGAAAGCCAAATCTCCTGAAAACAACATATATTTCAAGTGCCCTATCTCAGAGGCAGTTTCTCAAAAAGCTTTTAGGCCAGCAGAGCTCCATGTTTGTGGAGTGTTTACCCTATCCCTTGCTTTTGGAAACTCCTCTACAACCTCCAAGGTTGTGAACTCCTGAGCATTTTCCATTCCAGATATGTGTTCACTGATTTTCTAACTCTTCTCCTCTAATTTTGTCTTACTTGGGGTGAAGGTAATGTCAAGGCATTGTTCTGGATGAGAGTGGGAGGATATTTGTGCAGCATATATATGCATACAAATTGGATTCATTTTCCAATTTTCATTTTGAAATATTGAATCCCTGACACTAACCCATACCTACTAGACTCAGACAACTCATCCTAATATGATAGAGAAAAATAAGCCAAACCTATAGAAATACAAGCAGTTCATTGGAGGCATGTTGTATAGTTGGACTTGAGTTTTGCATTATATAAGGTAAAAGTTATAAATCTAGTCAATTTTTAATCGAAGAAGTTCTCCCTGAGTTTTTAAACTTAAAAAATACGAGAATTCTTGTTTCCCTTTCTCTTTAGCCTATTCACACTTGTATATTTATATGCACATATAGAATCCTACCAGGTATCACACGTACATTTTTGAGGTGGCTGATTGGCATATACAAACTGTGAGAAGAGTTCACTCCTCCTAAACGCTGTTGGAACTGAAAATTCAACCTATAGGGGAGCTTCCTAGTAGAAGAACATTATGCATAAATTCATGTTCAGTAAAATAAATATTTTTGCATCTGTGGATGATATATATTTACTGATGAATTTCGATTCGCATATATATTGCTACTATTAAATGTATGTGAGTGTTTTTTTTTTTTGTGTGTGTGTATAATATATCTGTACACTCTGCAGATATTTCAAAATATAAAATATATGTGTCTAATGTAAACCCTCTAAATTCATTCATGTTCATGTATGTGGATTTATAATCAACTTTTCACAAGATTATAATCAGAAATATTCATCCACCTGAAATACATAATTGTTTCCTAGTACTGAAAACTAACTTCAGTGAATGGGGCATACAAATCCTCATTATTCTACAGAAACGCACCCAGTCTAACATCAATGCAAGTAGACTCCTATGGGACATGATATGTAATTTGACGTTCATATGTATTCAACAATGGTACATTATTATTTCTTCAGTTTTTGCACATTTTAAGTTATACACTTCATCCACAAGTTCACAAATTTATAGGCATTTGTTTCAACTTTAATCACTTCTTGCTTCAGAACACAAGTATTGTCAGGGTTTCTTGACAGGTCTTTTCATGAGACTTCTTTCCAAACACATTATTTTAGATTTCCATAATCACTTTTGAAGCAAAACTCACACACTCTTCATGATAAACCAAAACACTAATATTTCCATGAGATATATAACTGGTTGGAATGAATGATTGTGTATCAATATATGATTTCCTTTAATTTTTCAGATATCAATTCAATTCATTATTTAAAGTTCAAAAAAGTTGTATTATTAAGTCACAGTATGTTCTATTCATGCTTTATCTCTATGTTCATAGACACAGGGTACACCTCTTTGTACCCCCAATTCTAATTTTAAATATTCAATATATTGCTCCCAGAAATGGTGAAAGAAATACTCATGTCACCTCATTATCACAGTAATATTCTGGACAAAAAATGGAAAGGTCACTCTTATGATTGTACCAAAGCCTAAATAGAAAGTGAACATAGATTACTAAAAACATCCATGTCCAGGTTGCCTAATGCTATCAATTGTCAATCCTGTTGGTGACTACATATTTGTTTCCATCTAATTTATATATTCAAACTCAACCCTGTTGAAAATGACTAATTCTATCACTCACTTTATACTTTGCCTGATTTTGTAATGATTCTATTGATATCTGCTTTTCTACATATTTTCCCCAGTTCACCATAGTGACTGACTCTTCATATGTACTGACATCTACATTCACTCCATAACCGAAACCCTACTGGTAAAGAACATTTGGTCCAAATCCTATACTCACTCTTCTTCCTAAAGCTATCGACTATCTTCCTAATCCTAACGATTATCACTTTTTGCCTGGATGTTCTCTTCTAAATTCAATCATCATAGGTACAAGGTCCTACTCCCTTGTATATCGAATTATCTGAGACACCTTTGCAGAACATAATTCAAAGCTAAGTATCCCAATCAAGGGGAAAACCCTTCTGGGCTTCAAATCATACCTAGATTTTTGTTTTCATACTTTTATTTCACATCTATATTCTTGTAAATATCACAGGTTCCCAATACCATTATTCATCACACAGAATGATTCATAACCCAAATCAAACCTGTTATTAACCCTAAGCGCACACTGTTCCCTCAATCTCATTTTACAGAAAAGCAGGGACAGAGTGGTTCTTACAATACAGGAAATTATGGGATCTTCCACCTGCTGAGAACCTCAAAGGTCCATGCAGAAATGATACCTGCAGAATTTGTAGGCAGGTATGAAGGACCTGAGTGAGCAAAAGTCATCTTCCATGGCAAATAACCTTGTCAGGATGAAGGGATGTGTCTGAATCAGCCTCTCTCTTTTTATTGTAGAGAAGATGGACCAAACCAGGCCTGTGTGGAGAGCTGTTCCTGGGTGCCTATGGTTGATATACCATTCTACCTTTTGAAAGTGTCACAGAAAGTAGGGGAAGCCTCCATCTCATGGGACCCTTGGAAGCAACAGTTAGGACAAAGTGGTTGCCAAGGCAGCGACCTCATTCAGTTCCAAAGAATGTGACATACCTCATTTCCTTGGTGATGGAACTCTCTGAAATTTGTATCCAAGCATTGGATTCCAAATGGCTTGTAACTGACATGGTGCTGCCAGCAGACCCTTATATGTAAAGGCATCTTGTTATATGGAGAGTTTTAAGAGGAAAATTAAGAATCAGGTTGATATGGACAAGGGGGCAATGGGGCAAGCTGTGAGAGATAGAAGCCTAGTTGGTGCATTCTCTTGCAGACCCTGACCCACCACACGTGACAGAACTCCCTCCAGCACTGTGTCCCAGTTTAGCTGCTAGTATTTCGTGAAACAAATACCAAACTCACAGTGCAGCAGCCTAAAAACCACAAAAAGTGGAGGAGGACCAAATGGCTTCACAGTCCACACGGGGAGACGGGGAGACACTTAGTCCCCAGTGGCCTCAGTTTACCTATAAAGAGAGGATTCAGCACTGCTTCATCTTGTTCATTGGAAAATAAGAAACCATGTCCTCCAGGTCACATAGATGCAGACCCAGCTTTGATGGTCTCACTACAAAGGAAGCCAAATCTCATGAAAACAACATATATTTAAAGTGCGGAAGCTCAGAGGCAGTTTCTCAAAGTTTTTAGGGCAGCAGAGTTACATGTTTGTGGAGTGTTTACCATGTCCCTTACTTTTGGAAACTCCTAAACCACCTCCAAGGTTGTGAACTCCTGAGCATTTTCCATTCCAGATATGTATTCACTGATTGTGTAACTCTTCTCCTCTAATTGTGTCTTACTTGGGGTGAAGGTAATGTCAAGGCATTGTTTTGGATGAGAGCGGGAGGATATTTGTGCAGCATATATTTACATACACATTGGATTCATTTTCCAATTTTTCATTCGAAGTACTGAATCCCTGACACTAACCCATACCTAGTAGACTCAGACTATTCATCCTAATATAATGGGGAAAATTAACCCAACACAATAGAAATACAAGCACTTCAGAGGAGACATGTTCTATAGTTGGACTTGACATTTGCATTATATAAGGTAGGAGTTATACATCTAGTCAAATTTTAATTGAAATATTCTCCATGTGTTTTTAAACTTAACAAATATGTGAATACTTGTTTCCAATTTCTGTAGCCTATTCACACATGTATATTTATATGCATATATAGAATCCTACCAGGTATCACACGTACATTTTTGTAAGGTGGATGTCTTGGCAGATACAAATTGTGAGAAGTGTTCACTCCTCCTAAATGCTGTTGGAAATGAAAATTCAACCTATAAGAGAGCGTCCTAGAAGAACAACATTATACATAAACTCATGTTCAGAAACATAAATATTTTTGCATCTGTGGATGATATATATTTACTGATGAATTTCGATTGGCATTTATATTGGTACTTTTTAATGTCTGTGAGTGTTGTGTGTGTGTGTGTGTGTGTGTGTGTGTGTGTGTGTGTGTATAGATATAGATATAGATATACTCTCCAAAGTTTTCCAAATATGAAATATACGTGTCTAGTATACACTCTCTAAATTCATTCATGTTCATGTATGTGGATTTATAATCAACTTTTCACAAGATTTTAATCAGAAATATTCATCCACCTGAAATACATATTTGTTTCCTAGTACTGACTACTAACTTCAGTGAAGGGTGCATACAAATCCTAATTATTCTACAGTATCTGACCCAGTCTAACATCAATGCAAGTAGACTCCTATGGGACATGATATGTAATTTGTCATTCATTTGTATTCGACACTGGTACATTATTGTTTCTTCAGTTTTTGCACATCATAGGATATACATTTCATCCACAAGTTCACAAATTAATAGGCATTTGTTTCAACATTAATCACTTCTTGCTTCAGAACACATGTATTGTCAAGGTTTCTTGACTGGTCTTTTCATGAGACTTCTTTCCAAACACATTATTTTGAATTTCCATAATCATTTTGAAGCAAAACTCACACACTCTTCATGATAAACCAAAACACTAATATTTCCATTAGATATATAACTGGTTGGAATGAATGATTGTATATCAATATACAATTTCCTTTTATTTTTCAGATATCAGTTCAATTCATTATTTAAAGTTCAAAAAAGTTATATTATTTATTTACAGTATGGTCTATTTGTGGTTTTTCTCTATGTTCATAGAAACAGGGTACACCTATTTGTACCCCCAATTCTAATTTTAAATCTTCAATATATTGCTCCCAGAAATGGTGAAAGAAATACTCATGTCACCTCATTATCACAGTAATATTCTGGACAAAAAATGGAAAGGTCACACTTATGATTGTACCAAAGCCTAAATGGAAAGTGAACATGGATTTCTAAAAACATCCATGTCCAGGTTGCCTAATGCTGTCAATTGTCACTCATATTGGTGACTACATATTTGTTTTTTCCTAATATATATTGAAACTCAACCCTGTTGAAAATGTCTAATTCTATCCCTCACTTTATACTTTGCCTGATTTCGTAATGTTTCCATTGATATCTGCTTTTCTACATATTTTCCCCAGTTCAACATAGTGTCTGACTCTTCATATGTGCTGACATTTACATTCACTCTATAACCAAAAGTCTATTGCTAAAGAACTTTTGGTCCAAATCCTATACTCACTCGTCTTCCTAAACCTACCGACTATCTTCCTAAACCTACTGAATATCCCTTTTTGACTGGATGTTCTCTTCTAAATTCAATCATCCAATGTACAAGGTCCTATGCCATTGTATATCAAATTATCTGAGACATCTTTGCAGAACATAATTCAAAGCTAAGTATCCCAATCAAGGGCAAAACCCTTCTGGGCTTCAAAGCATACCTAGATTTCTTTTTTCATACTTATATTTCACCTCTATATTCTTGTAAATATTGCAGGTTCCCAATCCCATTATTCATCGCACAGAATCATTCGTCACCAAATCAAACCTGTTTTTAACCCAAGTATACACTGTTCCCTCAATCATTTTACAGAAGAGCAGGGACAGAGGGGTTCTTACAATACAGGAAAGTTGGGGATCTTCCACCAGATGAGAACCTCAAATGTCCATGCACAAATGATACCTGGAGAAGTTGTAGGCAGGTATGAAGCACCTGAGAGAGCAAAAGTCATCTTCCATGGCAAACAACCATGGGATGTGTCTGAATCTGCCTCTCTCTTCTTATTGTAGACAAGGTGGAACAATCCAGGCCTGAGTGGAGAGCTGTTCCCGGGTGCCAATGGTTGATATACATTCTACCTTATGAAAGTGTCACAGGAAGTAGGGGAAACCTCCATCTTATGTAACCCTTGGAAGCAACTGTTAGGACAAAGTGGTTGCCAAGGCAGTGACCTCATTCAGTTCCAAAGAATGTGACATACCTCATTTCCTTGGTGATGGAACTCTCTGAACTTGGTATCCAAGAAGCCAGGCACCCAGAGGCAGTCCCAGTCCCAGTCCCAGTGGGCTCACTTGTTTGGATTTACCAAGGACAGAGTCAGTTTTCTTGGTACCTACTGATGTGAGGATGGCCTAATGCCAGGAGAACTCTAAAGAGGGACCTTTCCTGAGAAAGCAGGTAGTGGCTAACCACATTTTCCTGACAACTACACAGAGTTGAACAAGGAAACAAGATCTGAGAGAAGACAGGCCATTTCGGGGGAACATAGTATGGCCCGCAGTCAGAGGAAACTCCGGATAGTCACAGACCTACTTGGGGTAAGGAGGTGCCTTTGTGGGAGTGGGTGTGGGTTTGTTGTTTTCTCTCATGTTCTGAGAATAGGTAGGAAAGGCGGTTTGTTTGGTTTGTAGTGGACAGTTTCTAGTAAGTTGTTTGACAAGGCGAGTGTTTCTGTTTCGGTGTATCCCAATGTGTCCGTTGTTGTAGACATTAAAAAGAGAATGCATTAATTGATGTGTCCTGTCTAGTATAAGTCTTCCCATAATTCATCCTGCCCAATATATGAATGAACTGCAGCTTGTCTTATCGATGTGCAACACCTAATATCTTTCTAAGATGCTGTTTTCTTCCTGAATTCTGGCCACTCTCCAGAATAGGCTCATGGTTTTGTGTCCAAAATATGTACCACCTCCAAGCTCTGTGACATGTCCATGTAATGGATAGCTGAAGAGAATGGCGAGCATTTCAGAAAACTCAGATATCAGTGTGACCAGGAAAGTCTCAGTGCAGAAACCCTGCTTTGGGCAATTTGCTTACTAATTGTTGTGTTGCACTGAATGTCAGGAAGGTCTTTGCCTCAGGCCACCCCTTTGTGAAGCCTGAAGAAAACAGTTTTCAAATACAAATGAATGGGCATCACCTGTGGCTTCTGGCTTCATTGCTTTGAGAATGGATGTGTCTGAATCAGCCTCTTGGCCATGTGTTTGGCTGTGACTTAGATTCTCAGCACCTGATGAATCTAAAGAATGATCCCATGCGTGCATCCAAAACCATAAGGGCAAAAAATCATTCATTGTGGATGAAGTCTCTTGCCTTCCTCTGTTAGGTTCCTGAACTCCATCTAGTGAGAATAGGGATTCTTTGAGTCAAATGAGTTCTTCAAATCTCTGCAGAGGTGCTTGGGTTTTCGAATAACTTTAAATCACATAAAGAATCTATTCCTGAAATCAGTAGGCCTCAAATTGGAGAAACACAGAAGAATTAACGGCAGGCTTATTTGATCATTGCTGGTTCACAGAAACGATGTCCAGGCCACCCTGACTTTAGGCAAATGAGGGGAAAACGAGCTGATTTTGGACACTGTCTTGGGCTGCGCCCCTCATGGAAACCTCCAGCCAGAGGTTAAGATGAGTTACTATATGGAATAAGATGAGGGCCATGTGGGAGTGTTTCGGTTTTAATTTTGGTCATTTGTGTGGCATTGGAAAAAATGACTGGGTCCACGTGGGCTTGAACTCTGGTGTGATTCCCCTTAAAGACTGGGTTTTAGAACTGAACTCAGAGAAGCATTGCCATGAATTTTGTTAGAATTTGAAGAGGCCACGCATGAAATTCGCTCTTGGAAATTGAGACCTAGGCCCCGGGTGGATTTCCAAAGAGGCCTGGGAATCTCAGCAAGGATATCACATGATTTTATTCTTAAAGACATGGCAGCCATAGTTGAGAGTCAAAACACACATGGACCTCACATTGTAGACCTCAATGGGCCTGGCCTAATGTGACCTTTTGACCACTCTTTGGAAAGCCTTGCCTGTGAGAGTTCTCCAGAGATTTCATTGAAATGAGCTTCCTCACCATTTAATGTTTGCTGAATGAATTGAAACCCACAGTGCCTCCAACTTCATGCTTGAAAAATGGCTAGATAAATACCATGAAATTTTTGAAATTTCTATGACCAGGTGGCACTGGAGAAACATTGGATGTCCTGTTGCTGATCATGAGTATACCAGACAGTGCCTTGATTTACGGAGTTTCATGAAAATGGTGTAGAATAGGATGGCAGTAAGTTGGAGCCTGCTGAGTAGTGGGTCTAGAGCAGTGGTGGGGAGGTGTTTGATAAAACATCCGTGGTAGGGCCATGTGGATCTACCATTGGATTCCAAATGGCTTGTAACTGGCGTGGTACAGCCAGCAGACCCTTATATGTAAAACCATCTTGTTATATGCAGAGTTTTCAGAGGAAAATTAAGAATCAGGTTGATATGGACAAGGGGGAAATGGGGCAAGCTGTGAGAGATCGAAGCTTATTTGGTGCATTCTCTAGCAGACCCTGACCCACCACACGTGACAGAACTCCCTCCAGCACTCTGTCCCAGATTAGCTCCTAGTATTTCGTGAAACAAATACCAAACTCACAGTGCAGCAGCAAAAAAACCACAAAAAGTGGAGGAGGACCAAATGGCTTTACAGTCCACACGGGGAGAAACTTAGTCCCCAGTGGCCTCAGTTTACCTACAAAGAGTGGATTCAGCACTGCTTCATCTTGTTCATTGGAAAATAAGAAACCATGTCCTCCAGGTCACATAGATGCAGACCCAGCTTTGATGGTCTCCCTACAAAGGAAGACAAATCTCCTGAAAACAACATATATTTCAAGGGCGGAAGCTCAGAGGCAGTTTCTCAAAAAGTTTTTAGGCCAGCAGAGCTCCATATTTGTGGAGTGTTTACCCTGTCCCTTAGTTTTGCAAACTCCTCTACCACCTCCAAGGTTGTGAACTCCTGAGCATTTTACATTCCAGATATCTATTCACTGATTTTGTAACTCTTTTCCTCTAATTGTGTCTTACTTGGGGTGAAGGTAATGTCAAGGCATTCTTCTGGATGAGAGCGGGAGGATATTTGTGCAGCATATATTTACATACACATTGGATTCATTTTCCAATTTTCCATTCGAAATGCTGAATTCCTGACACTAAGCCATACCTAGTAGACTCAGACTATTCATCCTAATATAATGGGGAAAATTAACCCAACACAATAGAAATACAAGCACTTCAGAGGAGACATGTTGTATAGTTGGACTTGACATTTGCATTATATAAGGTAGGAGTTATAAATGTATTCAAATTTTAATGGACATATTCTCCATGTGTTTTTAAACTTAACAAATATGTGAATTCTTGTTTCCCTTTTCTTTAGCCTATTCACACATGTATATATATATGCATATATAGAATCCTAGCAGGTATCACATGTACATTTTGTGAGGTGGCTTTCTTAGCAGATACAAATTGTGAGAAGAGTTCACTCCTCCTAAATGTTGTTGGAAATAAAAATTCAACGTATAGGAGACCGTCCTAGTCGAACAACGTTATACATAAAGTCATATTCAGTAAAATAAATATTTTTGCATTTCTGGATGACATATATTTACTGATGAATTTCGATTGGCATTTATATTGGTACTTTTTAATGTCTGTGAGTGTTGTGTGTGTGTGTGTGTGTGTGTGTATAGATATAGATATAGATATAGATATACTCTCCAAATTTTTCAAAATATGAAATATATGTGTCTAATATACACTCTCTAAATTCATTCTTGTTCATGTATGTGGATTTATAATCAACTTTTCACAAGATTATAATCAGTAATATTCATGCACCTGAAATACATATTTGTTTCCTAGTACTGAAAACTAACTTCAGTGAATGGTGCATACATATCCTAATTATTCTACAGTAACTGACCCAGTCTAACATCAATGCAAGTAGACTCCTATGGGACATGATATGTAATTTGTCATTCATTTGTATTCGACACTGGTACATTATTGTTTCTTCAGTTTTTGCACATCATAGGATATACATTTCACCCACAAGTTCACAAATTAATAGGCATTTGTTTCAACTTTAATCACTTCTTGCTTCAGAACACATGTATTGTCAGGGTTTCTTGACTGGTCTTTTCATGAGACTTCTTACCAAACACATTATTTTGAATTTCCATAATCATTTTGAAGCAAAACTCACAAACTCTTCATGATAAAAGAAAACAATAATATTTCCATTAGATAAATAACTGGTTGGAATTAATGATTGTATATCAATATACGATTTCCTTTAATTTTTCAGATATCACTTCAATTCATTATTTAAAGTTCAAAAAAGTTATATTATTTATTCACAGTATGGTCTATTCATGCTTTTTCTCTATGTTCATACAAACAGGGTACACCTCTTTGTACAACCAATTCTAATTTTACATCTTCAATATATTGCTCCCAGAAATGGTGAAAGAAATACTCATGTCACCTCATTATCACAGTAATATTCTGGACAAAAAATGGAAAGGTCACACTTATGATTGTACCAAAGCCTAAATTGAAAGTGAACATGGATTTCTAAAAACATCTATGTCCAGGTTGCCTAATGCTGTCAATTGTCAATTCTATTGGTGACTACATATTTGTTTTTTCCTAATTTATATATTCAAACTCAACCCTGTTGAAAATGTCTAATTCTATCACTCACTTTATACTTTGCCTCATTTCGTAATGTTTCTATTGATATCGGCTTTTCTACATATTTTCCCCAGTTCAACATACTGACTGACTCTTCATATGTGTTGACATTTACATTCACTCTATAACCGAAAGTCTATTGCTAAAGAACTTTTGGTCCAAATCCTATACTCACTCTTCTTCCTAAACCTACCGACTATCTTCCTAATCCTACTGAATATCCCTTTTTGACTAGATGTTCTCTTCTAAATTCAATCATCCAATTTACAAGGTCCTATGCCATTGTATATCGAATTATCTGAGACAACTTTGCAGAACATAATTCAAAGCTAAGTATCCCAATCAAGGGCAACACTATTATGGGCTTCAAATCATACCTTGATTTCTGTTTTCATACTTATATTTCAACTCTATATTCTTGTAAATATTGCATGTTTCCAATACCATTATTCATCGCACAGAATCATTCCTAACCCAAATGAAACCTGTTTTTAACCCCAAGTATACACTGTTCCCTCAATTAATTTACAGAAGAGCAGGGACAGAGTGGTTCTTACAATACAGGAAAGTTGGGGGCCTTCCACCTGATGAGAACCTCAAATGTCCATGCACAAATGATACCTGGAGAAGTTGTAGGCAGGTATGAAGCACCAGAGAGAGCAAAAGTCCTCTTCCATGGAAAAGAACCTGGTCAGGATGAAGGGATGTGTCTGAATCTGCCTCTCTCTTCTTATTTTAGAGATGATGGACCAAACCAGGCATGAGTGGAGAGCTGTTCCCGGGTGCCAATGGTTGATATACATTCTACCTTATGAAAGTGTCACAGGAAGTAGGGCAACCTCCATCTTATGTTACCCTTGGAAGCAACTGTTTTGACAAAGTGGGTGCCAAGGCAGGGACCTCATTCAGTTCCAAAGAATGTGACATACCTCATTTCCTTGGTGATGGAACTCTCTGAACTTGGTATCCAAGAAGCCAGGCACCCAGAGGCAGTCCAAGTCCCAGTCCCAGTGGGCTCACTTGTTTGGATTTACCAAGGACAGTCAGTTTTCTTGGTACCTAATGATGTGAGGATGGCCAAATGCCAGGAGAGCTGTGAAGATGGATTTTTCCTGAGAAAACAGGTAGTGTCTAACCACTTTTTCCTGACATCTTCACAGAGTTGGTCAATGAAACAAGATCTGAGAGAAGACAGTCCATTTTGGGGGAACATAGTATGGCCCACTGGTCAGAGGACACTCCGGATAGTCACAGACCTACTTGGGGGAAGGAGGTGCCTTTGTGGGAGTGGGTGTGGGTTTGTTGTTTTGTCTCATGTTCTGAGAATAGATAGGAAAGTAGGTTTGTTTGGTTTGGAATGGACAGTTTCTAGTAACTCATTTGACACGGCGAGTTTTTCTGTTTCTGTGTATCCCCTGTGTTCGTTATTGTAGACATTAGAAAAGAGAATGCTTTAATGGGTGTGTCCTGTCTAGTATAAATCTTCCCATAATTCATCCTGCCCAATATATGAAAGGACTGCAGCTTGTCTTATCGATGTGCAACACCTGCTATCTTTCTAAGTTGTTGTTTTCTTTCTGAATTCTGGACACTTTCCAGAATAGGCTCATGGATTTGTGTCCAAAATATGTACCACCTCCAAGCTCTGTGACATGGCCATGTACTGGATAGCTGAAGAGAATGGCGAGAATCTCAGACAACTCAGATATCAGCGTGACCAGGAAAGTCTCAGTGCAGAAACCCTGCTTGGGGCCTTTTGCTTACTTATTGTTTTGTTGCACTCAATGTCAGGAAGGTCTTTGCCTCAGGCCACTCCTTTGTGAAGCCTGAAGAAAACAGTTTTCAAATGGAAATGAATGGGCTTCACCTGTGGCTCTTTGCTTAATTGCTTTGGAAAGGGATGTGTCTTTATCAGCCTCTTGGACCTGTGTGTGGCTGTGACTTAGATTCACAGAACCTGATGGATCTTAAGAATGATCCCATGTGAGCTTCCAAAACCAAAATGGCAAAAATATCATTCATTGTGGATGAAGTCTCTTTCCTTCCTCTGTTAGGTTCCTGCACTCCATCAAATGAGAATAGGGATTCTTTGGGTCAAATGAGTTCTTCAAAGCCCTGCAGAGGTGCTTGTGTTTTCGCATGACTCGAAATCACCTAAAGAATCGATACCTAAAATCACTAGGCATCAAATTGGGGAAACACAGAAGTATTAACGGCAGGCTTATTTGTTCAATCCTGGTTCACAGAAACGGTGTCCAGGCTACCCTGACTTTAGGAAAAAGAGGGGCAAACGAGTTGATTTTGGACACTGTCTTTGGCTGCGCCCCTCATGGAAACCTCCACCCAGAGGTTAAGATGATTGACTATATGGAATAAGATGAGGGCCATGTGGGAGTGTTTTGATTTTAATTTTGATCATTTGTGTGGCATTGGAAAAAATGACTGGGTCCACGTGGGCTTGAACTCTGGTGTGATTCCCCTTAGAGACTGGGATTTGAAACTGAACTCAGAGAAGCATTGGCATGAATTTTGTTGGGATTTTAAGAGGCCACGCATGAAAGTCGCTCTTGGAAACTGAGACCTAGGCCCTGGGTGGATTTCCACAGAGGCCTGGGAATCTCAGCAAGGATATCACATTATATAATTCTTAAAGAAATGGCAGCCATAGTTTAGAGTCAAAACACACATGGACCTCACATTGTAGACCTCAATGGGCCTGGCCTAATGTGACCTTTTGTTCACTCTTTGGGAAGCCTTGCCTGTGAGGGTTCTCCAGAGATTTCATTGAAATGAGCTTCCTCACCATTTAATGTTTGCTGAATGAATTGAAACCCACAGTGCCTCCAACTTCATGCTTGAAAAATGGCTAAATAAATACCATGAAATTTTTGAAATTCCAATGACCAGGTGGCACTGGAGAAACATTGGATGTCCTGTTGCCGATCATGAGTATACCAGACAGTGCCTTGATTTACTGAGTTTCATAAAAATGGTGTAGAACAGAGATGCCAGTAAGTTGGAGTCTGCTGAGTAGTGGGTCTAGAGCAGTGGTGGAGAGGTGTTTGATAAAACATCCATGGTAGTGCCATGTGGATCTACCATTGGATTCCAAATGGCTTGTAACTGATATGGTGCAGCCAGCAGACCCTTATATGTAAAGGCATCTTGTTATATGGAGAGTTTTCAGAGGAAAATGAAGAATCAGGTTGATATGGACATGGAGTCAATTGGGCAAGCTGTGAGAGATAGAAGCCTAGTTGGTGCATTCTCTTGTAGACCCTGACCCACCACACGTGACAGAACTCCCTCCAGCACTGTGTCCCAGTTTAGCTCCTACTATTTCGAGAAACAAATACCAAACTCACAGTGCAGCAGCAAAAACACCACAAAAAGTGGAGGAGGACCAAATGGCTTCAGTGTCCACACGGGGAGACACTTAGTACCCAGTGGTCTCAGTTTACCTACAAAGAGAGGATTCAGCACTGCTTCATCTTGTTCATTGGAAAATAAGAAACCATGTCCTCCAGGTCACATAGATGCAGACCCAGCTTTGATGGTCTCACTACAAAGGAAGCCAAATCTCATGAAAACAACATATATTTCAAGTACAGAAGCTCAGAGGCAGTTTCTCAAAAAGGTTTTGGGCCAGCAGAGCTCCATGTTTGTGGAGTGTTTACCCTGTCCCTTAGTTTTGCAAACTCCTCTACCACCTCCAAGGTTGTGAACTCCTGATCATTTTCCATTCCAGGTATGTATTCACTGATTTTGTAACTCTTCTCCTCTAATTGTGTCTTACTTGGGGTGAAGGTAATGTCAAAGCATTGTTCTGGATGAGAACGGGAGGATATTTGTGCAGCATATATTTACATACACATTGGATTCATTTTCCAATTTTCCATTCGAAATGCTGAATTCCTGACACTAAGCCATACCTAGTAGACTCAGACTATTCATCCTAATATAATGGGGAAAATTAACCCAACACAATAGAAATACAAGCACTTCAGAGGAGACATGTTGTATAGTTGGACTTGACATTTGAATTATTTAAGGTAGGAGTTATAAATGTATTCAAATTTTAATGGACATATTCTCCATGTGTTTTTAAACTTAACAAATATGTGAATTCTTGTTTCCCTTTTCTTTAGCCTATTCACACATGTATATATATATGCATATATAGAATCCTAGCAGGTATCACACGTACATTTTTGTGAGGTGGCTGTCTTGGCAGATACAAATTGTGAGAAGAGTTCACTCCTCCTAAATGCTGTTGGAAATGAAAATTCAACCTATAGGAGAGCGTCCTAGTAAAACAACATTATACATAAACTCATGTTCAGCAATATAAATATTTTTGCATCTGTGGATCATATATATTTACTGATCAATTTCGATTGGCATTTATATTGGTATTTTTTAATGTCTGTGAGTGTTGTGTGTGTGTGTGTGTGTGTGTGTGGATATAGATATAGATATAGATATAGATATAGATATAGATATACTCCCCAAATTTTTCAAAATATGAAATATATATGTCTAATATACACTCTCTAAATTCATTCATGTTCATGTATGTGGATTTATAATCAACTTTTCACAAGATAATAATCAGAAATATTCATCCACCTGAAATATATATTTGTTTCCTAGTACTGAAAACTAACTTCAGTGAATGGTGCATACATATCCTAATTATTCTACAGTAACCGACCCAGTATAACATCAATGCAAGTAGACTCCTATGGGACATGATATGTAATTTGTCATTCATTTGTATTCGACACTGCTACATTATTGTTTCTTCAGTTTTTGCAAATCATAGGATATACATTTCATCCACAAGTTCACAAATTAATAGGCATTTGTTTCAACTTTAATCACTTCTTGCTTCAGAACACATGTATTGTCAGGGTTTCTTGAATGGTCTTTTCATGAGACTTCTTTCCAAACACATTATTTTGAATTTCCATAGTCATTTTGAAGCAAAACTCACACACTCTTCATGATAAACCAAAACACTAATATTTCGTTTAGATATATAACTGGTTGGAATGAATGATTGTATATCAATATACGATTTCCTTTAATTTTTCAGATATCAGTTAAATTCATTATTTAAAGTTCAAAAAAGTTATATTATTTATTCACAGTATGGTCTATTCATGCTTTTTCTCTATGTTCATAGAAACAGGGTACACCTCTTTGTACCCCCGATTCTGATTTTACATCTTCAATATATTGCTCCCAGAAATGGTGAAAGAATTACTCATGTCACCTCATTATCACAGTAATATTCTGGACAAAAAATGGAAAGGTCACACTTATGATTGTACCAAATCCTAAATGGAAAGTGAACATGGATTTCTAAAAACATCCATGTCCAGGTTGCCTAATGCTGTCAATTGTCAATCCTATTGGTGACTACATTTTTGTTTTTTTCTAATTTATATATTCAAACTCAATCCTGTTGAAAATGTCTAATTCTATCACTCACTTTATACTTTGCCTCATTTCGTAATGTTTCTATTGATCTCTGCTTTTCTACATATTTTCCCCAGTTCAACATAGTGACTGACTCTTCATATGTGCTGACATTTACATTCACTCTATAACCGAAAGTCTATTGCTAAAGAACTTTTGGTCCAAATCCTATACTCACTCTTCTTCCTAAACCTACCGACTATCTTCCTAATCCTACTGAATATCCCTTTTTGACTGGGTGCTCTCTTTTAAATTCAATCATCCAATTTACAAGGTCCTATGCCATTGTATATCGAATTATCTGAGACATCTTTGCAGAACATAATTCAAAGCTAAGTATCCCAATCAAGGGCAGAACCCTTATGGGCTTCAAATCATACCTAGATTTCTGTTTTCATACTTATATTTCACATCTATATTTTGTAAGCATTGCAGGTTCCCAATACCATTATTCATCGCACAGAATCATCCGTAACCCATATCAAATCTGTTTTTAACCCCAATTATACACTGGTCCCTCAATCATCTTACAGAAGAGCAGGGACAGAGTGGTTCTTACAATACAGGAAAGTTGGGGATATTCCACCTGATGAGAACCTCAAAGGTCCATGCAGAAATGATACCTGGAGAAGTTGTAGGCAGGTATGAAGGACCTGAGAGAGCAAAAGTCATCTTCCATGGCAAATATCTTGGTCAGAAAGAAGGGATGTGTCTGAATCAGCCTCTCTCTTCTTATTGTAGAGAAGATGGACCAAACCAGGCCTGTGTGGAGAGCTGTTCCTGGGTGCCTATGGTTGATATACCATTCTCCCTTGTGAAAGTGTCACAGGAAGTAGGGGAAGCCTCCATCTTATGGGACCCTTGGAAGCAACAGTTAGGACAATGTGGTTGCCAAGGAAGTGACTCATTCAGTTCCAAAGAAAGTGACATACCACATTTCCTTGGTGATGGAACTCTCTGAAATTTGTATCCAAGAGGCCAGGCACCCAGAGGCAGTCCCAGTCCCAGTCCCAGTGTGCTCACTTGTTTGGATTTACCAAGAACAGAGTCAGTTTTCTTGGTACCTACTGATGTGAGGATGGCCTAATGCCAAGAGAACTCTGAAGATGGACCTTTCCTGAGAAAGCAGGTAGTGGCTCACCACTTTTTCCTGAAAACTACAAAGAGTTGAACAAGGAAACAAGATCTGAGAGAAGACAGGACATTTCGGGGGAACATAGTATGGCCCGCAGTCAGAGGAAACTCCGGATAGTCACAGACCTACTTGGGGGAAGGAGGTGCCTTTGTGGGAGTGGGTGTGGGTTTGTTGTTTTGTCTCATGTTCTGAGAATAGGTAGGAAAGGCTGTTTGTTTGGTTTGGAGTGGACAGTTTCTAGTAAGTTGTTTGATCAGGCGAGTGTTTCTGTTTCGGTGTATCCCAATGTGTCCGTTGTTGTAAACATAAAAAAGAGAATGCATTAATGGAGGTGTCCTGTCTAGTATAAATCTTCCCATAATTCATCCTGCCCAATATATGAATGGACTGCAGCTTGTCTTATCGATGTGCAACACCTGCTATCTTTCTACGTTGCTGTTTTCTTCCTGAATTCTAGCCACTCTCCAGAATAGGCTCATGGTTTTGTGTCCAAAATATGTACCACCTCCAAGCTCTGTGACATGGCCATGTACTGGATAGCTGAAGAGAATGGCGAGCATCTCAGAAAACTCAGATATCAGTGTGACCAGGAAAGTCTCAGTGCAGAAACCCTGCTTTGGGCCTTTTGCTGACTTATTGTTGTGTTGCACTGAATGTCAGGAAGGTCTTTGCCTCAGGCCACACCTTTGTGAAGCCTGAAGAAAACAGTTTTCAAATGGAAATGAATGGGCATCTCCTGTGGCTTCTGGCTTCATTGCTTTGGGAAAGGATGTGTCTGAATCAGCCTCTTGGCCATGTGTGTGGCTGTGACTTAGATTCTCAGCACCTGATGAATCTAAAAATGATCCCCTGCGTGCATCCAAAACCATAAGGGCAAAAAATCTTTCATTGTGGATGAATTCTCTTGCCTTCCTCTGTTAAAATCCTGAACTCCATAAGTGAGAATAGGGATTCTTTGGGTCAAATGAGTTCTTCAAATCTCTGCAGAGGTGCTTGGGTTTTCGAATAACTTTAAATCACATAAAGAATGTATTCCTGAAATCAGTAGGCCTCAAATTGGAGAAACACAGAAGAATTAACGGCAGGCTTCTTTGATCATTCCTGGTTCACAGAAACGGTGTCCAGGCCACCCTGACTTTAGGCAAATGAGGGGCAAACGAGCTGATTTTGGACACTGTCTTGGGCTGCGCCCCTCATGGAAACCTCCAGCCAGAGGTTAAGATGAGTTACTATATGGAATAAGATGAGGGCCATGTGGGAGTGTTTCGGTTTTAATTTTGGTCATTTGTGTGACAGTTGGAAGAAATGACTGTGTCCACGTGGGCTTGAACTCTGGTGTGATTCCCCTTAGAGACTGGGTTTTGGAACTGAACTCAGAGAAGCATTGCCATGAATTTTGTTGGGATTTTAAGAGGCCACGCATGAAAGTCGCTCTTGGAAACTGAGACCTAGGCCCAGGGTGGATTTCCACAGAGGCCTGGGAAACTCAGCAAGGATATCAAATGATTTTATTCTTAAAGAAATGGCAGCCATAGTTGAGAGTCAAAACACACATGGACCTCACATTGTAGACCTCAATGGGCCTAGCCTAATGTGACCTTTTGTCCACTCTTTGGGAAGCCTTGCCTTTTAGAGATCTCCAGAGATTTCATTGAAATGAGCTTCCTCACCATTTAATGTTTGCTGCATGAATTGAAACCCACAGTGCCTCCAACTTCATGCTTGAAAAATGGCTAGATAAATACCATGAAATTTTTGAAATTCCTATGACCAGGTGGCACTGGAGAAACATTGGATGTCCTGTTGCTGATTATGAGTATACCAGACAGTGCCTTGATTTACTGAGTTTCATGAAAATGGTGTAGAACAGAGATGCCAGTAAGTTGGAGCCTGCTGAGTAGTGAGTCTAGAGCAGTGGTGGGGAGGTGTTTGATAAAACATCCGTGGTAGGGCCTTGTGGATCTACCATTGGATTCCAAAGGGCTTGTAACTGACATGGTGCAGCCAGCAGACCCTTATATGTAAAGGCATCTTGTTATATGGAGAGTCTTCAGAGGAAAATGAAGAATCAGGTTGATATGGACAAGGGGGCAATGGGCCAAGCTGTGAGAGATAGAAGCCTAGTTGGTGCATTCCCTTGCAGACCCTGACCAACCACACGTGACACAACTCCCTCCAGCACTGTATCCCAGTTTAGCTCCTAGTATTTCGTGAAACAAATACCAAACTCACAGTGCAGCAGGAAAAACACCACAAAAAGTGGAGGAGGACCAAATGGCTTCACAGTCCACACGGGGAGACACTTAGTCTCCAGTGGCATCAGTTAACCTACAAAGAGAGGATTCAGCACTGCTTCATCTAGTTCTTTGGAAAATAAGAAACCATGTCCTCCAGGTCACATAGATGCAGACCCAGCTCTCATAGTCTCACTACAAAGGAAGCCAAATCTCCTGAAAACAACATATATTTCAAGTGCGGAATCTCAGAGGAGTTTCTCAAAAAGTTTTTAGGCCAGCAGAGCTCCATGTTTGTGGAGTGTTTACCCTGTCCCTTAGTTTTGGAAACTTTTCTACCACCTCCAAGGTTGTGAACTGCTGAGCATTTTCCATTCCAGATATGTATTCACTGATTTTGTAACTCCTCTCCTCTAATTGTGTCTTTCTTGTGGTGAAGGTGATGTCAAGGCATTCTTCTGGATGAGAGCGGGAGGAAATTGTGCAGCATATATTTACATACGCATTGGATTCATTTTCAAATTTTCCATTCGAAGTACTGAATCCCTGACATTAACCCATACCTGGTAGACTTAGACAGTTCATCCTAATATAATGGGGAAAATTAACCCAACACAATAGAAATACAAGCACTTCAGAGGAGACATGTTGTATAGGTGGACTTGACATTTGTATTATATAAGGTAGGAGTTATATATCTAGTCAAATTTTAATTGAAATATTCTCCATGTGTTTTTAAACTTAACAAATATGTGAATTCTTGTTTCCCTTTTCTGTAGCCTATTCACACATGTATATTTATATGCATATATAGAATCCTACCAGGTATCACATGTACATTTTTGTGAGGTGGCTGTCTTGGCAGATACAAATTGTGAGAAGAGTTCACTCCTCCTAAATGCTGTTGGAAATGAAAATTCAACCTATAGGAGATCGTCCTAGTACAACAACATTATACATAAACTCATGTTCAGTAAAATAAATATGTTTGCATCTGTGGATGATATATATTTACTGATGAATTTCGATTGGCATTTATATTGGTACTTTTTAATGTCTGTGAGTGTTGTGTGTGTGTGTGTGTGTGTGTGTGTGTGCGTGTGTTTGTGTGTGTATATATATATATATATATATATATATATATATATATAAATAGATAGATATATATAGATATATATATAGATGTAGATATAGATATAGATATAGATATACTCTCCAAATTTTTCAAAATATGGAATATATGTGTCTAATATACACTCTCTAAATTCATTCATGTTCATGTATGTGGATTTGTAATCAACTTTTCACAAGATTATAATCATAAATATTCATCCACTTGAAATACATATTTGTTTCCTAGTACTGAAAACTAACTTCAGTGAATTGTGCATACAAATCCTAATTATTCTACAGTAACTGACCCAGTCTAACATCAATACAAGTAGACTCCTATGGGACATGATATGTAATTTGTCATTCATTTGTATTCGACACTGCTACATTATTGTTTCCTCAGTTTTTGCACATCATAGGATATACATTTCATCCACAAGTTCACAAATTAACAGGCATTTGTTTCAACTTTAATCACTTCTTGCTTCAGAACACATGTATTGTCAGGGTTTCTTGAATGGTCTTTTCATGAGACTTCTTTCCAAACACATTATTTTGAATTTCCATAATCATTTTGAAGCAAAACTCACACACTCTTTATGATAAACCAAAACATTAATATTTCCATTAGATATATATCTGGTTGGAATGAATGATTGTATATCAATATACGACTTCCTTTAATTTTTCAGATATCAGTTCAATTCATTATTTAAAGTTCAAAAAAGTTATATTATTTATTCACAGTATGGTCTATTCATGCTTTTTCTCTATGTTCATAGAAACAGGGTACACCTCTTTCTACCCCCGATTCTATTTTACATCTTCAATATATTGCTCCCAGAAATGGTGAAAGAATTACTCATGTCACCTCATTATCACAGTAATATTCTGGACAAAAAATGGAAAGGTCACACTTATGATTGTACCAAAGCCTAAATGGAAAGTGAACATGGATTTCTAAAAACATCCATTTCCAGGTTGCCTAATGCTGTCAATTGTCAATCCTATTGGTGACTACATTTTTGTTTTTTCCTAGTTTATATATTCAAACTCAACCCTGTTGAAAATGTCTAATTCTATCACTCACTTTATACTTTGCCTGATTTCGTAATGTTTCTATTGATATCTGCTTTTCTACATATTTTCCCCAGTTCAACATAGTGACTGACTCTTCATATGTGCTGAAATATACTTTCACTCTATAACTGAAAGTCTATTGCTAAAGAACTTTTGGTCCAAATCCTATACTCACTCTTCTTCCGAAACCTACTGACTATCTTCCTAATCCTACTGAATATCCCTTTTTGACTAGATGTTCTCTTCTAAATTCAATCATCCAATGTACAAGGTCCTATGCCATTGTATATCAAATTATCTGAGACAAATTTGCAGAACATAATTCAAAGTTCACTATCCCAATCAAGGGCAGAACCCTTCTGGGCTTCAAATCATAACTAGATTTCTGTTTTCATACTTATATTTCACCTCAATATTCTTGTAAATATTTCAGGTTCCCAATACCATTATTCATCGCACAGAGTCATACATAACCAAAATCAAACCTGTTTTTAACCCCCAGTATACACTGTTCCCTCAATCATTTTACAGAATAGCAGGGACAGAGTGGTTCTTACAATACAGGAGAGTTGGGGACCTTCCACATTAAGAGAACCTCAAATGTCCATGCACAAATCATACCTGGAGAAGTTGTAAGCAGGTATGAAGCACCTGAGAGAGCAGAAGTCATCTTCCATGGCAAACAACCTGGTCAGGATGAAGGGATGTGTCTGAATCGGCCTCTCTCTTCTTATTGTAGAGAACATGGACCAAACCAGGCCTGGGTGGAGAGCTGTTCCAGGGTGCCAATGGTTGATATACATTCTACCTTATGAAAGTGTCAGAGGAAGTAGGGGCAAACTCCATCTTATGTTACCCTTGGAAGCAACTGTTAGGACAAAGTGGTTGCCAAGGCAGTGACCTCATTCAGTTCCAAAGAATGTGACATACCTCAGTTCCTTGGTGATGGAACTCTCTTAACTTGGTATCCAAGAAGCCAGGCAGCCAGAGGCAGTCCCAGTCCCAGTCCCAGTGGGCTCACTTGTTTGGATTTACCAAGGACAGAGTCAGTTTTCTTGGTACCTAATGATGTGAGGAAGGCCAAATGCCAGGAGAGCTCTGAAGATGGACCTTTCCTGAGAAAACAGGTAGTGGCTAACCACTTTTTCCTGACTTCTTCACAGAGTTGTTCAAGGAAACAAGATCGGAGAGAAGACAGGACATTTCGGGAAAACATAGTATGGCCCACCAGTCAGAGGACACCCCAGATAGTCACAGACCTACTTGGGGGAAGGAGGTGCCTTTGTGGGAGTGCGTGTGGGTTTGTTGTTTTGTCTCATGTTCTGAGAATAGATAGGAAAGTAGGTTTGTTTGGTTTGGAGTGGACAGTTTCTAGTAAGTCATTTGACACGGCGAGTGTTTCTGTTTCTGTGTATTCCACTGTGTCCATTGTTGTAGACATTAGAAAAGAGAATGCATTAATGGATGTGTCCTGTCTAGTATAAATCTTCCCATAATTCATCCTGCCAATATATAAATGGACTGCAGCTTGTCTTATCGATGTGCAACATCTGCTATCTTTCTAAGTTGTTGTTTTCTTCCCGAATTCTGGCCACTCTCCAGAATAGGCTCATGGATTTCTGTCCAAAATGGTACCACCTCCAAGCTCTGTGACATGGCCACGTACTGGATAGCTGAAGAGAATGGCCAGCATCTCAGAAAACTCAGATATCAGTGTGACCAGGAAAGTCTCAGTGCAGAAACCCTGCTTTGGGCCTTTTGCTGACTTATTGTTGTGTTGCACTGAATGTCAGGAAGGTCTTTGCCTCAGGCCACCCCTTTGTGAAGCCTGAAGAAAACAGTTTTCAAATGGAAATGAATGGGCATCACCTGTGGCTTCTGGCTTCATTGCTTTGGGAAAGGATGTGTCTGAATCAGCCTCTTGGCCATGTGTGTGGCTGTGACTTAGATTCTCAGCACCTGATTAATCTAAAAATGATCCCCTGCGTGCATCCAAAACCATAAGGGCAAAAAATCTTTCATTGTGGATGAATTCTCTTGCCTTCCTCTGTTAAAATCCTGAACTCCATAAGTGAGAATAGGGATTCTTTGGGTCAAATGAGTTCTTCAAATCTCTGCAGAGGTGCTTGGGTTTTCGAATAACTTTAAATCACATAAAGAATGTATTCCTGAAATCAGTAGGCCTCAAATTGGTGAAACACAGAAGAATTAACGGCAATCTTCTTTGATCATTCCTGGTTCACAGAAACGGTGTCCAGGCCACCCTGACTTTAGGCAAATGAGGGGCAAACGAGCTGATTTTGGACACTGTCTTGGGCTGCGCCCCTCATGGAAACCTCCAGCCAGAGGTTAAGATGAGTTACTATATGGAATAAGGTGAGGGCCATGTGGGAGTGTTTCGGTTTTAATTTTGGTCATTTGTGTGACAGTTGGAAGAAATGACTGTGTCCACGTGGGCTTGAACTCTGGTGTGATTCCCCTTAGAGACTGGGTTTTGGAACTGAACTCAGAGAAGCATTGCCATGAATTTTGTTGGGATTTTAAGAGGCCACGCATGAAAGTCGCTCTTGGAAACTGAGACCTAGGCCCCGGGTGGATTTCCACAGAGGCCTGGGAAACTCAGCAAGATTATCAAATGATTTTATTCTTAAAGAAATGGCAGCCATAGTTGAGAGTCAAAACACACATGGACCTCACATTGTAGACCTCAATGTGCCTGGCCTAATGTGACCTTTTGTCCACTCTTTGGGAAGCCTTGCCTTTTAGAGATCTCCAGAGATTTCATTGAAATGAGCTTCCTCACCATTTAATGTTTGCTGCATGAATTGAAACCCACAGTGCCTCCAACTTCATGCTTGAAAAATGGCTAGATAAATACCATGAAATTTTTGAAATTCCTATGACCAGGTGGCACTGGAGAAACATTGGATGTCCTGTTGCTGATTATGAGTATACCAGACAGTGCCTTGATTTACTGAGTTTCATGAAAATGGTGTAGAACAGAGATGCCAGTAAGTTGGAGCCTGCTGAGTAGTGGGTCTAGAGCAGTGGTGGGGAGGTGTTTGATAAAACATCCGTGGTAGGGCCATGTGGATCTACCATTGGATTCCAAAGGGCTTGTAACTGACATGGTGCAGCCAGCAGACCCTTATATGTAAAGGCATCTTGTTATATGGAGAGTCTTCAGAGGAAAATGAAGAATCAGGTTGATATGGACAAGGGGTCAATGGGCCAAGCTGTGAGAGATAGAAGCCTAGTTGGTGCATTCCCTTGCAGACCCTGACCAACCACACGTGACACAACTCCCTCCAGCACTGTATCCCAGTTTAGCTCCTAGTATTTCGTGAAACAAATACCAAACTCACAGTGCAGCAGGAAAAACACCACAAAAAGTGGAGGAGGACCAAATGGCTTCACAGTCCACACGGGGAGACACTTAGTCTCCAGTGGCATCAGTTAACCTACAAAGAGAGGATTCAGCACTGCTTCATCTAGTTCTTTGGAAAATAAGAAACCATGTCCTCCAGGTCACATAGATGCAGACCCAGCTCTCATAGTCTCACTACAAAGGAAGCCAAATCTCCTGAAAACAACATATATTTCAAGTGCGGAATCTCAGAGGAGTTTCTCAAAAAGTTTTTAGGCCAGCAGAGCTCCATGTTTGTGGAGTGTTTACCCTGTCCCTTAGTTTTGGAAACTTTTCTACCACCTCCAAGGTTGTGAACTGCTGAGCATTTTCCATTCCAGATATGTATTCACTGATTTTGTAACTCCTCTCCTCTAATTGTGTCTTACTTGGGGTGAAGGTGATGTCAAGGCATTCTTCTGGATGAGAGCGGGAGGAAATTGTGCAGCATATATTTACATACGCATTGGATTCATTTTCAAATTTTCCATTCGAAGTACTGAATCCCTGACATTAACCCATACCTGGTAGACTTAGACAGTTCATCCTAATATAATGGGGAAAATTAACCCAACACAATAGAAATACAAGCACTTCAGAGGAGACATGTTGTATAGGTGGACTTGACATTTGTATTATATAAGGTAGGAGTTATAAATCTAGTCAAATTTTAATTGAAATATTCTCCATGTGTTTTTAAACTTAACAAATATGTGAATTCTTGTTTCCCTTTTCTGTAGCCTATTCACACATGTATATTTATATGCATATATAGAATCCTACCAGGTATCACATGTACATTTTTGTGAGGTGGCTGTCTTGGCAGATACAAATTGTGAGAAGAGTTCACTCCTCCTAAATGCTGTTGGAAATGAAAATTCAACCTATAGGAGAGCGTCCTAGTACAACAACATTATACATAAACTCATGTTCAGTAAAATAAATATGTTTGCATCTGTGGATGATATATATTTACTGATGAATTTCGATTGGCATTTATATTGGTACTTTTTAATGTCTGTGAGTGTTGTGTGTGTGTGTGTGTGTGTGTGTGTGTGCGTGTGTGTGTGTGTGTGTATATATATATATATATATATATAAATAGATAGATATATATAGATATATATATAGATGTAGATATAGATATAGATATACTCTCCAAATTTTTCAAAATATGGAATATATGTGTCTAATATACACTCTCTAAATTCATTCATGTTCATGTATGTGGATTTGTAATCAACTTTTCACAAGATTATAATCATAAATATTCATCCACTTGAAATACATATTTGTTTCCTAGTACTGAAAACTAACTTCAGTGAATTGTGCATACAAATCCTAATTATTCTACAGTAACTGACCCAGTCTAACATCAATGCAAGTAGACTCCTATGGGACATGATATGTAATTTGTCATTCATTTGTATTCGACACTGCTACATTATTGTTTCCTCAGTTTTTGCACATCATAGGATATACATTTCATCCACAAGTTCACAAATTAACAGGCATTTGTTTCAACTTTAATCACTTCTTGCTTCAGAACACATGTATTGTCAGGGTTTCTTGAATGGTCTTTTCATGAGACTTCTTTCCAAACACATTATTTTGAATTTCCATAATCATTTTGAAGCAAAACTCACACACTCTTTATGATAAACCAAAACATTAATATTTCCATTAGATATATAACTGGTTGGAATGAATGATTGTATATCAATATACGACTTCCTTTAATTTTTCAGATATCAGTTCAATTCATTATTTAAAGTTCAAAAAAGTTATATTATTTATTAACAGTATGGTCTATTCATGCTTTTTCTCTATGTTCATAGAAACAGGGTACACCTCTTTCTACCCCCGATTCTATTTTACATCTTCAATATATTGCTCCCAGAAATGGTGAAAGAATTACTCATGTCACCTCATTATCACAGTAATATTCTGGACAAAAAATGGAAAGGTCACACTTATGATTGTACCAAAGCCTAAATGGAAAGTGAACATGGATTTCTAAAAACATCCATTTCCAGGTTGCCTAATGCTGTCAATTGTCAATCCTATTGGTGACTACATTTTTGTTTTTTCCTAGTTTATATATTCAAACTCAACCCTGTTGAAAATGTCTAATTCTATCACTCACTTTATACTTTGCCTGATTTCGTAATGTTTCTATTGATATCTGCTTTTCTACATATTTTCCCCAGTTCAACATAGTGACTGACTCTTCATATGTGCTGAAATATACTTTCACTCTATAACTGAAAGTCTATTGCTAAAGAACTTTTGGTCCAAATCCTATACTCACTCTTCTTCCGAAACCTACTGACTATCTTCCTAATCCTACTGAATATCCCTTTTTGACTAGATGTTCTCTTCTAAATTCAATCATCCAATGTACAAGGTCCTATGCCATTGTATATCAAATTATCTGAGACAAATTTGCAGAACATAATTCAAAGTTCACTATCCCAATCAAGGGCAGAACCCTTCTGGGCTTCAAATCATACCTAGATTTCTGTTTTCATACTTATATTTCACCTCAATATTCTTGTAAATATTTCAGGTTCCCAATACCATTATTCATCGCACAGAGTCATACATAAGCAAAATCAAACCTGTTTTTAACCCCCAGTATACACTGTTCCCTCAATCATTTTACAGAAGAGCAGGGACAGAGTGGTTCTTACAATACAGGAGAGTTGGGGACCTTTCACATTAAGAGAACCTCAAATGTCCATGCACAAATCATACCTGGAGAAGTTGTAAGCAGGTATGAAGCACCTGAGAGAGCAGAAGTCATCTTCCATGGCAAACAACCTGGTCAGGATGAAGGGATGTGTCTGAATCGGCCTCTCTCTTCTTATTGTAGAGAACATGGACCAAACCAGGCCTGGGTGGAGAGCTGTTCCAGGGTGCCAATGGTTGATATACATTCTACCTTATGAAAGTGTCAGAGGAAGTAGGGGCAAACTCCATCTTATGTTACCCTTGGAAGCAACTGTTAGGACAAAGTGGTTGCCAAGGCAGTGACCTCATTCAGTTCCAAAGAATGTGACATACCTCAGTTCCTTGGTGATGGAACTCTCTTAACTTGGTATCCAAGAAGCCAGGCAGCCAGAGGCAGTCCCAGTCCCAGTCCCAGTGGGCTCACTTGTTTGGATTTACCAAGGACAGAGTCAGTTTTCTTGGTACCTAATGATGTGAGGAAGGCCAAATGCCAGGAGAGCTCTGAAGATGGACCTTTCCTGAGAAAACAGGTAGTGGCTAACCACTTTTTCCTGACTTCTTCACAGAGTTGTTCAAGGAAACAAGATCGGAGAGAAGACAGGACATTTCGGGAAAACATAGTATGGCCCACCAGTCAGAGGACACCCCAGATAGTCACAGACCTACTTGGGGGAAGGAGGTGCCTTTGTGGGAGTGCGTGTGGGTTTGTTGTTTTGTCTCATGTTCTGAGAATAGATAGGAAAGTAGGTTTGTTTGGTTTGGAGTGGACAGTTTCTAGTAAGTCATTTGACACGGCGAGTGTTTCTGTTTCTGTGTATTCCACTGTGTCCATTGTTGTAGACATTAGAAAAGAGAATGCATTAATGGATGTGTCCTGTCTAGTATAAATCTTCCCATAATTCATCCTGCCAATATATAAATGGACTGCAGCTTGTCTTATCGATGTGCAACATCTGCTATCTTTCTAAGTTGTTGTTTTCTTCCCGAATTCTGGCCACTCTCCAGAATAGGCTCATGGATTTCTGTCCAAAATGGTACCACCTCCAAGCTCTGTGACATGGCCACGTACTGGATAGCTGAAGAGAATGGCGAGCATCTCAGAAAACTCAGATATCAGTGTGACCAGGAAAGTCTCAGTGCAGAAACCCTGCTTTGGGCCTTTTGCTGACTTATTGTTGTGTTGCACTGAATGTCAGGAAGGTCTTTGCCTCAGGCCACCCCTTTGTGAAGCCTGAAGAAAACAGTTTTCAAATGGAAATGAATGGGCCTCCCCTGTGGCTCTTTGCTTAATTGCTTTGGAAAGGGATGTGTCTTTATCAGACTCTTGGACCTGTGTGTGGCTGTGACTTAGATTCTCAGCACCTGATGGATCTTAAGAATGATCCCATGTGAGCTTCCAAACCCAAAATGGCAAAAAATATCATTCATTGTGAATGAAGTCTCTTGCTTTCCTCTGTTAGGTTCCTGCACTCCATCAAATGAGAATAGGGATTCTTTGGGTCAAATGAGTTCTTCAAAGCCCTGAAGAGGTGCTTGTGTTTTCGCATGACTCGAAATCACCTAAAGAATCGATACCTAAATTCAGTTGGCCTCAAATTGGAGAAACACAGAAGTATTAACGGCAGGCTTATTTGTTCACTCCTCATTCACAGAAACGGTTTCCAGGCTACCCTGACTTTAGGAAAATGAGGGGCAAACGAGCTGATTTTGGACACTATCTTGGGCTGCGCCCCTCATGGAAACCTCCAGCCAGAGGTTAAGATGATTGACTATATGGAATAAGATGAGGGCCATGTGGGAGTGTTTTGGTTTTTGTTTTGGTTTTAATTTTGTTCATTTGTGTGGCATTGGAAAAAATGACTGGGTGTACGTGGGCTTGAAATCTGGTGTCATTCCCCTTAGAGACTGGGTTTTGGAACTGAACTCAGAGAAGCATTGCCATGAATTTTGTTGGGATTTTAAGAGGCCACGCATGAAAGTCACTCTTGGAAACTGAGACCTAGGCCCCGGGTGGATTTCCACAGAGGCCTGGGAATTTCAGCAAGGATATCACATGATTTTATTCTTAAAGAAATGGCAGCCATAGTTGAGAGTCAAAACACACATGGACCTCACATTGTAGACCTCAATGGGCCTGGCCTAATGTGACCTTTTTCCACTCTTTGGGAAGCCTTGCCTGTGAGAGTTCTCCAGAGAATTCATTGAAATGAGCTTCCTCACCATTTAATGTTTTCTGAATGAATGGAAACCCCCATTGCCTCCAACTTCATGCTTGAAAAATGGCTAGATAAATACCATGAAATTTTTGAAATTCCTATGACCAGGTGGCACTGGAGAAACATTGGATGTCCTGTTGCTGATTATGAGTATACCAGACAGTGCCTTGACTTACTGAGTTTCATGAAAATGGTGTAGAACACAGATGCCAGTAAGTTGGAGCCTGCTGAGTAGTGGGTCTAAAGCAGTGGTGGGGAGGTGTTTGATAAAACATCCGTGGTAGGGCCATGTGGATCTACCATTGGATTCCAAAGGGCTTGTAACTGACATGGTGCAGCCAGCAGACCCTTATATGTAAAGGCATCTTGTTATATGGAGAGTTTTCAGAGGAAAATGAAGAATCAGGTTGATATGGACATGGGGGCAATGGGGCAAGCAGTGAGAGATAGAAGCCTAGTTGGTGCATTCTCTTGTAGACCCTGACCCACCACACGTGACAGAACTCCCTCCAGCACTGTGTCCCAGTTTAGCTCCTAGTATTTCGGGAAACAAATACCAAACTCACAGTGCAGCAGAAAAATAACCACAAAATGTGGAGGAGGACCAAATGGCTTCGGTGTCCACACGGGGACACAATTTGTCTTCAGTGGCCTCCGTTTACCTACAAAGAGAGGATTCAGCACTGCTTAATCTTGTTCATTGGAAAATAAGAAACCATGTCCTCCAGGTCACATAGATGTAGACCCAGCTTTGATGGTCTCACTACATAGGAAGCCAAATCTCTTGAAAACAATATATAATTCAAGTGCGGAAGCTCAGAGGCAGTTTATCAAAAAGTTTTTAGGCCAGCAGAGCTCCATGTTTGTGGAGTGTTTACCCTGTCCCTTAGTTTTGGAAACTCCTCTACCACCTCCAAGGTTGTGAGCTCCTGAGCATTTTACATTCCAGATATGTATTCACTGATTTTGTAACTCTTCTCCTCTAATTGTGTCTTACTTGGGGTGAAGGTAATGTCAAGGCATTCTTCTGGATGAGAGCGGGAGGATATTTGTGCAGCATATATTTACATACACATTGGATTCATTTTCCAATTTTCCATTCGAAGTACTGAATCCCTGACACTAACCCATACCAAGTAGACTCAGACTATTCATCCTAATATAATGGGGAAAATTAACCCAACACAATAGAAATACAAGCACTTCAGAGGAGACATGTTGTATAGTTGGACGTGACATTTGCATTATATTAGTTAGGAGATATAAATCTAGTCAAATTTTAATGGAAATATTCTCCATGTGTTTTTAAACTTAACAAATATGTGAATGCTTGTTTCCCTTTTCTGTAGCCTATTCACACAAGTATATTTATATGCATATATAGAATCCTACCAGGAATCACACGTACATTTTTGTGAGGTGGCTGTCTTGGCAGATACAAATTGTGAGAAGAGTTCACTCCTCCTAAATGCTGTTGGAAATGAAAATTCAACCTATAGGAGAGCGTCCGAGTAGAACAACATTATACATAAACTCATGTTCAGTAAAATAAATATGTTTGCATCTGTGGATGATATATATTTACCGATGAATTTCGATTCGCATGTATATTGGCACTTTTTAATGTCTGTGAGTGTTGTGTGTGTTTGTGTGTGTGTGTGTGTGTGTGTGTAGATATAGATATAGATATACTCTCCAAATTTTTCAAAATATGAAATATATATGTCTAATATACACTCTCTAAATTCATTCATGTTCATGTATGTGGATTTATAATCCACTTTTCACAAGATTATAATCAGAAATATTCATCCACCTGAAATACATATTAGTTTCCTAGTACTGAAAACTAACTTCAGTGAATGGTGCATACAAATCCTAATTATTCTACAGTAACTGACCCAGTCTAACATCAATGCAAGTAGACTCCTATGGGACATGATATGTAATTTGTCATTCATTTGTATTCGACACTGTACATTATTGTTTCTTCAGTTTTTGCACATCATAGGATATACATTTCATCCACAAGTTCACAAATTAATATGCATTTGTTTCAACTTTAATCACTTCTTGCTTCTGAACACATGTATTCTCAGGGTTTCTTGACTGGTCTTTTCATGAGACTTCTTTCCATACACATTATTTTGAATTTCCATAATCATTTTTAAGCAAACCTCACACACTCTTCATGATAAACCAAAACACTAATATTTCCATTAGATATATCACTGGTTGGAATGAATGATTGTATATCAATATACGATTTCCTTTAATTTTTCAGATATCAGTTCAATTCATTATTTCAAGTTCAAAAAAGTTATATTATTTATTCACAGTATGGTCTATTCATGCTTTTTCTCTATGTTCATAGAAACAGGGTACACCTCTTTGTACCCCGATTCTTATTTTACATCTTCAATATATTGCTCCCAGAAATGGTGAAAGAATTACTCATGTCACCTCATTATCACAGTAATATTCTGGACAAAAATGGAAAGGTCACACTTATGATTGTACCAAATCCTAAATGGAAGGTGAACATGGATTTCTAAAAACATCCGTGTCCAGGTTGCCTAATGCTGTCAATTGTCAATCCTATTGGTGACTACATTTTTGTTTTTTCCTAATTTATATATTCAAACCCAACCCTGTTGAAAATGTCCAATTCTATCACTCACTTTATACTTTGCCTCATTTCGTAATGTTTCTATTGATATCTGCTTTTCTACATATTTTCCCCAGTTCAACATAGTGACTGACTCTTCATATGAGCTGACATTTACATTCACTCTATAACCAAAAGTGTATTGCTAAAGAACTTTTGGTCCAAATCCTATACTCACTCTTCTTCCTAAACCTACCGACTATCTTCCTAATCGTACTGATTATCCCTTTTTGACTGGATGTTCTCTTCTAAATTAAATCATCCAATGTACAAAGTCCTATGCCATTGTATATCGAATTATCTGAGACATCTTTGCAGAACATAATTCAAAGCTAAGTATCCCAATCAAGGGCAAAACCCTTCTGGGCTTCAAATCATACCTAGATTTCTCTTTTCATACTTATATATCACCTCTATATTCTTGTAAATATTGCAGGTTACCAATACCATTATTCATCGCACAGAATCGTTCGTAACCCAAATCAAACCTGTTTTTAACCCCAAATATACACTGTTCCCTCAATCATTTTACAGAAGAGCAGGGACAGAGTGGTTCTTACAATACAGGAAAGTTGGGGACCTTGCACCTAATGAGAACCTCAAATGTCCATGTAAAAATGATACCTGGAGAAGTTGTACACAGGTATGAAGCAACTGAGAGAGCAAAAGTCATCTTCCATGGCAAACAACCTGGTCAGAATGAAGGGATGTTTCTGAATCTGCATCTCTCTTCTTATTGTAGAGAAGAGGGACCAAACCAGGCCTTAGTGGAGAGATGTTCCCGGGTGCCAATGGTTGATATACATTCTACCTTATGAAAGTGTCACAGGAAGTAGGGGCAACCTCCATCTTATGTTACCCTTGGAAGCAACTGTTAGGACAAAGTGGTTGCCAAGGCAGTGACCTCATTCAGTTCCAAAGAATGTGACATACCTCATTGCCTTGGTGATGGAACTCTCTGAACTTGGTATCCAAGAAGCCAGGCACCCAGATGCAGTCCCAGTCCCAGTCCCAGTGGGCTCACTTGTTTGGATTTCCCAAGGACAGAGTCAATTTTCTTGGTACCTAATGATGTGAGAATGGCCAAATGTCAGGAGAGCTCTGAAGGTGGACCATTTCTGAGAAAACAGGTAGTGGATAACCACTTTTTCCTGACATCTTCACAGAGTTGGTCAAGGAAACACAATCTGAGAGAAGACAGGCCATTTCGGGGGAACATTGTATGGCCCACTGGTCAGAGGACACTCCGGATAGTCACAGACCTACTTGGGGGAAGGAGGTGCCTTTGTGGGAGTGGGTGTGGGTTTGTTGTTTTGTCTCATGTTCTGAGAATAGATAGGAAAGGCGGTTTGTTTGGATTGGACTGGACAGTTTCTAGTAAGTCATTTGACACGGCGAGTGTTTCTGTTTCTGTGTATCCCACTGTGTCCGTTGTTGTACACATTAGAAAAGAGAATGCATTAATGGATGTGTCCTGTCTAGTATAAATCTTGCCATAATTCATCCTGCCCAATATATGAATGGACTGCAGCTTGTCTTATCGATGTGCAACACCTGCTATCTTTCTAAGTTGTTGTTTTCTTCCTGAATTCTGGCCACTCTCCAGAATAGGCTCATGGATTTGTGTCCTAAATATGTACCACCTCCAAGCTCTGTGACATGACCATGTACTGGATAGCTGAAGAGAATGGCGAGCATCTCAGAAAACTCAGATATCAGTGTGACCAGGATAGTCTCACTGCAGAAACCCTGCTTTGGGCCTTTTGCTTACTTATTGTTGTGTTGCACTGAATGTCAGGAAGGTCTTTGCTCAGGCCACCCCTTTGTGAAGCCTGAAGAAAACAGTTTTCAAATGGAAATGAATGGGCCTCACCTGTGGCTCTTGCTTAATTGCTTTCGAAAGGGATGTGTCTTTATCAGCCTCTTGGACCTGTGTGTGGCTGTGACTTAGATTCTCAGCACCTGATGGATCTTAAGAATGATCCCATGTGAGCTTCCAAATCCAAAATGGCAAAAAATTTCATTCATTGTGGATGAAGTCTCTTGCCTTCCTCTGTTAGGTTCCTGCACTCCATCAAATGAGAATAGGGATTCTTTGGGTCAAATGAGTTTTTCAAAGCCCTGCAGAGGTGCTTGTGTTTTTGCATGACTCTAAATCACCTAAAGAATCGATATCTAAAATCAGTAGGCGTCAAATTGGAGGAACACAGAAGTATTAACGGCAGGCTTATTTGTTCACTCCTGGTTCACAGAGACTGTGTCCAGGCTACCCTGACGTTAGGCAAATGAGGGGCAAACGAGCTGATTTTGGACACTGTCTTGGGCTGCGGCCCTCATGGAAACCTCCAGCCAGAGGTTAAGATGATTCCCTATATGGAATAAGATGAGGGCCATGTGGGAGTGTTTTGGTTTTAATTTTGGTCATTTGTGTGGCATTGGAAAAAATGACTGGGTACACGTAGGCTTGAACTCTAGTGTGATACCCCATAGAGACTGGGTTTTGGAACTGAACTCAGAGAAACATTGTCATGAATTTTGTTGGGATTTTAATAGGCCAAGCATGAAAGTCGCTCTTGGAAACTGAGACCTAGGCCCCAGGTGGATTTCCACAGAGGCCTGCAAATCTCAGCAAGGATATCACATGATTTTATTGTTAAAGAAATGGCAGCCATAGTTGAGAGTCAAAACACACATGGACCTCACATTGTAGACCTCAATGGGCCTGGCCTAATGTGACCTTTTGTCCACTCTTTGGGAAGCCTTGCCTGTGAGAGTTCTCCAGAGAATTCATTGAAATGAGCTTCCTCACCATTTAATGTTTGCTGCATGAATTGAAATCCACAGTGCCTCCAACTTCATGCTCGAGAAATGGATAGATAAATACCATGAAATTTTTAAAATTCCTATGACCAGGTGGCACTGGAGAAATATTGGATGTCCTGTTACTGTTCATGAGTATACCAGACTGTGCCTTGATTTACTGAGTTTCATGAAAATGATGTAGAACAGAGATGCCAGTAAGTTGGAGCCTGTTGAGTAGTGGGTCTAGAGCAGTGGTGGGGAGGTGTTTGATACAACATCCGTGGTAGGGCCATGTGGATCTACCATTGGATTCCAAATTGCTTGTAACTGACATGGTGCAGCCAGCAGACCCTTATATGTAAAGGCATCTTGTTATATGGAGAGTTTTCAGAGGAAAATGAGGAATCAGGTTGATATGGACAAGGGGGCAATGGGGCAAGCTGTGAGAGATAGAAGCCTAGTTTGTGAATTCTCTTGCAGACCCTGACCCACCACTCGTGACACAACTCCCTCCAGCACTGTGTCTCAGTTTAGCTCCTAGTATTTCGTGAAACAAATACCAAACTCACAATGCAGCAGGAAAAACACCACAAAAAGTGGTGGAGGACCTAATGGCTTCACAGTCCACACGGGGAGACACTTAGTCCCCAGTGGCCTCAGATTACCTACAAAGAGAGGATTCAGCACTGCTTCATCTTGTTCATTGGAAAATAAGAAACCATGTCCTCCAGGTCACATAGATGCAGACCCAGCTTTGATGGTCTCACTACAAAGGAAGCCAAATCATCTGAAAACAACATATATTTCAATTGCGAAAGCTCAGACGCAGTTTCTCAAAAAGTTTTTAGGCCAGCAGAGCTCCATGTTTGTGGAGTGTTTACCCTGTCCCTTAATTTTGGAAACTCCTCTACCACCTCAAAGGTTGTGAACTCCTGAGCATTTTCCATTCCAGATATGTATTCACTGATTTTGTAACTCTTCTCCTCTAATTGCGTCTTACTTGGGGTGAAGGTAATATCAAGGCATTGTTCTGGATGAGAGCGGGAGGATATTTGTGCAGCATATATTTACATACACATTGGATTCATTTTCCAATTTTCCATTCAAATACTGAATCCCTGAAACTAACCCATACCTAGTAGACTCAGACTATTCATCCTATTATAATGGGAAAAATTAACCCAACACAATAGAAATACAAGCACTTCAGAGGAGACATGTTGTATAGTTGGACTTGACATTTGCATTATATAAGGTAGGTGTTATAAATCTAGTCAAATTTTAATGGAAATATTCTCCATGTGTTTTTAAATTTAACAAATATGTGAATTCTTGTTTCCCTTTTCTGTAGCCTATTCACATATGTATATTTATATGCACATATAGAATCCTACCAGGTATCACACGTACATTTTTGTGAGGTGGCTGTCTTGGCAGATACAAATTGTGAGAAGAGTTCACTCCTCCTAAAACTGTTTTAAATGAAAATTCAACCTATAGGAGAGCGTCCTAGTAGAACAACATTATACATAAACTCATGTTCAGTAAAATAAATATTTTTGCATCTGTGGATGATATATATTTACTGATGAATTTCTATTGGCATTTATATTGGTACTTTTTAATGTCTGTGAGTGTTGTGTGTGTGTGTGTGTGTATAGATATAGATATAGATATAGATAGATATAGATATACTCTCCAAATTTTTCAAAATATGGAATATTTTTGTTTTATTTTGCACTTCCTAAATTTTTCATATTCATGAATGTGTATTTATAATCATCTTTTCTCAAGATTATTCTCAGAAACATTCATATACCCTACTAGACTCTGACTACTAATACTAATATAATGGAGAAAAATATCCCAAACAGAATAGAAATACAAGCATTTCAGAAGGGACATGGTGTATAGTTGGACTTGCCTTTTGCATGATATAAGGTAGGAGTTATAAATCTATTCAATTTGCTGAAATACTTTTCCATATGTTATTTTTTTTGACACAAAACAAAATTTAATCTTCGAAAACTAAATAAAATTGACACATCCTTAACCAAGCTAATGAAGAAAAAAACCTCAAATTACTAAAATTAAGGATCGTAAAAGAACTTTTACAGAGTACACAACTAAAATACAGAGAATAATTAAAAACTAATTTGAAAATTTATACTCTAATAAATTAAAATACCATGATGACATCAATAAAATTTTAGAGATATACCCAAACTGAATTAGTAGGACATGAACAATTTAAACAAATCAATTTCAAGCAATGAAATAGAAGTTGCTGTCAACAGCCTACCAATCAAGCAACGCCCAGGAACAGACAGATTCTCAGTCAAGTTCTACAAGACCTTCAAAGAAGCATTCATCACAATACTCCTCAAATTATTCCATAAAATAGAAAAGCATGGAACTCCTCCAAACTCATTTCATGAGGATAGTATCACTCACATACCAAAATCAGACAAAGACACATCAAGGAAAGAAAACTTCAGAGCAATATTCCTGACAAACATATATACAAAAATTCTCAATAAAATTCTTTTTTTTAAGCCAAAGTTAATCAAAAGGGATAAAGAGGGACACTACACACTATTCCATGTGTTTTTAAAGTTAAGAAATATATGAATTCCTGTCTCCCTTTCTCTGTAGCCTATTAAGCACATGTATTTTTATATGCACAAATAGAATCCTACCTGGTTTCACACGTACATTCTTGTGAGGTGGCTGACTTGGCAGATACTATTTGTGAGAAGAGATCACTCCTCCTAAATGCTGTTGGTACAGAAAATTCAACCCATGGGTGAGCTTCCTAGATGAACAACATTCTACATACATCCATGTTCAGTAAAATGAATATTTTGGGATATGCGGATGAGTTATTTTTCATGATGAATTTCGATTGACATATATATTGTGACATTATAATGTGTGTGTGTTTGTGTGTCTATATATATATATATATATATATATATATATATATATATATATAGTCTCCAGATTTTCCAAAATATGAAATATATGTCTTCTTATACACCGCCTGAATTCATTCATATTCATATATGTGGATTTATAATTAACTTTTAACAAGTTTATTCTCAGAAATATACATCCACTGACATACATATTTGTTTCCTAGTACTGAAAACTAACTTCAGGGAAGGGTTCTTACAAATCCTAATATTTCTAGAGTAACTGACCAAGTTTAACATCAATGCAAATACATTCCTATTTGATATGATGTGTTTGTTAAAGTTCATTTTTATTCAAACTTGGTACGTTATTATTTATTCAGTTTATGGACATCATAAAATATATCCTTTCATTCACAAGTTCACAAATTTATAAATATTTGGTTCACTTTCAATCACTTCCTCCTTCGGAACACATATATTCCTTCATGTTTCTTGACGGGTCTTTTCACTGGACTTCTTTCTAAACACGTTATTTTCGATTGAATAATCATTTTTGAAGCAAAACTCACACACTATTCATGATAAACGGTAACCCTAATAATACCATTAGATATATAACTGGTTGGAATTAATGTACGTATATCAATATATGATTTCCTCTATATTTTCAGATATTAAAACAATCCATTATTTAAATTTGGAACCAGTCATATAATTTTTTCACAGTATGGTCTATTAATGCATCATCTCTATATTCATCAACACAGGGTAAACCTATTAGTATCCCCAGTACTAATTCATATGTTTTCAAAATATTGCTCCCAGAAAAGGTGGAAGAAATACTCATGTCACCTGATCTACATATACATATTATCACAGTAATATTCTGGACACAAAATGCAAAGGTCACCGTTATGATTGCAATAAAGCCTCAATGGAATGTGAACATGGATTACTAAAAACATCCATGCCCAGTTTGCCTAATGCTCTCAAATGTCAATCCAATTGGTGACTACATTTTTGTTTCTTTTTAAGATTATGTATTCAACCTCAACCCTGTTGAAAATGTCTAATCCTATCACTCACGTTATACTTTGCCTGATTTCCTAATGTCTCTATTGATGTCTGCTTTCCTACATATTTTTTCCCAGTTCATCATTGTGCCCGACTTTTCACATATGGTGCCATTAATATTCACTCTCTAACAGAAACCTATTGCTAAAGAACTTTTGGTCCAAATCCTAGACTCACTCTTCCTTCTAAACCTATGGACTATCTTTCTAATACTACACACTATCCCTTTTTCACTGGATGTTCTCTTCTACATTCAATCATCTGAGGTACAGGGTCTTATGCCATTGTATATCGATTTAACTGAGACCTCGGTGCAAAACATTACTCAAGCTAAGGATCCCAATCAAGGGCCCAAATCCTTCTGGGCTTAAAATATTACCTAGATTTCTGTTTTCATACTTATATTTTACCTCTATATTCTTTTAAATATCGCTGGTTCCCAATACCATTATTCATCCAGCAGAATGATTCCTAAGCCAAATGGAACATGCTATTGACCCTAACCATACAATGTTCCCTCAATCTCACTTTACAGAAGAGGAGGGATAAAGTTGATATTACAATACAGGAAGTTAGGAGATCTTCCACCTGCTGAGTACCTCAAAATCCATGCAGAAATAATCCCTGGAGAAGATGTTGGCAGCTATGAAAGACCTGAGAGAACAAAAGTCATATTCCATGGCAAACAACATGGTCAGGATGAAAGGATGTGTCTGAGTCATCCTCTCTATTTTTAATGCAGGGAAGATGGACCAAAGCAGGCCTGTGTGGAGAGCTGTTCCCAGGTGACTATGGTTTCTATACCATTCTAACATGTGAATGTATCACAGGAAGTAGGGCAGCCTCAAGTCAGGAGACACTAGGACGCAACTGTTAGGACAAAGTGGTGGCCAAGACAGGGACCTCATTTATTTCCTGAAGGTAGTGACCTCACCTCATTTCCTTGGTGATGGAACTCTCTGAATTTTGTGATCCAGGAAGCCAGGCACCCAGAGCCAGTCCCAGTCCCAGTTGCAGTGGGCTCACTTGTTTGGATTCACTAAGGACAGAGTCAGTCTTTCTTGGTACCTACTGATGTAAGGGTTGCCAAATACCAAGAAAGCTCTGAAGAGGGGTCTTTCCTGAGAGGACAGGAATTGGCTCACCACTGCCTCCTGACAACTTCACAGAGTTGACCAAGGAGACCAGATGTGAGACAGAAAGGCCATTTCTGGGGAACATCATATGGCCTACCAGTCAGAGGACACTCCAGATAGTGACAGACCTACTTGTGGGAAAAAGTTGCATTTGTGGGTGTTGGTTTGTGTTTGTGGTTTTTTTCTCATGTTCTGAGAATAGTTAAAAAAGGAGGTTTGTTTGGTTTGGAGTGGACTGTTTCCAGTAAGTCATTTGACAAGGAGACTGTTTCTATGTCTGTGTATCCCACTGTATTTTTCTTTGTAGATATTAGAAAAAAAATAGCTCATTGGTTGTGTCCTGTCTAGTAGAAAGCTTCCCAGCATGCATCCTTTCCAATTAATGAATGGACTGAGGCTTGCCTTATCCATGGGCAACACCGGCTATCTACCTAATTTTCCATTTTTTCATGAATTCTGGCCACTCTCAAGATTAGTATCATGTATTTTTGTACAAGATATGTACCACCTCCAAGCTCTGTGACATGGCCATGTACTGGATAGCTGAAGGGAATGGCGAGCATCTCAGAAAACTCATATATCAGAGTAACCAGGAAAGTCTCCGTGGAGAAACCCTGCTTGGGGCCTTTTGATTACCTATTGTTCTGTTGCTCTGAATGTCAGAAAGGTCTTTGCCTCAGGCCACCCCTTTGTGAAGCCTGAAGAAAACAGTTTTAAAATGGAAATGAATGGGCATCACCTGTGGCTCTTTGCTTCATAGCTTTGGAAATGGATGTGTCTGAATCAGCCTCTTGACCCTGTGTGAGCCTGTGGTTTAGATTTTCAGCACCTGATGAATCTAAAGAAAGATCCCATGTGGGCATCCAAAACCTAAATGGAAAAAAGATCAGTGATTGTGGATGATGCCTCTCGCCTTCCTCTGTAAGATTCCTGACCTCCATCAAGTGAGAATAGGGATCATTTGTGTCAAATAAGTTCTTCAAAGGGCTGCAGAGGGGAGACAATAGGTGCTTGGGTTTTCTTATAACTCCAATTCACACTAAAAATCTATACCCCACAGTCAGTATGCCTCAAATTTGAGAAGTGGAGTAGTATTAACGGCAGGCCTATTTGATCACTTCTGTTTCACACTAACGTTGTCCAGGCCACCCTGACTTTAGGCAAATGAGGGGCAAGGGAGTTTATTTTTGACACTGTCTTGGGCTGTGCCCCTCATGGAAACCTCCAGCTAGAGGTTATGATTAGTGTCTATATAAAAGATGAAGAGGGCCGTGTGAGAGTGTTTTGGTTTTAATTGTCATCATTTGTGTAGCAATTGGAAGAGATGCCTGGGTCCACCTGGGCTTGAACTCTGTTGTGATTCCCCTTAGAGACTGAGTTGTGTAACTGACCTCAGAGAAGTATTGCCATGAATTGTGTTGGGATTTCAGGAGGCCACACATGAGATTCACCATTGGAATCTGAGATCTTGGCCCAGGGTGACTTTACACAGAGCACTGGGAATCTAAGCCAGGATATCACAAGATTTTATTCTGAAAGATTCCAGCCATAGTTGAGAGTCAAAACACACATGCAACTCACATTGTAGACCTCAATGGGCCTGGCTTCATGAGACCTTTTGCCCACTCTTTGGGAAGCCTTGCCTGTGAGAGTTCACCAGAGCTTTCATTGAAATGAGATTCCTAACCATTTATTGGTTCCTGTATAAATTGAATCCCACAGTGCCTCCAACTTCATTATTGAAAAATATCTAGATATATACCATGAATTTTTTGAAATTACCATGACCAGGTGGCACTGGAGAACATTTGGATGTCCTGTTGCTAATCATGATTGTACCAGACAGTGCCTTAATTGACTGTGTTTCATGAAAATGCTGTAGAACATAGATGCCAGTAAGTTGGAGCCTGCAGACTAGTGGGCATAAAGCAGTGGAGTGTAGGTGTGTGAAAAAACATCAGTTGTGGGTCCACGTGGATCTGGCATTGGCTTAGAAATGACTTGTCACTGACATGGTACATCCAGCAGACCCTTCTATGTAAAGGCATCTTGTTATATGGAGAGGATTCCTGCCAATGATCAGAATAAGGGGGCTATTGTCGAGTTGAAAAGCTATGTGGGATTTAAGCCTCATTGGTGCATTTTACTGCAGACCCTCACCCACCACATATGAGAGTACATCCTCCAGCACTGTGTCCCAGTGGAGCTCCTTGTATTTCGTGAAGCCAATACAAAACTCACAGTGCAGCAGTAAGAAACACCACGAAAGTGGAGCATGAACAAATGGCTTTACAGACAACACGGTTAGATACTTAGACCCCAGTGGCCAAAGTTTCCCTACAAATAGAGAATTCAGCACTGCTGCCTCATGTCCACTAGAAAATAAGGAACCATGTCATCCAGGTCACATAGATGGAGACCCAGCATTGATGGTCTCACTACAAAGGAAGCAAAAGCTCCTGACAAAAACATATTTCAACTGCCCAACCTCAGAGGCAGTTTCTCAAAAAGTCATTAGGCCAGCAGAGCTCCATGTTTGTGAAGTGTTTACCCTCTCCCTTTTTGTAAACTGTTCTACCTCCTACAAGTTTGTGAAGTTCTGAGCATTTTCCTTTCCACATATGTATTCACAGATTTTCTAACTCTTCTCCACTAATTGGGTCTTATTTGGGGCGAAGATAATGTCAAAGCATTGTTCTGGCTGAGAGTGGGAAGATTTTTGTGTAGCACATATTTGCATACATATTAGATTCATTTTCCTATTTTCCATTTGAAATACTGAATCCCTGACACTAACCCATACCCTACTAGACTCTGACTACTAAACCTAATATGATGGAGAAAAAGAAACCTAACAGAATAGAAATACAGGCCTTTCATAGGAGGCATGGTGTATACTTGGACTTGCCTTCTGCTTTATCAATGGTATGTGTTATAAATCTAGTCAACTTTTCATTGTAATACTTCTCCATGAGTTTTTAAAGTTAACACATATGTAAATTTCTGTCTCCCTTTCTCTGTAGCCTATTCATCAAATGTATTTTTTTATGCATTTTTAGAATTCTACCTGGTATCACATGTACATTCTTGTGAGATCGCTTATTTTGGAAGATACAAATTGTGAGAAGAGATCGCTCCCTCTAAATACAGATGGAACTGGAATTTCCACCTATGGGTGAATTTCCTAGATGAACAATATTATGTATAAATAAATGTTCAGTAAAATGAATATTTTTGGATACGTGGATGATATATATTTCATGATGAATTTCGAATGGCATATATATTGCTACATTTTAATGTCTGTGTATGTGTGTATCTATCTATTTATCTATCTATCTATATAGATATAGATATCTACTCTTAAGATTTTCAAAATATGAAATATATGTGTCTTATTATACACTCCCTAAGTAAACTCATGTGTGTGTATGTAGATTTATAATCATCTTTTCACAAAATTATTCTTAGAAATATTCATCCACCTTAAATACATATTTTTTCCTAGTACTGAAAAGTAAATTAAGTGAATGGTGTATACAATTCGTAATATTTCTACAGTGACTGAACCAGTTTCACATCAATGTAAGTAGACACCTATGGGACCATGATGTGTATTTTGAAGTTCATTTTTATTCAGACACTGGTACATTACTATTTCTGCAGTTTATGGACATTATAGGATATATCCTTTCATCCACAATTTCACAAATTTATAGGCATTTGGTTCACTTTCAATCACTTCCTACTTCAGAACACATGTATTCCTCCATGTTTCTTGACTGTTCTTTTCATGAGATTCTTTCCAAACACAGTATTATTGATTTCCATAATCACTTTTGAAGCCAAACTCACACACTCTTCATGATAAACCATAACGCTAATATTACCATTAGATGTATAACTGGTTGGAATGAATGTATGTATATCAATATAAGATTTCCTATATATTTTCAGATATCAATTCAATCCATTATTTAACGTTTGAACCAGTTATATTATTTATTCACAGTATGGTCTATTAAGGCATCATCTCTATATTCGTAGACCGATGGTATACCTGTTTGTATCCCCAATACTAATTTTTAAGTCTTTAAAATATTGCTTTCAGAAATGGTGGAAGAAATACTGTAGTCACCTGATATACATATACATTTCATCACGGTAATATTCCTGAAACAAAATGCAAGGGTCACACTTATGATTGTATCAAAGCCTATATTGAAAGTGAGCATGTACTACTAACAACATCCATGCCCTGATTAACTAATGATCTCAAATATCATTCCTATTGGTGACTACATATTTGTTTCTTCCTAAGATTATATATTGAAACTGAACCCTGTTAAAAATGTCTTATCCTATCACCCACTTTGTACTTTGCCTTATTTCCTAATGTCTCTATTGATATCTGCTTTCCTACACATTTTCCCCAGTTTATCACTGTGACTGACTGTTCACATATGCTGACATTTACACTCACTCTCTAATCAAAACTCTATATCTAAAGAACATTTGGTCCAACTCCTCGACTCACTCAAATGGATTCTTCAAAGCCCTGCAGAGGGTAGCCCATAGTTGCTTGAGTTTTCTCATGACCCCAATTCACATAAAGAATCTATACCCCACAGAGAATAGGCCTCAAATTGGAGAAGTAGAGCAGTATTATTGGCAGGCCTATTTGATCACTCCTGCTTCACAGGAAGAGTTTCCATGCCACCCTGACTTTAGGCAAATGAGAGGCATGTGAGCTTATATTGGACACTGTCTTAAGCTGCGCCCTTCATGGAAACCTCCAGCCAGAGGTTATGATGAGTCTCTAAATTGAAGAAGATGAGGGCCATGTGGGAGTGTTTTGGTTTAATTGTGGTCATTTGTGTGGTGGTTGGAAGAGATGACTGGGTCCACCTGTGCTTGAACTCTGGAGTGATTCCCCTTAGAGACTGAGTTCTGGAACAGATCTCAGAGAAGTATTGGCATGAATTGTGTTGGGATTTTAGGAGGCCACGCATGAGAGTTGCCCTTGGAGACTGAGATCTAGGCCCATGATAGCTTTCAAAGAGCACTGGGAATCTCAGCCAGGATATCACATGACTTTATTCAGAAAGACTTGGAAGCCATAGTTGAGAGTCAAAAAAAACATGGCCCTCAATTGTAGACCTCAATGGGCCTGGCTTAATGTGACCTTTTGGCCACTCTTTGGGAAGCCTTGCCTCTGAGAGTTCTCCCGAGCTTTAATTGAAATGAGCTTCCTCACCATTTCATGGTTCCTGAATGAATTGAATGCCACAGTGCCTCCAAATTTATCTTTGAAAATTGGCTAGATAAATACCATGAAATTTTTTAAATTCTTATGAACAGGTGGCACTGGAGAACCTTTGGATGTCTATTGCTGATCACGAGTGTACCAGACATTGCATTGATTGACTGGGTTTCATGAAAACGGTGAGAACAGAGATGCCAGAATGTTGAGGCCTGCTGACTAGTTGGCCTAGAGCAGTGGTGGGCAGGTGTATGATAAAACATCTGTCGTGGGGCCATGTGGATCTGCCATTGGCTTCCAAATGCCTTGTGACTGACATGGTGCAGCCAGCAGAACCATACAAGTTAACGGACCTTATTATATGGAGAGGTTTCAGGGCAATATTCAGAATCAGGTTGATATGGACATGGGTGCAAGCTTTGGGGGATAGAAGCCTGGTTGGTGCATTCTCCTGCAGACCCTCACCCACTACACGTGAGAGTACTCTCTATAGCACTGTGTCCCAGTTTTTCTTTTTGTATTTTGTGAAGCCAATACCAAAATCCCAGTGCAGCAGTAAGAAACACCACGAAAAGTGAAGTATGACCAAATGGCTTCACAGACCACATGGTTAGACACTTAGACCCCAGTGGCCTCAGTTTACCTACAAAGAGAGAATTCAGAACTGCTGCCTCATGTTCTATTGCAAATAAGGAACCATGTCATCCAGGTCACATAGATGCTGACACAGCTTTGATGGTCTCACTACAAAGGAAGCGAAAGCTCCTGACAACAACAAACATTTCAAGGGCCCAAACTCAGAGGCAGTTTCTCAGAAATTAATTAGGCCACCAGAGCTCCATGTTTGTGAAGTGTTTACCCTTTACCTTACTTTTGGAAATTCCTCTACCACCTCCAAGGTTGTGAACTCCTGAGCATTTTCTTTTCCAGATATATATTCACAGATTTTCAAACTCTTCTCCACTAATTGTGTATTACTTGTGGTGAAGGAACTATCAAGGCATTTTTTTGGATGACAGTAGGAAGATTTTTGTCTAACAAATATTCGCATACACATTAGATTCATTTCCCTATTTTCCATTTGAAATACTGAATCCCTGACACTAACCCATACCCTACTAGACTCTGACTACTAATCCTAATATGATGGAGAAAAAGAAACCTAACAGAATAGAAATACAGGCCATTCATAGGTGGCATGGTGTATACTAGGACTTGCCTTCTGCTTTATCAAGTGTATGTGTTATAAATCTAGTCAACTTTTCATTGTAGTACTTCTCCATGAGTTTTTAAAGTTAACACATATGTAAATTTCTGTCTCCTTTTCTCTGTAGCCTATTCATCTCATGTATTTTATTATGCATATTTAGAATCCTACCTGGTATCACACATACATTCTTGTGAGGTCACTGTTTTTGGATGATACAAATTGTGAAAAGAGATCACTCCCCCTAAATACTGATGAAACTGAAAATTCAACAAATTGGTGAATTTCCTAGATGAACAACATTATACATAAATCCATGCTCAGTAAAAAGAATATTTTTGGATATGAGGATGATATATATTTCATGATGAATTTTGATTGGCATATATATTGCTACATTTTAATGTCTGTGTTTTTATCTTTATAAATATATATATATATATATATATATATATATATATATATATATACTCTCCAGATTTTTCACAATATTAAATATATGTGTCTTATTATTCACTCCCTAAATACATTCATATTCATGTATGTGGATTTGTAATCAAATTTGCACAAGATTATTCTCAGAAAAATTCATCCACATAAAATACATATTTATTTTCCAGTACTGAAAACAAACTTCGGTGAATTGTGCTTACAAATCCTAATATTTGCATGGTAACTGACCCAGTTTAACATTAATGCAAGTATAATCCTATGGGACATGATGTGTATTTTGAAGTTCATTTTTATTCAACAGTGGTACATTACTATTTCTTCAGTTGATGGATATCATAGGATATAACTTTTCATCCACAAGTTCACAAATCTGCAGGCATTTGGTTCACTTTCAATTACTTCTTGCTTCAGAACATATGTATTCCTCCATGTTTCTTGACTGTTCTTTTCATGAGATTCTTTCCAAACACATTATTTTCGATTTCCATAATCATTTTTGAAGGAAAGAGGCGCCTTACTTACCCCCAGAAAGGTTCGTTGAGGTCTCCTTGTCCTGAGCTGCGTGATTCCCGGCCAATGCACCAAATGTAAGGTTCCGGCGAATGTTGGAGGAAGAGATCATCAAGAAACTGCGGCTCATGCAACAGTAAAAGCCGTTTATTGAGGATCCAATCCAGCATGCTGGGGCTACGTGCTCACTCAAGATGGGAGAGCATCCCAGAGCCCCGAGCAGGGGTTGAGCAGTGCTTAAGTACACTTTTGGGCAGGGCGGGACTTTACATATACTACAGTCTCCTTTCAGAAATCATCATACACCACGGGAAAATCAAACAACAATTCCTAAACATGATTAGTTCATTTATTGGTGGGAACATGTAAGGCGGGAGTGATAGGTCAGTTCTAAAGCGGGGTACACATTCAAAATGATTGGTTTAGGCCCTGCAATGCCTATGTGCCAGGCCTCACAGGGTACTAGGTTATTAAAAAACCAGGCGGTCAGGGGGAATATTTACTGGGTAGTCCGGGAATTGTCCTACAAGCTACAGGAATTTCAGGTTTTGCGTGTAGCATAGGAACTTAACAATACCTGGTCCTTTACATTTTAACTCAAGCCTTGCTGCTTAAAAACTTTACAACACCCGGTCTTTTACACTTTAACTTTTACACTTTAATTTCAATTTCTTTTACGCTTACAGATCACTCCTGGTGCTCAAGAAGGGTGTCCAAGCCACCATGACTTTAGGCAAATGAGGGCCAAGGGAGCTTATTTTGGACACTGTCTTGGGCTGTGCCCCTCATGGAAACCTCCAGCCAGATGTTATGATGAGTGCCTTTATGGAAGAAGAGGAGGGCAATGTGGGATTGTTTTGGTATTAATTGTGGTCATTTGTGTGACGGTTGGAAGAGATGACAGGGTCCACCTGGGCTTGAAGTCTGGTGTGAATCCCCTTAGAGACTGAGTTCTGGAACTGACCTCAGAGAAGTATTGCATGAATTGTGTTGAAATTTTAGGAGGCCACGCATGAGAGTCGCTCTTATAAACTGAGATCAAGGCCCAGGGTGGCTTTCCACAGAGCACTGGGAATATCAGCCAAGATATCCCATGATTTTATTCTTAAAGACTTGGTAGCCATAGTTGAGAGTCAAAAACACATGGAACTCACAACGTATACCTCAATGGGCCTGGCTATATTTGACCTTTTGGCCACTCTTTGGGAAGCCTTGCCTATGAGAGTTCTCCAGAGTTTCATTGAAATGAGCTTCCTCAACATTTAGTGGTTCTTGAAACCCACAGTGCCTCCAACTTCATCCTTGAAAAATGGCTAGATAAATACCATGAAATTTTTGAAAATCCCATGACCAGGTGGAACTGGAGAATCTTTGGGTGTCCTGTTGCTGATCATGAGTATACTAGAGGGTGCCTTGATTGACTGGGTTTCATAAAAATAATGTAGAAAAAAGATGCCAGTAAGTTGGAGCCTACTGAGTAGTGGGCCTAGAGCAGCGGTGGGCAGGTGTGCAGGTGTGTGATAAAACATCTGTGGTAGGTCCATGTGGTTTGGCCATTGGCTACCAAATGCCTTGTGAAGGACATGGTGCAGCCAGCAGACCCTTATTTGTAAAGGCATTTTGATATATGGAGAGGTTTCAGGGCAATTTTCAGAATCAGGTTGACATGGTCAATGGTGCAAGCTATGTGGGAAAGAAGCCTGGTTGGTGCATTCTCCTGCAGACCGTCACCCACCACAGTGACAGAACTCTCTCCAGCACTGTGTCCCAGTTGAAATTGTTGTATTTCGTGAAGCAAATACCAAAGTCCCAGTGTAGCAGCAAGAACCACAACAGAAAGTGGAAGAGGACCAAATGGCTTCACAGTCCACACGGGGTGACACTTAGCCCCCAGAGGCCACAGTTTACCTACAAAGAGAGAATTCAGCACTGCTGCCTCAGGTTCATTGGATAATAAGAAACCATGTCCTCCAGGTCACATAGATGCAGACCCAGCTTTGATGGGCTCACTATAAAGGAAGCTAAAGCTCCTGACAACAACATATATTTCAAGTGCCCAACCTCAGAGGCAGTTTCTCAAGAAGTATTTAGGCCAGCAGAGCTCCATGTTTGTGGAGTGTTTACCATGTCCCTTACTTATGGAAACTGCTCTATCACCTCCAAGGTTGGGAAATCCTGAGCGTATTCCATTCCAGATATGTATTCACGTATTTTCTAACTCTTCTCCTCTAATTGTGTCTTACTTGTGGCAAAGGTAATGTCAAGGCATTGTTGTGGATGAAAGTGGGAAGATTTTTGTGTAGCACATATTTGCATACACATTGGATTCATTTTCCAATTTTCCATTCAAAATACTGAATCCCTGACACGAAACTATACCCTACTAGACTCTGACTACTATTCCTAATATGATGGAGAAAAATAACTCAAACAGAATAGAAATACAAGCAGTTCAGAAGAGGCATGGTGTATAGTTGGACTTGCCGTTTGCATTATGTAGGTTAGGTGTTATAAATCTAGTTAATTTTTAATTGAAATAGTTCTCCATGTGTTTTTAAAGTTAATGAATATGTGAATTCCTGTATCCCTTTCTCTGTAGCCTATTCAGCACATGTATTTTTATATGCACATATAGAATCCTACCTGGTATCACATATACATTCTTGTGAGGTGGCTGACTTGGCAGATACAAATTATGAGAAGAGATCACTCCTGCTAAATGCTGTTGGATCTTAAAATTCAACCCATGGGTGACCTTCCTAGTTGAACAACATTATTCATAAATCCATGTTCATTAAAATTAATATTTCGGGATCTATGAATGATATATATTTCACCATGAATTTCGATTGGCATATATATTGCCACTTTATAATGTCTGTGTGTGTTTTGTATATATATATACTCTCCAGATTTTTCACAATATGAAATATGTGTCTTATTATTCACTCCCTAAATACATTCATATTCATGTATGTGGATTTGTAATCAACTTTGCACAAGATTATTCTCAGAAATATTCATCCACCTGAAATACTTATTTGTTTCCTAGTACTGAAAACAAACTTCAGTGAAAGGTGCATACAAATCCTAATATTTCTACCGTAACTTACCAAGTTTAACATCAATGCAAGTAGATTCCTATGGGACATGATGTGTATTTTGACGTTCATTTTTATTTAAAACTAGTACAGTACTATTTCTTCAGTTTATGCACATCCATGGATAAATTTTTCACCCAGAATTTCAAAATTAAAGACATTTGTTTCACTTTCAATCACTTCCTGCTTCCGAACACATGTAGTCCTCCAGGTTTTTCGACTGGTCGTTTCATGAGACTTCTTAACAAACACATTATTTTCGATTTCCATAATCACTTTTGAAGGAAAACTCACACACCCTCTTCATGATAAACCGTAACCCTAATATTACCATTAGACTTATAATTGGTTGTAATGAATGTATGTATACCAATATCAATATAAGATTTCCTGTATATTTTCAGATATCAATTTATTCTAACTCCAATTTCTAAAGTTGGATCCAGTTATATTATTTATTCACAGTACGATCTATTCATGCATCATCTCTATATTCATTGACACAGGGTACACCTATTTGTATACCCAATACTAATTTATGGGTTTTAAAAATATTGCTTCCCATAATGGTGGAAGAAATACTCATGTCACCTGATCTACATATACATTTTATCACAGTAATATTCTAGACAAAAATGCAAAGGTCACACTTATGATTGTACCAAACCCTAAATTGAAAGTGAGTATATATTACTAAAAACATCCTTGTCCAGGATGCCTAATTTTCCCAAGTGTCAATATTGTTGGGGACTATATATTTGTTTCTTCCTATGATTATATATTCAACCTCAACCCTGTTGAAAATGTCTAATCCTATCACGCATTTTATAATTTCTCTGATTTCCTAATGTCTCTATTGAGACCTGCTTTCCTACATATTTTCCCCAGTTCATCATTGTGACTGACTCTTCACATGTGCTGACATTTACATTCACTCTCTAAACGAAACCCTATTGCTAAAAAACTATTGGTCCTACTCGAAGACTCACTCTTCTTCCTAAACCTACTATCTTCCAAATCCTACCGACTATCCATTTTTGACTGGATGTTCTCTTCGACATTCAGGCATCTGAGGTGCAAGGTTTTATTCCATTGTGTATAGATTTATCTGAGACTAAAATGCAGAATGTAATTCAAAGCTAAATATCCCAAAGAAGGGCCCAATGCCCTTTCTGGCTTCAAATCGTAACTAGATTTATGTTTTCATACTTATATTTCAAATATATATTCTTATAAATTTTGCAGGTTCCCAATACCATTATTCATCCAGCAGAATGATTCCTAACACAAGTCAAATATGTTATTGACCCTAACCCTACACTGTTCCCTCATTCTAAATTTACAGAGAGGAGGGACAGAGTTGGTCTTACAATACAGGAAAGTAGGGGATCTTCCACCTGCTGAGAACCTCAAAGTTCCATGCAGAAATGTTGACTGAAGAAGATGTAGGCAGCTATGAAGAACCTGAGAGAACAAAAGTCATGTTCAATGGCAAACAACCTGTTCAGGATGAAGGGTTCTGTCTGAATCAGCCTCTCACATCTTAATTTAGAGAAGATGGACCAAACCAGGCCTGTGTGGGTAGCTGTTTCTGGGTGCCTATGGTTGTATACCATTCTAAATTGTGAAAGTGTCACAGGAAGTAGGGGCAGCCTCCTTCTCATGTGACACTTGGAAGCCACTGGTAGGACAAACTGGTTGCCAAGGCAGTGACCTCATTCAGTTCCTAAAGGAAGTGACCTCACCTCACTTCCTTGGTGATGGAAATCTCTGAACTTGGGATTCATGAAGCCAGGCACCCAGAGCCAGTCCCAGTCCCAGTCCCAGTGGTCTCACTTGTTTGGATTTACCAAGGACAGTGTCAGTCTTTCTTGGTACCTACTAATGTGAGGATGGCCAAATGCCAGGAAAGCTCTAAAGAGGGGTCATTCCTGAGAAAGCAGGTAGTTTCTCACCTCTGGGTCCTGACACCTGCACAGAGTTGGCCAAGGAGACCAGATCTGAGACAGATCAGGCCATTCCGTGGGAATATAGTATGGCTCACCAGTCAGAGGACAGTCCGGATAGTCACAGAACTTCTTGGGGGAAGGAGGTGCCTTTGTGGGTGTGGGGGTGGGTTTCTGGTTTTGTCTCATGTTCAGAGAATAGGTAGGCAAGGCGCTTTTTTTGGTGTGGAATGAACTGTTTCTAGTAAGTCATTTGACAAGGCGAGTGTTTCTATGTCTGTCTATCACACTGTGTCCGTGGTTGCAGATATTAGAAAAGAAAATGCATCAATGGATGTGTCCTGTCTAGTAGAATGCTTCCCAGCATTCATCCTGTCCAATTTATGAATGGATTTCAGATTGCCTTTTCGATGGGTAACACCTGCAATCTTCCTATGTTTCAGTTTTCTTCTGGACTTCTGCCCCTCTCCAGAATAGGCTCATGGTTTTATGTCTAAGGTATGTACCACTTCCAAGCTGTGTGCCATGACCATGTACTGGATAGCTCAAAGGAATGGCGAGCATCTCTGAAAAATCAGATATTAGTGTGACCATTAAATCCCAGTGGAGAAACCCTGCTTTGGGCCTTTTGCTTACCTATTGTTCTGTTGCCCTGAATGTCAGGAAGTTCTTTGCCTCAGGCCACCCCTTTGTGAAGCCTGAAGAAAACAGTTTTCAAATGGAAATGAATGGGCAACACCTGTGGCTCTTTGCTTAATTGCTTTGGAAAGGGATGTGTCTGAATCAGCCTCTTGGCCCTGTGTTAGGCTGTAGCTTAGATTCTCAGCACCTGATGGATCTAAAGAAAGATCCCATGGGTGCATTAAAAACCAAAATGGCCAAAAGAGCAGTCATTGTTTATGAAGACTCTCGCCTTCCTCTCTAAGGTTCCTGACATCCATCAAGTGAGAATAGGGATCCTTTGTTTCAAAAGAGTTCTTCAAAGCCCTGCAGAGGCTATCCCATAGGTGCTTGGGTTTTCTCATGACCCCAATTTACATGAAGAATCTAAACCCTACAGTCAGTAGGCCTCAAATTGGAGAAGCCAAGCTGTATTAACGGCAGGCCGATTTGATCACTCCTGTTTCACAGACAGGATTTCCAGGCCACACTGACTTTAGGCAAATGAGGGGCAAGGGAGGTTATTTTGGACACTTTCCTGTCCTGCGCCCCTCATGGAAACCTCCATCCAGAGGTTAGGATGAGTGTCTATATGGAAGAAGAAAAGGGTTATGTGGGAGCATTTTGTTTGGAATTGTGGTAATTTGTGTGGCACTTAGAAGAAAAGACTGGGTCCACCTGGGCTTGAACTCTGTTGTGATTCCTCTTAGAGAATGAATTCTGGAACTGACATCAGAGAAGTATTTTCATGAATTGTGTTTGGTTTTTACTAGGCCATGCATGAGAGTCGCCCTTGGAACCTGAGATCTAGGTGCAGGGTGGCTTTCCCCAGAGCACTGGGAATCTCAGCCAGGATATCACATGATTTTATTCTGAAAGACTTTGCAGCCACAGTTGAGAGTCAAAACACACATGGACCTCACATTGTAGACCTCAATGGGCCTGGCTTCATGTGACCTTTTTAGCCACACTTTGGGAAGTCTTGCCTGTGAGTGTTCTCTAGAGCTTTCATTGAAATGAGCTTCCTCAACATTTAATGGTTCCTGAATAAATTGAAACCCAAAGAGCCTCCAACTTCATCCTCGACAAATGGCTTGATAAATACCATAAAATTTTTGAAATTCCCATGACCAGGTGGCACTGGAGAACTTTTGGATATCCTGTTGCTGACCATCAGTGTACCAGACAGTGCCTTGACTGACTTTGTTTCATGAAAATTGTGTAGAACAGTGATGCCAGTAAGTTGGAGCCTGCTCATTAGTGGGCCTAGAGCAGTGGTGTGAAGGTGTGTGATAAAACATGTGTGGTGGGGCCATGTTTATCTGCCATTGGCTTCCAAATGCCTTGTGACAGACAGGGTACAGCAAGCAGAACCTTATATGTAAAGGCATCTTGTTATATGGATAGGTTTATGGGCAATGTTCAGAATCAGGTTGGCTACCTGGTACCACACGTACATTCTTGTGAGGTGGCTGACTTGGCAGATACAAATTGAGAGAAAAGATCACTCCTACTAAACCCCATTGAAACTGAATATTCAACATATGGGTGAGCTTTCTAGTTGAACAACATTATACATAAATCCATGTTCAGTAAAATGAATATTTTTAGATCTGTGGATAATATATATTATATGATGAATTTTGATTGACATATATATTGCTACTTTTTTGTCTGTGTGTGTTTTGTGTTTGTGTGTGTATATATATATATATATATATATATATATATATATATATATATATACACACTCTCCAGATATTTCAAAAAATGAAATATATGTGTCTCATATACACTCCCTAAATTCATTCATGTTCATGTATCTGGATTTATAATCAACTATTCACAAGATTATTCTCAGAAATATTCATGCACCTGAAATTTGCCTAATGCTCTCAAATATCAATCCTATTGGTGTCTACATATTTGTTTTTTCCTAAGATTATATATTCAAACTCAATCCTTTTCAAAATATCTAGTCCTGTCACTCACTTTGTAATTTCCCTGATTTCATAATGTCTCTATTGATATCTGCTTTCCTACATATTTTCCCCAGTTCATCATTGTGACTGACTCTTCAACTGTGCTCACATTTACATTCACTCTCTAACTGAAACCGTATTGCTAAAGAACTTTTGTTCTAAATTCTATACTCACTCTTCTTCCTAAACCTACTGACTATCTTCCTAATCCTACCAACTATACCTTTTTCACTGGATGTTCTCTTCTACATTCAATCATCCAAGTAAATGTCGGGGAAGCTTCGGAGAAGGAGACGACCAACAGAGTACTCATGATACAGCAAAAGGTTTATTGGGTTTCCAGCATGCTGGGGCTCAGAGCTCACTTTAATAGAGCAGATAGCCCTGAGAATAGCTTAAGTAGAGTTTGTATACTTTCCCTGGAGAAGGCAGGGAGGGAAGTTTATTGATGGGTCACGACGAGTGGGCAGTTTGCATGCAACTGGGTGAGGGAGTACATTCTGTAGTTTGGCAGTTGGGGACAGCACATTTTGGGAACAAGTTTTGCAAGCATTTCTCAAGATTTCAACAGTTTTTTGTTAAGCATAGGGAAATACAGGAAGTGACAAGTACTTATTTTATTAACCTTTCATTCCTCACTTCTTTTTCTGGCTACTTTTAATCATAAAAATTATCATTGGGGGGTTTCACATTCTATGTCTCCTAGTGGGGTATTACCATAAGTTTAACTCGTCCAATTTGAGCCTGGAGAAAAGAAATTACACGGTTGAGAAAACAGGGTTTTATAGTTAGCAATAATATGAGGATTATTATTGGACCGGCCAGGGTTGATAAAAACGTAGTTAACCAGGGGCACTGTGTGAACCAAGACTCAAACAACCCTTTTTTGGGTCTCTCTCTCTCTCTTGTTGATGCTCTTTAATGTGTCTTTTTAATTTACTCATAGATTTTATTACAACTCCAGTATGTTCGGCATAAAAACAACATTCTTCCCTCAATGCAGCACAAAGGCCCCCTTCTTTAATGAAGAGGAGGTCCAAACCTCAACTGTTCTGTAAAACAACTTCAGAGAGAGAGGTTAAAGTTTCATGCAAAGCTCTGATGGTGGTTTCTAATATCTTAGTTTTGGTCTATTGCTGCTTCTAATTGGGTAATTTATTGTGTCACATGGACAAGGGCAGTGGTTCCTGGGCCCACCCGTGCAGCAAATCCTATTCCTAATATGATGGCTAAAGTGAGGGATATATGCTCCCAGTGGAACCTGGTTGTATGTCCCCCTATTTGATCTTCAAATGAACCTGCTTCATAATAGAGCACTCTGGGAAACATCTGCACCATTACACGATTAATCACATCTGTTGACCATTTCATGAAAACATAAACAAGGTTTAAGTATATAGAATTATTCTGTTGTAAGGACGGACAAGGCAAGGCACCTAAGATAGCACTAAAGACAGGGAAACAGTCCTATTTGGTTGCAACCGGATTCAGAGGGCATTGCTTCTGTTGTAATCAATTAATCCCCTGAAACTCAAGTTTAGGTAGTTTCAGAATTTTGTACCCAACATGTAAGGGAAGGTGCTCAGAAGCTCACAGTCTGCAGAAGTTCAAAAACGCAGTATTTGTTCCTGTTTTTCCCCTGTTCTGGGCAAGTTAACTTTTAAAGGACACCTGGGAGGGGGAGAGCTTTTTCTTCCCTTTCTTATTTTACCCCTGCCAGCTGTTACCATGGAGACCAGTTGGTAACTTCTTTATCTTAGAAATGTAGCCATCTCTGTGAATCCCCAGCTCAAGGACAGAGGCCTTGTTCACATATTTTGTGAAAAACTAGAAAAAGGGTGTCTACCTGAGAAGTGCTGATTTTTTTAGCCACTGGCCAAGTAGAACAGGGCAACACGAAAAGAGGAAGTTTATCTACATTGAACTCTTTTATAGGGACTCTTTTGCTGAAAGTCCTAAAGTCAGCCATGGTGAAGACTTCTGGAGAAGGTCAGTTAAGACTTTTCTGTGGGCCTAGTGCAGAGGGGGAAGACGGGGAAGGTGGGCTGTGATCAGCTCCGTGGATCTGAGAATGAGGAAGGAGAGATGTAAAAGAATAATGGGAAACGGGTTTGAGATTTTCCTAGCAACAAAAACTTGAGCAGTAGAACAGGTAGAGCAGAGAGGATGATGGGAGTGAGTATCTCAAAACGCATATGAGGGACGTTTAATTATTAGTAAACTGTTTTCAGTGATGACAAACCAACTTTAAAGGCCATTTTTATTACATCTTAGATAGGGGACTGAGGGCTCTCCTCAGCTGGTTTGAGCTTTGGTTTAGCTGGTAAGAAGACCTGGCGGGACCCGGTGCGGGCACTGACAGGACAAGAGAGGAGTGAGTGGGTGGAGGGGTACTTCAGTAACTGCTGCCTCAGCAAGGAGGCAATGGTCTGAGAACCGGCAGAGGTTTGGGTTTTTGATCTAGTAATTGGAGGGGAGAAATCAGGTTGCTGAGGTGGGAGTGACAGCAGAATGTCTGGAGCAGAAGGCTGAGGGTGAGGATCTATTGGAGAAGCATAGTTCAGGATGTGAGTGAAGGAGGGAAAAGGTCACGCAGAATTTGAGGATCTAGAGACCCCTCTGGGGGCCATCGGTTCTTCTTATCTAATTGGTAATATGGCCAATGATGTGTACTGAATTTGATGAGGAGTTTGGGTTCCATCAGGCAGCCCCTGTTTGCTCAAATCCCCATGACTTACAGAAGAAGTCGGCTTTCCCCCCACACAGCCGTGACTGTGGCTTTGAGAGTCTGCCCGGCAAACATAGTAATCTAGGCTAGCCAACCTGCATCTGGCTTGCATGTCCCTTCATCCATAATGTTTGTTTCCATTATCTATGCTACAGAAGTAATTTAATGGAATTTTAGTGGTATCCTCTTCATCAGGGATATCCCAATAGGTAAGACCTATAGCCAGCTGACAAATGTCTGGGAGGAATGATGGCCACCAGGTCCCTCAGGGGGCTGTATGCGAGATAGATTATACTTCTTTTCCAGTAGGAATTGTGATCAGCCATCACTGCTGAATGGGCTGATGTGGCTTAGGACTACTTGTGGCCAAGGAGAGAGTCCACAGACTTATCCACATGGCGAATACGCAATTTGAAGGTTTTACCAGTCTTTTCCAGTTTCCAGCCAGAGTCTGGACAGGGCGCAGGCTTGAGATGAGAGGCATGGATCCAGAAATTGATTCCATCTACCTTTACCACTGGAGGTGTTATAAGTAGCACCGGCTATGGTCCTTTCCAGCGGGGTTTCAAGCATGATACCTGATGTCGTCTTACGTAGATGAAGTCTCTTACTTGATATCGATGTGGAGTCCCTTTGTCCCCAGTTTGGTAGGCAGTGGCCAGCTGTTTACACAGGTATCACTGAGTTCTTTTCAGAGCTTTAAGTCTGTCAAGCAAGGGGGTGTGGATGGAATGGTTAGGTCTTTGAGTCGGGCTTAGGTCCCTTACTGCAGGAGGGCAACAATAGAGAATTTCACAGGGGCTAAGGTTACTCAAAGAAACAGAGGGAGTATTTCTTGCATGAAACATTGCATAAGGCAGGAGCATAGTCCAATCTTTTATGCTGTTCTCTAAGTTTAATTTTCTTAAGGTCTCTTTAATGGTTCAATTTATTCTATCTGCCTGTCCTGAACTCGGGTATCTATAAGCACAATATAACTTCCAATTAATTCCCTGGTTCCTGGCTAACCCCTGACTTACCTGGGCCATGAACACCGGTCCATTATCAGACCCTATTACCGGCTTAGCTTCCTCCAATGGTAAAGAGGCTGAGTCAGCAGCAGGGAAATCCATTTGAGGGTGTTGTGGGTTAGGGGACAAGGGCAGGGGATTAGTAAGGGAAGAAGAGTCCAGTAGAGTCAAATCTGTGACTCGGGGAGAACAGGGGGTGGAGGAGGAGGAGGTTGAGAGGGTTTGAGAGATCATGGGGGAAGGAGTAGGAGCAGAGGCAGGGGCAAGGAAAGGCTTCACCCATGGAGGAGGAGATTTGCAGATGTTCTGCCAAGTTAAGATATATGCTGTTGATCCAGATGGCTATGTGTCCCCGGCTGAGATAATATCTCTGAATTTTTAAATTAGTGCGAAGTAGAAAGATCCTTCTAGGGGCCATCCGAATTCAAAGGTGGGCCATTCTGAGGCACAGAGATTCTGCCAGGTCCAGCATTTTACTAAAACAAGAAAGATTCTGAGCTCTTAAGCGGACTTTGTTCCAGTGATCAAGGGTCAGGGACAGAGGCATTGAACTGCTCTGTCCCATAATGAAAGGTACACAAACAGCAAAAGCAAGGACACATGACACAGATAAGACAAGACCATAAACACAGGCAATGGACGTCAAACACTGAAACCAGGAATGAGTAGCCGGCAAAACCCGATGGGATGACAATACCGAATCTGAAACAAAATATCACTGAGTTGAGGAGACTATTGTTCCTTAATTTCCCGAGTTTTCTGCGGCGTCCCCCAGGGAGGTGCCCTGTGTCTCCGTGACACGTCTCTCAGCCACCTTCGGAGGGAGCTCAGGCTCTTCATCGCCAGAGATTTTGCCAAGCCCTAACATGAAACCTGAAACCAGAAAGAGGTGCCTTACTTGCTCCGAGAGGAGCCCATTGGGGTCTCTCGTCTGCCACTGCCAGAACTCTGTGGAACCTCAATATGTAAAGGTCGGGCGAGTGTCGAAGGAAGAGACCACCAAGAGTCTGTCTCATGCAACAGCAATGGGTTTATTTGGGGTTCAGCATGCTGTGGCTCAGAACTCACTTAAATAGAGCAGAGAGCCCTGAGAACACCTTAAGCACAGCTTATATACTTTCCTTGGAGAGGGAAGAGAGGGAAGTTTACTAATGGGTGAGGGCATGTGGGCGGTTTGCATGACACTGAGTGAGGGAGTACATTCTGCAGTTTGGCAGTTGGGAACAGAACATTCTGGAAACAAGATTAGCAAACATTTCTCAAGATTTCAACAGTGTTTTGTTAAGCATACAGAAAAACAGGAAGTGACAAGTACCTATTTTATTAACCTTTCACTACGGACTATCCCTTTTCGACTAGATGTTCCTTCTACATTAATTCATCCAAGGTACAAGGTCCTATGGCATTGTATATCGATTTAATTGAGACACCTCTGCAGAACGTAATTCAAAGCTGCATATCCCAATCAAGAGCCCAATGCCCTTCTGGACTTCAAATCATACTTAGATTTCTGTTTTCATACATATATTTCACCTATATATTCTTATACACATAGCAAGTTCCCAATACCATTATTCATCCAGCAGAATGATTTCTAACCCAAACCGAACATGTTATTAACCATAACCATACACTGTTCCCTCAATCTAACTTTACAGAAGAGCAGGGAAAGAGTTGATCTTACAATACTGAAATGTAGGGAATCTTCCACCTCCTGAGAACCTCAAAGGTACATGCAGAAATGATCCCTGGAGAAGAGGTAGGCAGCAATGAAGGACCTGAGAGACCAAAAGTCATCTTCCATGGCAAACAACCTGGTCAGGATAAAAGGTTGTGTATGAATCAGCTTCTCTTCTTAACGTAGAGAAGTTGGACCAAACTAGGCCTGTGTGGAGATCTATTCCTGGGTGCCTATTGTTGATATACCATTCTAACTTGTGAAAGTGTCACAGAAAGTAGGGGCAGCCTCCGTATCATGGGACCCTTGAAAGCAACAGTTAGGACAAAGTGGTTGCCAAGACAGTGACCTCATTCAATTTCTGAAGGAAGGGACCTCACTTAACTTCCTTGGTGATGGAACTCTCTGAATTTGGGATCCAGGAAGCCAGGCACCCAGAGCCAGTCCCTGTTCCAGTCCCAGTGGTCTCACTTGTTTGGATTCAGCAAGGACAGAGTCAGTCTTTGTTGGTACCTACAGATGTGAGGAAGGCCAAATGAGAGGAAATCTCTGAAGCGGGGCTTTTCCTGAGAAAGCAGGTAGTGGCTCACCGCTGGCTACTGAGAACTTCACAGAGTTGGCCAAGGAGACCAGATCTGAGACAGGACAGGCCAATTTGGGGGAACATATTTTGGCCCACCAGTCAGAGGACACTCTGGATAGTCACAGACCTACTTGGGGGAAGGAGGTGCCTTTGTGGGTGTTGTTGTGGGTTTGTGGTTTTGTCTCATTTTCCTAGAATAGGTATTAAAGTCGGTTTGTTTGGATTGAAGTTTAGTGTTTCTAGTAAGTCTTTTGACATGGCGAGTGTTTCTATGTCTCAGTATTTCACTGTGTCCGTGGTTGTATGCATTAGAAAAAAGAATGCATCAATGGATGTGTCCTGTCTAGTAGAAAGCTTCTCAGCATTCAAATTGCCCCATTTATGAATGGACTGTAGCTTGCCCTATTGATGCGCAATACCTGCTATATTCCTAAGTTCCTGTTTTCTTTCTGAATTCTGGCCACTCTACAGAATAGGACCATGGTTTTTTGTTCACGATATGTACCACCTTCAAGCTCTGTGACTGGCCATGTACTGGATAGCTGAAAGAAATGGCAAGCATCTCAGAAAACTCAAGTATCAGTGTGACCAGGAAATTCTCAGTGGAGCAACCCTGCTTTGGACCATTTGCTTACCTATTGTTCTGTTTTCCTGAATTTCAGGAAGGTCTTTGACTCAGGCCACCCTTTTGTGAAGCCTGAAGAAAACAGTTTTCAAATGGAAATTATTGGGCATACATGTGGCTCTTTCCTTAACTGCTTTGAAAAGGGATGTGTCTGAATCAGCCCCTTGGCTCTGTATGAGGCAGTGGCTTAGATTCTCAGCACGTGAGGGATCTAAAGAAATTTCCCATGCGTGCATTCAAAACCAAAATGGCCAAAAGAGCAGTCATTGGCATGAAGTCTCTAGCCTTCCTCTGTAAGGTTCCTGACCTCCATCAAGTGAGAATAGGAATCCTTTGGGTCAAACGAGTTCTTCAAAACCTGCAGAGGCTAGCCCATAGGTGCTTGGGTTTTCTCATGACTCCAATTCACATAAAGAATCAATATCTGACAGTCAGTAGGCCTCAAATTGGACAAGCAGAACAGTATTAACACCAGGCCTATTTGATCACTCCTGGTTAACAGGAAGCGTGTCCAGGCCACCCTGACTTTAGGCAAATGAGGGGCAAGGTAGATTATTGTGGATACTGTCTTGGTCTGCGCCCCTCATGGAAACCTCCAGCCAGAGGTTATGATGAGTGTCTATATGGAAGGAGATGAGGTCCATATGGGAGTGTTTTGGTTTTAATTGTGGTCAATAGGGTGGTAGTTGGAAGAGATGACTGTGTCCACCGGAGCTTGAACTCTGGTGTGATTACCCTTAGAGACTGAGTTCTGGAACTGACCTCAGAGAAGTATTGCAAAAAATAGTGTTGGGATTTTAGGAGGTCAGGCATGAGAATCACCCTTGTAATCTGAGATCTAGGCCCAGGATGGCTTTCCACAGTGCTCGGGGATTCTGAGCCAGGATATCACATGATTTAATTCTTAAAGACTTGGGACCCTTAGTTGAGAATACAAACACACATGGATCTCACGTTGTATACCTCAATGGGCCTGGATTCATGTGACCTTTTGGCCACTCTTTGGGAAGCCTTCCCCGTGAGTGATCTCCAGAGCTTTCATTGAAATGAGCTTCCTCACCATTTAATGGTTCCTGAATTAATTGAAACCCACAGTGCCTCCAACTTCATCCTTGAAAAATGGCTAGATAAATACCATGAAATTTTTGAAATTTCCATGACCAGGTGGCACTGGATAAACTTTGAATGTCCTGTTGCTGATCATGATGGTTCCAAACTGTGCCTTGATTGACTGGGTTTCGTGAAAATGTTGTAGAACAGAGATGCCAGTAAGTTGGAGCCTGCTGAGTAGTGGGCATAGAGCAGTGGACTGTAGGTGTGTAAATAAATATTTTTGGTAGGATCACCTGGATCTTCCATTGGCTTCCAAAAGACTTGCGACTGACATGGTGCAGGCAGCCGACCCTTATATGTAAAGGCATCTTTTTATATGGAGAGGTTTCAGGGCAATGTTCAGAATCAGGTTGCTATAGTCAAGTGGGAAAGCTATGTGGGATTAAAGCCTGGTTCGTACATTCTCTTGTCGACCATGACAAACCACACGTGACAGAACTCCCTCTATCATTGTGTCGCAGTTGAACTCCTTGTATTTCATGAATCTAATACGAAACTCCCAGTTCAGGAGTAAGAATCACCCTGAAAATTGGAGCATGACCAAATGGCTTCACAGACCACACGGGAAGACACTTAGCTCCCAGTGGCCACAGTTTACCTACAAAGAGAGAATTCAGAACTGCTGCCTCATTTTCATTAGAAAATAAGGAACCATGTCCTCCAGGTCACATAGATGCAGACCCAGATTTCATGGTGTCACTACAAACGAAACTAAATTTCCTGACAATTACAAATATTTCATGTGCCCAACCACAGAGGAAGTTTCTCAAGAAGTCTTTAGGCCAGCAGAGCTCCATGTTTGTGAAGTGTTTACCCTCTCCCTTACTTTTGGAAACTGTTCTTCTACTTCCAGTGTTGTGAACTTCTGAGCATTTTACATTTCTCATATGTATTCACAGATTTTCTAACTCCTCTCCTCTAATTGTGTCTTACTTGGAGTGATGGTTATGTCAAGCCATTGTTCTGGAAGAGAGTGGGAAATTGTTCCTGTAGTACATGTTTGCATACACATTAGATTAATTTTTCTATTTTCCATTTGAAATACTGAATCCCTGACACCAACCCATACCCTACTAGAATCTGACTACTAATCCTAATATGATGGAGAAAAAGAAACCTAACTGAATAGAAATACAGTCCTTTCATAGGAAGCATGGTGTATACTTGTATTTGCCTTCTGCTTTATCAAGAGTATGTGTTTTAAATCTAGTCAACTTTTTATTATAATATTTCTTCATGAGTTTTTAAAGTTATCACATATGTAAATTCCTGTCTCCCTTTCTCTGTATCCTATTCAGCACATGTATTTTTTATGCACATATACTATCCTACCTGGTATCCCACGTACATTCTTGTGAGCTCACTGACATTGGAATATAAAAATTGTGAAAAGAGATGACTCCCCCTAAATACTGATTGAACTGAAAATTCAACCTATGGGTGAGCTTCCTAGTAAAAAACATTATACATAAATCCATGTTAAGTAAAATGAATATTTTTGGATATGTGGATGAATTATATTTTATGATGAATTTCAATTGGCATATATATTTCTACATATTAATTTGTGTGTGTGTGTTTGTGTGTGTATTTGTGTGTGTGTATATATATATATATATATATATATATATATATATATATATATATATTCTCCAGAATTTCCAAAATATGAAATATATGTATCTTATTATACACTCCCTAAATTCATTCGTATTCATGTATTTGGGTGTATAATCAACTTTACACAAGATTATTCTAAGAAATACTCAACCACCTGAAATACATATTGGTTTCCTACTACTGAAAACTAAGTTCAGTGAATGGTGCTTACAAATCCTAATATTTCTACTGTAACTGACCCAGTTTAACATCAATGGAAATAGATTTCTATGGGACATGATGTGTATTTTGAAGTTCATTTTTATTAAACACTGGTACATTAAAATTTCTTCAGTTTATGTACAACATAGGATATATTTTTTTCATTCACAACTTCACAAATTTATAGGCATTTGGTTCACTTTCAATTACTTACTATTTCAGAACACATGTATTCCTCCATATTTCTCTACTGTTCTTTTCACTTGACTTCATTCTAAACACATTATTTTCGATTCCATTATCATTGTTCAAGCAAAACTCACTCTTCATGATAAACTGTAACCCTAATATTACCATTAGATATATAACAGGTTGGAATGAATTTATGTATATCAATATAAGATTTCATATATTTTTTTCAGATGCAAATTCAATCCATTATTTAAAGTTGGAACCAGTTATATACTTTATTCACAATATGGTCTATTCATGCATCATCTGAATAATCATCAACACAGGGTACACCTTTTCGTATCCCCATTACTAATTTATAAGTTTTCAGGATATTGCTCCCCATAATGGTGGAAGAAAGACTCATGTCACCTGATCTACATATACATTTATCACAGTAGTATTCTGGACACAAAATGCAAAGGTCACACTTATGATTGTACCAAAGCCTAAATGGAAAGTGAGCATGGATTATTAAAAACATCTGTCCAGGTTGAGTAATGCTCTCAAATGTCAATCCTCTTTGTTACTACATATTTGTTTTTTTCCTAAGATTATATATTCAACCTCAAGCCTTTTGAAAATATCTAATCCTATCACTCACTTTATACTATGCCTGATTTCTTAATGTCCCTATTGATATCTGCTTTTCTACATATTGTCCCCAGTTCATCATTGTGACTGTAACTTCAAATGTGCTGACATTTACATTCACTCTCTATCTGAAACCCTATTGCTAAAGAACTTTTGGTCCAACTCCTATACTCACTATTCTTCCTAAACCTACTGACTATCTTCCTAATCCTACAGACTATCCCTTTTTGACTGCATGTTCTCTTCTACATTCAAACATCCGAGGTACACGGTCCTATGCCATTGTATATCACTTTATCTGAGACCTCGGTGCAGAACATAATTCAAGCTAAGTATACCAATCGTGGTTTCAATTCCTATCTGGGCTTCAAATCTTTCCTAGATCTCTGTTCTCATACATATATTTCACGTCTATATTTTTATAAATATCACAGGTTCCCAATACCATTATTCATCCAGCATAATTATTCCTAACCCAAATCGAACATGCTATTAACCCTAACCATACACTGTTCCCTCAATCTCATTTACAGAAGAGCAGGAACAGAGTTGGTCTTACAATACAGGAAGGTAGGGGATCTTCCACCAGCTGACAACATCAAAAGTCCATGCAGAAATAATCCCTGGAGAAGATGTAGGCAGCTATGAGGGACCTGAGAGAGCAAAAGTCATCTTACATGGAAAACATCCTGGTCATGATGAAAGGATGTGTCTGAATCAGCCTCTCTTTTCTTAATGTAGTGAAGATGGACCAAACCAGGCCTGTGTGGAGAGTTGATCCCGGGTGCCTACGGTTGATATACCATTCTAACTTGTGAAAATGTCAGAGCAAGTAGGTGCAGCCTCCATCTGATGGGACCCTCGGAAGGAACTGTTAGGAAAATGTGGTTGCCAGGGTAGTGACCTCATTCAGTTCCTGAAGGAAATGAACTCAACTTACTTCCTTGGTGATGAAACTCTCTGAACATGGGATCCAGGAAGCCAGGCACCCAAAGCCAGTCCCAGTGCAAGTCCCAGTGGTCAAACTTGTTTGGATTTACCAAGGACAGAGTCAGTCTTTCTTGGTACATACTGATGTGAGGTTGGCCAAATGCCAGGAAGATCTGAAGAGGGGCCTTTCCTGAGAAAGCAGGTAGTGGCTCATCGCTGGCTTCTGACAGCATCACAGAGTTGGCCACGGAGACCATATCAGAGACAGGACACCCCAATATGGGGGAATATATCATGGCCCACCAGTCAGAGGACACTCTGGATAGTCAGAGACCTACTGGGGGAAGGAGGTGTCTTTGTGGGTGTGGTTGTGGGTTTGTTGTTTTGTCTCCTGTTCTCAGAATAGGTAGGAAAGGTGGTTTGTTAGTTTTGGAGTGGACTGTTTCTAGTAAGTCATTTGACAAGGCGAGTGTTTCTGTGTCTATATATCCCATTGTGTCCGTGGTTGTAGACATTAGAAAAGAAAATGCATCAAGGGATTTGTCCAGTCTACTAGAAAGCTTCCCAGCATTCATCCTGTGCAATTTATGAATGAACTGCAGCTTGCCTTATAAATGGGCAACACTCGCCATCTTCCTAAGTTCCTGTTTTCTTCCTGAATTCTGGCCACTCTCTAGAATACGCTCATGGTTTTGTGTCCAAGATATGTACCACCCCAAGCACTGTGACATGGCAATGTACTGGATAGCTGAAGGGAATGGCGAGTATCTCAGAAAACTCAGATACCAGTGTGACCAAGAAAGTCTCAGTGGAGAAACCCTGCTTTGGGCCTTTTGCTTCCCTGTCTGTTGCCCTGAATGTCAGGAAGGTCTTTGCCTCCGGCAACCCCTTTGTGAAGACTGAAGAAAACAGTTTTCAAATGGAAATAAATGTGCATCACCTGTGGCTCTTTGCTTAATTGCTTTGGAAAGGGATGTTTCTGAATCTGCATCTTGGCCCTGTGTGAGCCTGTGGCTTAGATTCTCAGCACCTGATGGATCTAAAGAAAGATCCCATGTGTGCTTCCAAAACTAAAATGGCAAAAAGGGCAGTCATAGTGGATGAAGTCTCTTGCCTTCCTCCAGACAAAAGCTGAATAAAGATACTATAGAACTCAATAGCACAATCAATAACCTAGACGTAACCAACATATATAAAATATATCAACCATCATCAAGTGGATACACGTTCTTCTCAGCAGCACATTGATCCTACTCCAATATAGACCATATATTATGCAATAGGGAAACTCTTAGTAAATATAAAGGTATGGAGATAATACCATGCACCATATCTGATCATAATGGATTGAAACTTTAAATCAATGAAAAAAAAAAGGAAGGAAAAATTCTACATCACATGGAAAATGCACAATATGTTACTGAATGATCAGTGGGTTACAGAAGACATAAAGGAGGAGATAAAAAAATTCTTAGAGACAAATGACAATAGAGACACAACATACCGGTTTGTATGGGACACAATGAAAGCCGTTTTAAGAGGGAAATTCATTTCTTGTAATTCTTTCCTCAAAAAAAGAAAAAAACAACAACAAATAAATGAACTCACACTACACCTCAAAAACCTAGAAAAGGAAGAGCAAAAGAACATCAAATGTAGTAGAAGACAAGAAATAATTGAAATTAGAGGAGAAATCAATGAAATTGAAACAAAAAATCTACATTGTAAAAATTGAAATAAATAAGAGTTGGTTCTTTGAAAAAATAAATATGTTCGACAGGCCCTTAGCCATGCTAACGAAGAGAAGAAGAGAGAGAACTCAAATTACTAACATATGGAATAAAGATGGAAATATCACAACACACACTACAGAAACACAGAAGATAATTAGAAAGTATTTTGAAACCCTATATTCCAATAAAATAGAAGATAAAGAAGATATCGATAAATTTCTTAAGTCATATGATCTGCCCAGATTGAGTCAGGAAGACACCCACAATTTAAATAGAGCAATAACAAAGGAAGAAAAATAAGAAACCATCAAAAGACAACCAACCAAAAAGAGCCCTGGACCGGATAGGTATACAGTGGAGTTCTACAAAACCCTCAAAGAAGAATTAATACCAATACTTTTCAAACAATTTCAAAAAATAGAAAAAGAAGGAGTTCCTCCAAATTCATTCTATGAGGCCAACATCACCCTGATTCCAAAACCAGACAAAGACACTTCAAAGAAAGAAAACTACAGACCAATACCTCTAATAAACTTGGATGCAAAAATTCTCAATAAAATCATGGTGAATTGAATACAAAAGCATATTAAAATAATTGTGCTTCATGATCAAGTAGGATTCATCCCTGGGATGCAAGCCTGGATCAATTTATGGAAATCAATAAATGTAATCCACCACATCAATAGACTTAAAGACAAAAACCATATGATCATCTCGATAGATGTAGATAAAGCGTTTGACAAAGTACAGCATTCCTTTATGTTCAAAACACTATAAAAATTAGGGATAACAAGAACTTACCTCAACATGGTAAAAGCTATATATGCTAAACCTCAGGCTAGCATCATCCTAAATGGAGAAAAACTGAAGGCATTCCCTCTAAAATCTGGAACAAGACAGAGATGCCCTCTATCACCACTTCTATTCAGTTTAGTTCTTGAAATACTAGCCAGAGCAATTAGACAGACAAAAGAAATTAAAGGCATAAAAATAGAAAAAGAAGAACTTAAATATTCGCTATTTGAGGATGACATGATAACATATTTAACAAACCCTAAAGGGTATGCAAAGAAACTGCTAGAGTTAATAAATGAATTCAGCAAAGTGCCAGTATATAAAATCAACAAGAAAAAATCAAAGGCATTCCTGTATATCAGCAACAAAACTTCTGAAATTGAAATGAGGAAAACCACTCCATTCACAAAATCCTCATAGAAAATAAGATACTTGGGAATCAACCTAAAAAAAGAGGTGAAAGATTTATACAATGAAAGTTACATAACTCTAAAGAAAGAGATAGAAGAAGATGTTAGAAGATGGAAAAATGTACCCTGTTCATGTATAGGCAGAACTAACATCATCAAAATTGCGATATTACCCAAAGTTCTCTACAGGTTTAATGCAATGCCAATCAAAATCCCAATGGCATTTCTTGTAGAAATATATAAAGCAATCATGAATTTCATATGGAAAAACAATAGACACAGAATAGCAATAGCAATTCTAAGCAGGAAGTGTGAATCAGGATGTATAGCGATAACAGAGTTCAAACTGCACTACAAAGCAATAGTAACAAAAACAGCGTGGTACTGGTATCACAAAAGTCAGCTGGACCAATGGTACAGAATAGAGGACACAGAAACCAATCCACAAAAGTACAACTTTCTTATATTTGAAAAAAGGCCTAAAAGCATGCAATGGAGGAAGGATAGCATCTTCAACAAGTGGTCCAGGGAAAATTGGAAATCCATATGCAACAAAATGAAAATGAATCCCTTTCTCTCGCCATGCACAAAAGTTAACTCTAAATGGATCAAGGAGCAAGATATAAAATCAGAGACAATGCATCTAATAGAAGAAAAATTTGGCTACGATGTACATACTGTGGGGTTGGGCTCCAAATTCCTTAATAGGACAGCCATAGCACAAGAGTTAATAACAAGAATCAACAAATGGGACTTATTTAAACTAAAAAGTTTTTTTCGAAACAAGAGAAACAATAAGAGAGGTAAATAGAGAGCCTACATCTTGGGAACAAATTTTTACCCCTCACACTTCAGATAGAGCCCTAATATCTAGAATATACAAAGAACTCAAAAATTAAACAATAAGATAACAAATAAACCAATCCACAAATGGGCCAAGGACCTGAACAGAAACTTCACAGAGGAGGACATACAATCCATCAACAAGAACATGAAAAAATGCCCACCATCTCTAGCAGTTAGGGAAATTCAAGTCAAAACCACCCTAAGATACCATCTCACTCCAGTAAGATTGGCAGCCATTATGAAATCAAACAACAATAAGTGTTGGCGAGGATGTGGGGAAAAGGGTACACTTGTACACTGCTGGTGGGACTGGAAAATGTTGAGGCCAATTTGGAAAGCAGTATGGAGATACCTGGGAAAGCAGGGAAAGGATCCACCATTTGACCCAGCTATCTCACTTCTCGGACTATTCCCTGAGGATCTTAAAAGAGCGCACTATAGGGATACTGCCATATCACTGATCATAGCGGCACAATTCATAATAGCTAAACTGTGGAACCAAACTAGATGACCTTCCATAGGCGAATGGATAAAAAAGGGGCATCTATACACAATGGAGTATTATGCAGCATTAAAAAATGACAAAAGTCATTGAATTTGAAGGGAAATGGATGGCATTAGAACATATAATGCTAAGCAAAGCTAGCCAATCCTTAAAAAACAAATGCCAAATGTTTTCTTTGATATAAAGAGAGCAAATAAGAACAGAACAGGGAAGAAGAGCATGAGGAAAATATTAACACTAAATGGAGATGAGTGGGGGGAGAGAAAGGGAGAGAGAATGGAAAGCATATGGAAATGGTAGGAGACACTTAATGTTACACAAAATTCCATATAAGAGGTTGTGAGGGGAAAGGGGGGGAAACAAGGGAGAGAATTGAACAATAGCAGATGAGGTATAGAGGGTAGATGGTTGGGGAGGGGAGGGGGATAGTAGGGGATAGGAAAGGTAGAAGAATACAACAATCACTAATATGCCATTATGTAAAAACGTGAGTGTGTAACTGATGTGATTCTACGATTTGTATTGGGGTAAAAATGGGAGTTCATAACCCAAATGAGTCAAATGTATGAAAGATGATATAGCATGAGCTTTTGAACAACCAAAAAAAAAGAAAAAAAAAGGAATTTAATATCCAATATTTGAGACATTTTACAACTTTATTTTTTAATAAAATTGGCTTTTATTTGTTATCTTACTTGCTGTTATCTGCCTTTCAGTTTGAAAAAACGATGTGCTGTAGCCATTCATCCATGTAGTATGTAACAGAAAATTTTCAGTGTCTCCATATAACCAGATTGGCAAGGCATCAAGGTTTCCCTCACAAACAAGATAAAGGCTTTTGCATAAGAAATTTAATATTCTGCAATACAATTTTTTTAACTTTCCAATTAAATTTCAATTTTTTTTTTAAAAAAGAAGAAACTAAACCCCACAGTAAGAAGGCCTCAAAGTGGAGAAGTGGAGCAGTATTAATGGCAGGCCTATTTAATCACTCCTGGTTCACAGGAAGGGTGTCCAGGCCACCCTGACTTTAGGCAAATGAGGGGCAAGAAAGCTTATTTGGGCCACTGTCTTGGGCTGTGCCCCTCATGAAAAACTCCAGCCAGAGGTTATGAGGAGTGTCTATGTGGAAGAAGATGAGGACAATGTGGGAGTGTTTTGGTTTTAATTGTGGTCATTTGTGTGGCAGATGGAAGAGATGACTGGGTCCAACTGGGCTTGAACACTGGTGTGATTCCCCTTAGAGAATGAGTTCTGGAACTGACCTCAGATAAGTATTGCCATGAATTGTGTTGCGATTTCAGGAGGCCACACATGAGAGTCGCCCTTTGAAACTGAGATCTAGGCCCAGGGTGGCTTTCCCAAGAGTACTGAGAATCTCAGCTAGGATATCACATGATTTTATTCTGAAAGACTTGGCACCCATAGTTGAGAGTCAAAACACACATGGACCTCACATTGTAGACCTCAATGGGCCTGGCTTCATGTGACCTTTTGGCCACTCTTTGGGAAGCCTTGCCTGTGAGTGTTCTCCAGATCTTTCATTGAAATGAGCTTCCTCAACATTTAATGGTCCCTGAATGAATTGAAACCCACAGTGCCTCCACCTTCATCCTTGAAATTTGTCTAGATCAATACCATGAATGTTTAGAAATTTTCATGACCAGATGGCACTGGAGAACCTTTTGATGTACTTTTGCTGATCATGAGTATACCAGACAGTGCCTTGATTGACTGGGCTTCATGAAAATGTTTAGAACAGAGATGCCAGAAAGTTGGAGACTGCAGAGTAGTGGGCCTAGAGCAGTGGTGGGAAGGTGTGTGATAAAACATCTGTGGTGGGGCCATGTGGATCTGCCATTGACTTTCAATTGTCTTGAGACAGACATGGTGCAGCCATCAGACCATTGTATATAAAGGCATCTTGTTATATGGAGAAGTTTCAGAGTAATGTTTAGAATCAGGTTGCTATGATCAAGGGGGCAAGCTATGTGGGATAGAAGCCTGGTTGGTGCATTCTACTGTAGACCAGGGTACACGTACCACACGTGACAGAACTCCCTCCAGCACTGTGTCCCAGTTGAACTCCTTGTATTTCGTGATGCCAATACCAAACTACCAGTGCAGCAGCAAGAAACACCACGAAAAGTGGAAGATGACCAAATGGTTTCACAGTCCACACGGGGAGACACTTAGCCCCCAGTGGAAATAGTTTACCTACAACGAGAGAATTCAGCATTGCTGCCTCATGTTCATTGGAAAATAAGATGCCATGTCCTCCAGGTCACATAGATGCAGACCCAGCTTAGATGGTCTCACTATAAAGGAAGCGAAAGCTCCTGAAAACAACATATATTTCAAGTGCCCAACCTCAAAGGCAGTTTCTCAAGAAGTGTTTAGGCCAGCAGATCTTCATGTCTGTGGAGTATTTCCCATGTCACTTACTTTTGGAAACTCCTCTACCACCTCCAAGGTTGTGCACTCCTGAGCATTTTCGTTGCAGATATATATTTACAGATTTTCTAACTCTTCTCCTCTAATTGTGACTTACTTGGGGCAATGGTAATGTCAAGTCATTCTTCTATATGAGAGAAGGAAGATTTTTTTGTAGCACATATTTGCATACACATTGGATTCATTTTTCAATTTTTCATTCGAAATACTGAATCCTTGACACTAGCCCATACCCTTATAGACTCTGACTACTAATACTAATATGATGAGAAAAATAACCAAAACAGAATAGAAATACAAGCAGTTCAGAAGAGGCATGGTGTGTAGTTGTACTTGCCTTTTGCATGATATAAGGTAGGAGTTATAAATCTAGTCAATTATTTGTTGAAATAATTCTCCATGTGTTTTTAAAGTTAAGAAATATGTGAATTTCTGTCTCTCTTTCTCTTTAGCCTATTAAGCACATGTATTTTTATATGCAAAAATAGAATCCTACCTGGTTTCACACGTACATTCTTGTGAGGTGGCTGACTTGGCAGATACAAATTGTGAGAAGAGATCACTTCTCCTAAAGGCTGTTGGAACTAAAATTCAACCCATGGGTGACCTTCCTAGATGAACAACATTATACATAATCCATGTTCAGTATAATGAATATTTTTTGATATGCAGATGAGTTATTTTTCATGATGAATTTCAATTGGCATATATATTGCTACATTATAATGTGTGTGTGTTTGTGTCTATATATATATATATAGTCTCCAGATTTTCAAAATATGAAATATAAGTGTCTTACTATACACTGCCTAAATTCATTCATGTTCCTGTCTGGGGATATATAATCAATATTTCACAAGATTATTCTTAGAAATATACATCCACTGAAATACATATTTGTTTCCTAGTACTGAAAACTAACTTCAGGGAATGGTGCTAAGAAATCCTAATATTTCTACAGTGACTCACCCAGTTTAACATCAATGCAAGTAGACACCTATGGGACATGATGTGTATTTTGAAGTTTATTTTTATTCAACACTGGTACATTACTATTTCTGCAGTTTATGGGCAATATAGGATATATCATTTCATCCACAATTTTACAAATTTATAGGCATTTGGTTCAATTTCAATCACTTCCTACTTGAGAAGACATGTATTCCTCCATGTTTCTTGACTGTTCTTTTCATGAGATTCTTTCCAAACACATTATTGTCGATTTCCATAATCACTTTTGAAACAAAACTCACACACTCTTCATAATAAACCGTAACACTAATATTATCATTAGATGTATAACTGTTCGGAATGAATGTATGTATATCAATGTAAGATTTCTTGTATATTTTCAGATATCAATTCAATCCATTATTTAAATTTTGAACCAGTTATATTATTTATTCACAGTATGGTCTATTAAAGAATCATCTCTATATTCATAGACCCAGGGTATACCTATTTGTATCCCCAATACTAATTTATAAGCCTTTAAAATATTGCTTTCAAAAATGGTGGAAGAAATATTCTAGTCACCTGATATACATATGCATTTCATCACAGTAATATTCCTGACAAAAAATGCAAGTGTCACACTTATGATTGTACCAAAGCCTATATTGAAAGTGAGCATGTATTACTAACAACATCCATGTCCTGATTCACTAATGATCTCGAATATCATTCCTATTGGTGACTACATATTTGTTTCTTCCTAAGATTGTATATTCAAACTCAACCCTGTTAAAAATGTCTTATCCTATCACTCTCTTTGTACTTTGCCTGATTTCCTAATATCTCTATTGATATCTGCTTTCCTACACATTTTCCCCAGTTCATCACTGTGGCTGACTCTTCACATATGCTGAAATTTACATTCACTCTCTAACCAAAACCCTATATCTAAAGTCTTTTGATCCAACTCCTTGGTTCACTCAAATGGGTTCTTCAAATCCCTTCAGAGGGTAGCCCATAGGTGCTTGGGTTTTCTCATGACCCCAATTCTCATAAAGAATCTATACCCCACAGAGAGTAGGCCTCAAATTGGAGAAGTAGAGCACTATTAATGGCAGGCCTATTTGATCACCCCTCGTTCACAGGAAGGGTTTCCATGTCACCCTGACTTTAGGCAAATGAGTGGCAAGTGAGCTTATTTTGAACACTGTCTTGGGCTGCGCCCCTCATGGAAACCTCCAACCAGAGTTTATTATGACTGTCTATATGGAAGAAGATGAGGGCCATGTTGGAGTGTTTTGGTTTAATTGTGGTCATTTGTTTTACGGTTGGAAAAGATTCCAGGGTCAACCTGGGCTTTAACTCTTGTGTGATTCCCTTTAGAGTCTGAGTTCTGGAACAGATCTCAGCGATGTATTGGCATGAATTGTGTTTGGAATTTAGGAGGCCACACATGAGAGTTGCCCTTGGAGACTGAGATCTAGGCCCAGGTTGGCTTTCCAAAGAGCACTGGGATTCTCAGCCAGGATATCACATGACTTTATTCAGAAAGACTTAGCAGTCATAGTTGAGAGTCAAAACACACATGGACCTCAATTGTAAACCTCAATGGGCCTGGCTTCATGTGACCTTTTGGCCACTCCTTGGGAAGCCTTGCCTGTGAGAGTTGTCCCGAGCTTTCATTGAAATGAGCTTCCTCACTATTTCATGGTTCCTGAATGAATTGAAACCCACAGTGCCTCCAACTTCATCCTTGAAAATTGGCTAGATAAACACCATAAAATTTTTGATATTCCTATGAACAGGTGGCACTAGAAAATCTTTGGATGTCTGTTGCTGATCACGAGTATACCAGACAGTGCCCTGATTGACTGGGTTTCATGAAAATGTTGTAGAACAGAGATGCCAGAAAGTTGGAACCTGCTGAGTAGTGGGCCTAGAGCAGTGGTTGGCAGGTGTATGATAAAACATCTGTCGTGGGGCCACATGGATCTTCCCTTGGCTTCCAAATGGATTGTGACTGACATGGTGCAGCCAGCAGACCCTTACAAATAAAGGGATCTTGTTATATGTAGAGGTTTCATGGCAATGTTCAGAATCAGGTTGCTATGGACATGGGTGCAAGCTTTTTGAAATAGAAGCCTGGTTGGTGCATTCTCCTGCAGACCCTCACTCACCACACATGAGAGTACTCCCTCTAGGACTGTGTCCCAGTTTATCTCCTTGTACTTCATGAAGCCAATACCAAACTCAGAGTACTGCAGTAAATAACACCACAAAAATTCGAGTATGACCAAATGGCTTCACAGACCACACGGTTAGACACTTAGACCCCAGTGGCCTCAGTTTACCTACAAAGAGAGAATTCAGAACTGCTGCCTCATGTTCAATAGAAAATAAGGAACCATGTCATCCAGGTCACATAGATGCTGACCCAGATTTGATGGTCTCACTACAAAGGAAGCTAAAGCTCCTGACAACAACAAATATTTCAAGGGCCCAAACTCAGAGGCAGTTTCTCAAAAATTTATTAGGCCACCAGAGCTCCATGTTTGTGGAGTGGTTATCCTTTCTTTTACATTTGGAAATTCCTCTACCACCTCCAAGGTTGTGAACTCCATTCATTTTTTTTCCAGATATATATTCACAGATTTTCAAACTCTTCTCCACTGATTGTGTCTTACTTGTGGTGAAGGAAATATCAAGGCATTGTTGTGGAGGACAGTGGGAAGATTTTTGTCTAGCATATATTTGTATACACATTAGATTCATTTTCCTATTTTCTATTTGAAATACTGAATTCCTGACAGTAAGCCATACCCTAGTAGACTCTGACTGTTCCCGGGTGCCTATGGTTGGTATACCATTCTAACTTGTGAATGTGACACAGGAAGTAGGGGCAGCCTCCTTGTCATGGAGCCATTGGAAGCAAATGTTAGAACAAAGTGGTTGCCAAGGCAGTGACCTCATTCAGTTCCTGAAGGAAGTGACCTACCTCACTTCCTTGGTGATGGAACCCTCTGAACTTGGGATCCAGGAAGCCAGGCACCAAGAGCCAGTCCCAGTCCCTTTCCCAGTGGGTTCACTTGTTTGGATTTACCAAGGACAGAGTCAGTCTTTCTTGTGGATCACTAAATGCCAGGAAAGCTCTGAAGAGGGGCCTTTCCTGAGAAAGCAGGTAGTGACTCACCGATGGCTCCTGAAAACTTTAGAGAGTTGGTAAAGGAGACCAGATCTGAGACAGGACAGGCCATTTCGGGGGAACATAGTATGGCCTATCAGTCTGAGGACACTCTGGTTACTCACAGACCTATGTGGGTAAACGATATGCCTTTGAGGGTGTAGATGTGAGTTTATGGTTTTGTCTCATGTTCTGAGAATAGGTAGGAAAGGCAGTTTGTTTGGTTTGGAGTGGACTGTTTTTAATAAGTCATTTGACATGGTGAGTGATTCTATGTCTGTGTATCCCACTTTGTCGGTGGTTGAAGATATGAGAAAAGTGAATGCATCAATGCATGTGTCCTGACAAGTAGAAAGCATTCCAGGACACATCCTGCCCAATTTATGAATGGAATGTTGCTTGCCTTATCGATGGGCAACACCTACTATTTTCCTTAGTTCCTGTTTTCTTCCTGAATTCTGGCCATTCTCCAGAATAGGCTCATTTTTTTTGTCCAAGATATGTACCACCTCCGAGCTCTGTGACATGGCCATTTACTGGATACCTGAAATGAATGGGGAGGATCTCAGAAAACTCAGATATCAGTGTGACCAGTAAAGTCTCAGTAGAGAAACCCTGCTTTGTGCCTTTTGCTTACCTACTGTTCTGTTGACCTGAATGTCAGGTAGGTCTTTGCCTCAGACCACCAGTTTGTGAAGCCTGAAGAAACTGCTTTCAAATGGAAATGAATGAGCATCACCCGTGGCTCTTAGATTAATTGCTTTAGAAAAGGATGTGTCTAAATCATCCTCTCGGCTCTGTGTGAGGCTGTGGCTTACAATCTCAGCACCTGATGGATCTAAAGAAAGATCCCATGTGTGCATCCAAAACCAAAATGGCAAAAAGATCAGACATTGTGGATGAAGTCTCTTGCTTCCTCTGTTAGGCTCCTCACCTCCATCAAGTACGAATAGGGATCCTTTGGGTCTAATGAGTTCTTCAAAGACGAGAAAAGGTGCTTGGGTTTCACATGACTCCAAATCACATAAAGAATCTATACCTCACGTTCAGTAGGCCTCAAAAAGGAGAAAAAGAGCATTATTAATGGCAGGCCTATTTGATCAATCCTGGTTCACAGGAAGGGTGTCCAGGAAACCCAGACTTTAGGCAAATGAGGGGCAAGGGAACTTATTTTGGACACTGTCTTGGGCTTCGCCCCTTGTGGAAACCTCCAGCCAGACGTAATGATGAGTGTCTATATGGAAGAATATAAGGGCCATGTGGTAGTGTTTTGGTTTTAATTGAACATGTTAATAACACTAACCATACATTGTTCCATCAATTTAAGTATTCAGAAGAGCAGGGACAGATTTGTTCTTACAATACAGGAATGTAGGGGATCTTCAACCTGCTGAAAACCTCAAAGGTCAATGCAGAAATTATCCCTGGAGAAGATGTAGGCAGCTATGAAGGACCGGAGAGAGCAAAAGTAATCTTCCATGGAAAACAACCTGGTCAGGATGAAGGGTTGAGTCTGAATCAACTCTCTATCCTTAACGTAGAGGAGATGGAGCAAACCGGGCCTGTGTGGAGAGCTGTTCCTGGGTACCTATGGTTGGTATACCATTCTAACTTTTGAAAGTGTCTCAGGAATTAGGGGCAGCCTCCATCTCATGGGACCCTTGGAAGCAAGTGTTAGGACAAAGTGGTTGCCACGGCAGTGACCTCATTCAGTTCCCGAAGAAATGACCTTCCTAACTTCCTTGGTGATGGAACTCTCTGAACTTGTGACCCAAGTATCCAGGCACCCAGAGCCAGTCCCAGTCACAGTTCCAGTGGGCTCACTTGTTGGATTTACCAAGGACAGCGTCAGTCATTCTTGGTACCTACTGATGTGAGGATGGCCAAATGCCAGGAGTGCTCTGAAGAGGGGCCTTTCCTGAGAAAGCAGGTAGTGGCTCAACACTGGCTCCTGACAACTTTACAGAGTTGGCCAAGGTTACCAGATCTGAGGCAGGACAGGCCATTTCGGGAGAACACAGTATGGCCCACAAGTCAGAGGACATTCCGGATAGTCACAGACCTACTTGGGGGAAGAAGTTGAATTTGTGAGTTCGGGTGGGGTTTGTGGTTTTGTCTCATGTTCTCAGAATAGGTAGGAAAGGAGGTTTGTTTGGTTTGGAATTATCTGATTCTTCTAAGTCCTTTGACAATGCGAGTTTTTCTATGTCTGTGTATCCCACTGTGTTAGTGGTTGTAGACATTAGAAAAGAGAATGCATCAATGGATGTGTCCTGTCTAGTAGAAAGCTTCCCAGCATTCATCCTGCCCAATTTATGAATGGACTGCGGCTTGCCTTATGGATGGGCAACACCTGCAATCTTCCTAAGTTCCTGATTTCTTACTCAATTCTGGTCACTCTCAAGAATAGACTCATGGTTGTGTGTCCAAGATATGTACCACCTCCAAGGTCTGTGAAATGGCCATGTACTGGATAGCTGAATGGAATGGCCGAGCATCTCAGAAAACTCAGATAGCAGTGTGACCAGGAATATCTCAGTGGAGAAACCCTGCTTTGGGCCTTATGCATACATATTTTTCTGTTGCCCTGAATGTCAGGAAGGTGTTTTCCTCAGGCCAAAACTTTTGGAAGCCTTAACAAAAGACTTTTCAATTGGAAATAAATGTGCATCTCCTGTGGCTCTTTGCTTAATTGCTTTGGAAAGGGATGTGTCTGAATCAGCCTCTTGGCCCTGTGTGAGGCTGTGGCTTAGATTCTATGCACCTTATGGATCTAAAGAAAGATTCCATATGTGCATCCAAAACCAAAATGGCTAAAAGTAGAGTCATTGTGGATGAAGTCTCTTGCCTTCCTCTGGTAGGGCACTTACTTCCATCAAGGAAGAATAGGGATCCTTTGTGTCAAATGGGTTCTTCAAAGCTCTGCAGTGGCTTGCCCATAGTTCTTGTGGTTTCTCATGCGTCCAATTCCCAAAAAGAATTTAAACCCCTCAGTCAGTAGGCCTCAAATTGGAGAAGTGGAGCAGTATAAATGTCAGGCCTATTTGATCACTCCTGGTTCATAGGAAGGGTGTCCAGGCAAACGTGACTTTAGGCAAATGAGGGACAAGGAAGCTTATTTTGGACACTGTCTTGGGCTGTGCCCTCATGGAAACCTCCAGCCAGAGGTTATGATGAGTGTCTATATGGAAGAAGATGAGGGTCATGTGGGAGTGTTTAGGTTTTAATTGTGAGAGATTACTGGTTCAACCTGGGTTGAATTCTGCTGTGATTCCCCTTAGAGACTCAGTTCTTGAACTGACCTCAGAGAAGAATTGCCATGAATTGTGTTAAGATTTTCGGAGGCAACGCATGAGAGTCGCCATTGGAAGCTGTGATCTAGTCCCAGGGGGACTTTCCACAGTTCACTGGGACTCTCAGCCAGAGAATCACATAATTTTATTCTGAAAGACATGGCAGCCACAATTGAGAGTCAAAACACACATGGACCTCACATTTTAGACCTCAATGGGCCTGGCTTCAAGTGACGTTTTGGCCACTATTTGGGAAGCCTTGCCTGTGAGAGTTCTCCAGAGCTTTCATTAAAATGAGATTCTTCATCATTTAATGGTTTCTGAATAATTGAAACCCACAATGCCTCCAACTTCATCCTTGAAAATGGTTACATAAATATCATGAAATTTTTAAAATTACCATGACCAGGTGGCACTGGAGAACCTTTGGATGTCCTGTTGCTGATCATGAGTATACCAGAGAGTGCCTAGATTGACTGGGTTTCTTTAACATGGTGTAGAACACAGATGCCAGTAAGTTGGAGTCTGCTGAGAAGTGGACCTAGAGCAGTGGTGGGCAGGTGTGTGATAAAACATCAGTGGTACGGCCATGAGGATCTACCATTGGATTCCAAATGCCTTGTGACTGACATGGTGCAGGCAGCAGACCCTTCTATGTAAAGGCATCTTGTTATATGCAGAGGTTTCAGGGCAATGTTCAGAATCAGGTTGCTATGGTCAAGGGGAAAAGCTATCTGGATAGAAGCCTGGTTGGTGCATTCTCCTGCAGACACTGACCCACCACACGTGACAGAACTCCCTCCAGCACTGTGTCCCAGATAAACTCGTTGTATTTCATGAAGCAAACACCAAACTCCCAGTGCAGCAGCAAGAAACACAACGAAAAGTGGATCATGACCAAATTGCTTCACAGTCCAAACGGGGAGACACTTAGCCCCCAGTGGCCACAGTTTACCTGCAAAGAGAGAAACCAGCACTGCTGCCTCATGTTCATTGAAAAATAAGATGCCATGTCCTCCAGGTCACATAGATGCAGACCCAGCTTTGATGGTCTCACTAGAAAGAAGCTAAAGCTCCTGAAAACAACATATATTTCAAGTGCCCAAACTCAGAGGCATTTCTCAAGAAGTCTTTAGGCCAGCAGAGCTCCATGTTTGTGGAGTGTTTATCCTGTCCCTTACTTTTGGAAACTCCTCTACCACCTCCAAGGTTGTGAATTTCTGAGGATTTTTCATTGAATATATGTATTCACACATTTTCTAATTCTTCTCCTCTAATTGTGTCTTTCTTGGTGCGAAGGTAATGTCAAGGCATTTTTCTGGATGAGAGTGGGAAGATTTTTGTGTAGCATATATTTACATACACATTGGATTCATTTTCCAAATTTCCATTAGAAATACTGAATCCATGACACTAACCACTACATTACTAGACTCTGACTACTAATCCTAATATGATGGAGAATAAAAACCCAAACAGAATAGAAATATAAGCAGTTCAGAGGATGCATGTTGTATAGTGGGACTTGCCTTTTGCATTATATAGGGTAGGAGTTATAAATCTAGTCAATTTTCTGTTGAAATATTTCTCCATGTATTTCTAAAGTTAACAAATATGTGAATACCTGACTCCCTTTCTCTGCAGCCTATTCAGCACATGTAATTTTATATGCACATATAGAATCCTACCTGGAATCACACGTACATTCTTGTGAGATGGCTCACTTGGCAGATACAAATTGTTAGAATAGTTCACTCTTCCTAAATGATGCTGGAACTGAAAATTCAACCAATGGGTGAGCTTCCTGGTTGAACAACTTTACACAAAAACCCATGTTCAGTAAAATAAATATTTCTGATCTGTGGATGATATATATTTCATGGTGAATTTCAATTGGCATATATATTCCTACTTTTTAAAGTCTGTTTGTGTGTGTGTGTGTATACATACTCTCCAGATTTTTCAAAATATGAAATATGTGTCTTATTATACACTCCCTAAAATAATTCATATTCATGTATGTGGATTTTTAATCAACTTTTCACTAGATTATTCCCAGGAATATTCACACACCTGAAAAACATATTTGTTTCCTCGTACTGAGAACTATCTTCAGTGAATGGTGCATACAAATCCTTGTATTTCTGCAGTAACTTACCCAGTTTAACATCAATGCAAATAGATTTCTATGGGACATGATGTGTATTTTGAAATTCATTTTTATTCAACACTGGTACATTGCAATTTCTTCCGTTTATGCACATCATAAAATATATATTTCATCTAGAAATTCGAAAATTAATAGGCATTTGTTTCATTTTCAATCACTTCCTGCTTCAGAACACATGTATAACTCCATATTTCTTGACTGATCTTTTCATGAGGTTTCTTTTTCGATTTCCTTAATCATTTTTGAAGCAAAACTCACACACTCTTCATGATGAACCATAACCCTAATATTACCATTAGATGTATATTTGGTTTTAATGAATGTATATATATATCAATATAAGATTTCCTCTATGTTTTCATTTATCAATTCAATCCATTATTCAAAGTTGGAACCAGTAATACTATTTATTCACAGTATGGTCTATTCATGCATTATCTCTATATTCATAGACACAGGGTACACCTATTTGTACCCCCAGTACTAACTTATACGTCTTCACAATATTGCTCCCAGAAATGGTGGAAGAAATACTCATGTCACCTGATCTACATGTACATGTTATCACAGTAATATTCTGGAAACAAAATGCAAAGGTCACAGTTATGATTGTACCAAAACCTAAATGAAAAGTGAGCATGGATTACTAAAAATATTCCTGTCCAGGTTGCTACCGCTCTCAAATGTCAATCCTATTGGTGACTATATATTTGTTTCCTCCTAAGATTATATATTCAACCTCAAGCCTGTTGAAAATGTGTAATCCTATCACTCACTTTATACTTTGCCTGATATCCTAATGTCTCTATTGATTTCTGCTTTCCTAAATATTTTCCCAGTTTATCATTTTGACTGACTCTTCACATGTGCTGACATTTAAATTCACTTTCTAACCGAAACCCAATTGCTAAAAACATTTCCTCCAAAACCTATAATCACTATTCTTTCTAAACCTACCGACACTTTTCCTAATCCTACCGACTATAGCTTTTTGACTGGATATTCTCGTGACATTCAATCATCCAAGGTACAAGGTCCTATGACATTGTATATGGATTTATTTAAGACATCTGTGCAGAACGTAAGTCAAAGCTAAGTATCCCAATTAAAGGCCCAATGCCCTTCTGGGCTTCAAATTTTACCTAGATTTCTGTTTTCATACTTATATTTCACCTAAATATTCTTGTAAATATCGCACATTCCCAATACCATTATTCATCGCTCAGAATGATTCTTAATCCAAATCGAACCTGTTATTAAGCCTAACCAAACACTGTTCCCTCAATCTAACTTTACAGAAGAGCAGCGACAGAGTTGGTCTTACAATACAGGAATGTAGGGGATCTTCCAGATGCTGAGATCCTCAAAGTTTTAAGCAGAAACGATCCCTGGAGAAGACATAGGCAGCTATGAAGGACCTGAGAGAGCAAAAGTCATCTTCCATGGCAAACAACGTACTCAGGATGAAGCATTGTGTCTGAATCAGCCTCTCTTTTCTTAATGTAGAGAAGAGGGACCAAACCAGGCCTGTGTGGAGAGCTGTTCCCGGATTCCTATGGTTGATATACCATTCTAACTGTTGAAACTGTCTCGGGAAGTAGGGGCAGCCTCCACCTCATGGGAACCTTGCAATCACCTGTTAGGACAAAGTGGTTGCAAAGGCAGTAAAGTCACTCAGTTCCTGAATGAAGCGACCTACCTCACTTCCTTGGTGAAGAAACTCCCTGACCTTGGGCTCCAGGAAGACAGAGAATACCAAGACCTTGTCACAGTTCCAGTGCCAGTGGGCTCCATTGTTTGGAAAAACCAAGGATAGACTAAGTATTCCTTGGTACCTACTGATATGAGGATTTCAAATGCCAGGAGAGCTCTGAAGAGGGGCCTTTCCTGAGAAAGCAGGTAGTGGTTCACCGCGACCAGATCTGAAACAGGACAGGCCTTTTGGGGGAACATAGTATGGCCCACCAGTCAGAGGACACTCCAGATAGTCACAGACCTACTTGAATGAAGGAGGTGCGTTTGCGCGTGTGTGTGTGATTTTGTGGTTTAGTCTCTTCTTATGAGAATAGGTAGGAAAGGCGGTTTGTTTGGTTTGGAGTGGACTGCTTCTAGTAAGTCGTTTGACAAGGCGATTTTTTGCATGTCTTTGTAACCCACTGTGTCCGTGGTTGTAGACCTTAGAAAAAAGAATGCATCAATGTGTCCTGTCTAGTAGAAATCTTCCCAGCATTCATCCTGCCCAATTTAGGAGTGGACTGCCCCTTGCCTTATGGATGGGCAACACCTGCAATCTTCCTAAGTTCCTGATTTCTTCCTCAATTCTGGTCACTCTCAAGAATAGGCTCATTGTTTTGTGTCCAAGATATGTACCACCTCCAATCTGAGTGACATGGCCATGTACAAGATAGATGAAGGGAATGGCGAGCATCTCAGAAAACTCTAATATCAGTGTGTCCAGGAAAGTCTCAGTGGATAAACCCTGCTTTGGGCCTTTTGCTATTGTTCTGTTGCCCTGAATGTCAGGAAAGTCTTTGCCTCAGGCCATCCCTTTGTGAATCCTGAAGAAAACAGCTTTCAAATGGAAATAAATGGACATCAACTGTGGCTCTGTGCTTAATTGCTTTGGAAAGGGATGCGTCTGAATCAGCCTCTTGGTCCTATGTGAGGCTATAGCTTAGATTCTCAGCACCTGATGGATCTAAAGAAAGATCCCATGTGTGCATTCAAAACCAAAATGGCAAAAAGATCAGTAATTGTGGATGAAGTCTCTTGCCTTCCTCTGTAAGGTTCCTGACCTCCATCAAGTGAGATTAGGCATTCTTTGGGTCAAATGAGTTCTTCAAAGCCCTGTGGAGGCCATTAACAGGTGGCACTGGAGAACTCTTAAATGGTCTGTTGCTGATCATGAGTATACTAGCCAGGGCCTTTATTGACTGAGTTTCATAAAAATTATCTAGAAAAGCAATGCCAATAAGTTGGAGCCTGCTGAGTAGTGAACCTAGAGCAGTAGTGTGTGATAAAATATCTGTGGTGGGACCATGTGGATCTGCTATTGACTTCCAAATGGCTTGTGACTGACATGGTGCAGCCAGCAGACCCTTCTATGTAAAGGCATCTTGTATATGGAGAGGTTTCAGGGTAATGTTAAGAATCAGGTTGCTGAGGTTAAGGGGACAAGCTATCTGGTATTGAAGCCTGGTTGGTACATTCTTCTGCAGAACGTGACCCACAACACGTGACAGAACTTCCTCCAGCACTGTGTTCCAGTTGAACTCATTGTATTTCGTGAAGCAAATACCAATGTCCCAGTTCAGCAGCAAGAAACACCACAAAAGTTGGAGGATGAACAAATGGCTTCAGAGTCCACATGGGGTGACACTTAGCCCCCAGTGGCCACAGTTTACATACAAAGAGAGAAATCAGCACTGCTGCCTCAGGATCATTGGAAAATAAGAAACCAAGATCTTCATGTCACATAGATACAGACCCAGCTTTGATGGTCTCACTAGAAAGGAAGCTAAAGCTTCTGACAAACACATATATTTCAAGTGCCCACCCTCAGAGGCAGTTTCTCAAGAAATCTTTTGGCCAACAGAGCTCCATGTTTGTGGAGTGTTTACCCTGTCCCTTACTTTTGGAAACTGCTCTACAACCTCCAAAATTGTGAACTTTTGAGCATATTCCACTACAGATATATATTCACAGATTTTCTACCTCTTCTCTTCTAATTGTGTCTTATTTGGGGTGAAGGTAATTTCAAGGCATTGTTGTGGATGAGAGTTGGAAGATTTTTTTGTAGCACATATTTGCATACACATTGGATTCATTTTCCAATTTTCCATTCGAAATACTGAATTCCTGACACTAACCCATAACCTACTAGAATCTGACTACTAATCCTAATATGATGGAGAACAATAACCCAAACAGAATAGAAATCCAAGAAGTTCAGAGGAGGCATGGTGTATAGTTGAACTTGCCTTTTGCATTATATAGTGTAGGAGTTATAAATCTAATCAATATTTTGTTGACATAGTTGTCCATGTGTTTTTAAATTTAACAAGTATTTGAATTCCTGTCTCCGTTTGTCTGTAGCCTATTCAGCACATGCATTTTTATATGCACATATAGAATCCTACCTGGTATCAAATGTACATTCTTGTGAGGTGGCTGACTTGGCAGATACAAATTATGAGAAGAGATCACTCCTCCTAAACGCTGTTGGAACTGAAAATTTAACCTAAGGGGGAGCTTCCTAGTTGAACAACATTATACACAAATCCATGTTCAGTAAATTAAATATTTTTGGATCTTTGGACGATATGTATTTCTACATCAATTTCAATTGGCATATATATTGCTACATTTCAATGTCTCTGTGTGTATATGTGTTTGTTTGTGTGTGTGTATATACATATATATATATATATATATATATATATATATATATATATACTCTCCAAATTTTTAAAAATATGAAATACTTCTGTCTTCTTTTACACACCCTAAATTCATTCATATTCATGTATGTGGATTTATAATAAACTTTTCACAAGATTATTCTCAGAATTATTCATCCACCTGAAATACATATTTGTTTTCTAATACTGACAAGTAACATCAGTGAATGGTGCATACAAATCCTAATATTTCTACAGTAACTGACCCAGTTTAACATCAATCCAAGTAGATTACTATGGGACATGATGTACATTTTGACGTTCATTTTTATTCAACACTGGTACTTTACTATTTCTTCAGTTTATTCACATCATAGGATATGTATTTCATCCACAAGTTAGCAAAATTATTTGCATTTGTGTCACTTTCAATCACTTTCTACTTCAGAACACATGCATTCCTCTATGTTTCTTGACTGGTCTTTTCATGAGACTTCTTTCCAAACACATTATTTTCCTTTTCCATTCTCACTTTTGAAGCAGATCTCACACACCTTTCATGATAGAATATAACCCTAATATTACCATTAGATGTATAACTCATTGGAATGAATGATTCTATATCAATATAAGATTTCTTATATATTTTCAGATATCAATTCTAGCAATCCATTATTTGAAGTGGAATCAGTTATATTATTTATTCACAGTATTGTCAATTCATGAATTACTTCTATATTCATAGACACAGGGTACACCTCTTTGTACCCCCAATACTAATTTATTTTTTTTTATTTTGCATTCTTTCTTAAAGTATTTTTATATTATTTTCAACAACATTTGAAACAACAGGATTTTCTAAATAGACTTGTCTTTAGCATACCCAGATGAAAAAATATAATTCTATTTCATATCCCTTTGTGGGATAATGTGGGTTTTTTGTACTGAAAAAATGCTAGGAATATTAGAATATATGATCCGTTAGCCAACTTTGTTTGTTTGTTTGTTTGCTTTTGCAAAGCTAGGAATTGAACCCTAGTAGTAACTAGTAATTCTACTCATTCAGAAAAGTTAGTGTGTCATTTTATTGAAATAACCATACTGGATATAAAATAGATACACATGTGATACAATAGATTGCATGGTATATAAATTTGTATCTCAGTAAAGCTGTAATTAAAATAAAATTTAAAGTATTGAAATTCAGGCAAAGGATAGGAAAGATATTTGTGTCTGTTTTTCAGAAGTTTATTGTCATCCATTTAAAAAATCTTTTAAAAGAGATTGCATTTGAACAAAAGGTATTGTTTAGTGTGCTTTCTCTGTATTCTTAGTGGTTCTTCACTATTGCTATTTTATTCACACTCTCTTAATTTCTTATTGTTGAGCCAATTCTGCATCTAAATGTAGTGGCAAGATATATTCAGGAGTCTGGTGCAATAGTGCATGCCTGAAATCCCAGCTACTAAGACCCTTTCTCAAAACAACAAAAAAGTAGTGGGGGTGGGGAGCATGGATGTAGTTTAGCAGTCAAGTGCTTTCCGAAGCATGTGGAGGCCCTGGGTTCTATCTGCAGCACCGCAAAAGCAAAACAAACAAAAGATGTATTCCAGAGATTTTGATTATTTCTGCAGGAGACATGCAGTCAAGACTAAGTAATTTGAAACAGGAGTGGCACAAGAAGTGGAAGATAAAGTATCAATTTTTTTTTCTTTTTTTTTTGGTTAGAATTAGTTCACTTTGCATTCCTTGCGTATGCGCCTCTACCTTTGGAACCACATTGGTAAAAGTTTGTGTAAGAATTGTTTGTTGGCATATCCTAGAGTGCTCAATTTATACGTCTTCAAAATATTGCTCCCAGAAATTGTGGAAGAAATACTCATGTCACCTGATCTACATATACATTTTATCACAGTAATATTCGGAACACAAAATGCAAAAGTCACACTTATGATTGTACCAAAGGCTAAATAGAAAGTGAACCTGTATTATTAAAAACATTCATGTCCAGGTTGCCTAATACTCTCAAATGTCAATCCTAATGGTGACTACATATTTGTTTCTTCCTAAGATTATATATTGAAACTCAACCCTGTTGATAATGTCTAATCCTATCACTCACTTTATACTTTGCCTGATTTCCTAATGTCTCTATTGATATCTGCTTTCCTACATATTTTCCCCAGTTCATCATTGTGACTCATTCTTCACATGTGCTGACATTTACATTCATTCTCTAACCGAAACCCTATTACTAAAGAACTTTTGGTCCAAATCCTATACTCACTCTTCTTCCTAAACCTACGGACTATATTCCTAATCCTACTGACTATCCCTTTTGACTGGATGTTCTCTTCTACATTCAATCATCCAAGTAAAGGTCGGTCGAGTGTCGGAAGAGGAGACCACCAAGAATCTATCTCATGTAACAACAAAGGGTTTATTGGGGGTCCAGCATGCTGGGGCTCAGAGTTCACTTGAAAAGAGTAGAGAGCCCTGAGAACAGCTTAAGCAGAGGTTAAATACTTTCCCTTGCGAGTGCAGGGAGGGAAGTTTATTGATGTGTCAGGGCGAGTGGTCAATTTGCATGCAACCTGGTGAAGGAGTACATTCTGCAGTTTGACAGTTGGGGACAGCACATTCTGGGAACAAGATTGGCAAACATTTCTCAAGATTTCAACAGTGTTTTGTTAAGCGTAGAGAAAAACAGGAAGTGACAACTACATATTTTATTAACCTTTCATTCGACACTTCTTTTTCTGGCTACTTTTAATCATAAAAATGATCATTGGGGGGTGTCACATTCTATGTCTGCTAGTGGGGTATTACCATTAGTTTAACTTGTCCAATTTGAGCTTGGAGAAAATAAATTACATGGTTGAGCAAGCAGGGTTTAATAGTTAGCAATAATATGAGGATTATTATTGGACCGGCCAGCCGACAAGACAAGACAAGACAATAAAGACAAGACAAGACAATAAAGACAGGATATGGAAGTCCAACACTGAGACCAGGACTTAGTAGTTGGCAGAACCCGATCGGTTGGCAATAACGAATCTGAAACAAAATATCACTGAGTCATGGAGACTATTGTTCCTCAATTTTCTGAGTCCTCTATGACGTCACCCAGGGACTTGGCCTGTGGCTCTGTGACATGACTGTCAGCCATCGTTGGAGAGAGCTCACGCTCTTCATTGACATCCATTTTGCCAAGCCCTGACCTGAAACCTGACCAGAAAGAGGCACCTTACTTACCCTGAGAGGAGTTTGTTGGGGTCTCTTGTCCACCGCTGCCGGATCTCAGTGGAACCTCCATATGTAAAGGTCCGGTGACAATCGGGGGAAGAGACCACCAAGAGACTGTCTCATGCAAAAGCAAAGGGTTTATTGGGGGTCCAGCATGCTGGGGCTCAGAGCTCACTTGAATAGAGCAGAGAGCCCAGAGAACAGCTTAAGCAGAGCTTATATATTTCCCTTGGACAGGGCAGGGGGGTAAGTTTATTGATGGGTCCGGGCGAGTGAGCGGTTTGCGTGCAACCGGTTGAGAGAGTACATTCTGCAGTTTGGCAATTGGGGACAGCACATTCTGGGAATAAGATTAGCAAACAGTTCTCAATATTTCAAAAGTGTTTTGTTAAGCATACAGAAAAACAGGAAGTGACAAGTACTTATTTTATTAACCTTTCACTGCGAACTATACTTTGCCAGAATTCCTAATGTCTCTATTGTGTTTGTTAAAGTTCATTTTTATTCAAACCTGGTACGTTATTATTTCTTCAGTTCATGGACATCATAAGATATTTCCTTTCATTCACAAGTTCACAAATTTATAAACATTTGGTTCACTTTCAATCACTTCCTCCTTCGGAAGACATATGTTCCTCCATGTTTCTTGACTGGTCTTTTTACTAGACTTCTTTCTAAACATATTATTTTCGATTCCATAATCATTTTTGAGGCAAAACTCACACACTATTCATGATAAATGATAACCCTAACATTACAATTAGATATATAACTGGTTGGAATGAATGTATGTATATCAATATAAGATTTTCTATATATTTTCAGATATCAATACAATCCATTATTTAAATATGGAACCAGTTATATAATTTATTCACAGTATGGTCTATTAATGCATCATCTCTATATTCATCAAAACAGGGTAAACCTAATAGTATCCCCAGTACTAATTTATAAGTTTTCAAAATATTGCTCACAGAAATGGTGAAAGAAATACTCATGTCACCTTAGCTACATATACATATTATCACACTAATATTCTGGACACAAAATGCAAAGGTCACACAGAACATAATTTAAGCTAAGTATCCCAATCAAGGGCCCAAAGTCCTTCTGGGCTTCAAATATTACCTAGATTTCTGTTTTCATACTTATATTTCACCTCCATGTTCTTGTAAATATCACAGGTTCCCAATATCATTATTCATGCAGCAAAATGATTCATAACCCAAATCGAACATGCTATTAACCCTAACCATTCTGTAAACTGAGATTGTTCACTCAATCTCACTTTACAGAAGAGCAGGAACAAAGTTAGTATTACAATACAGGAAGTTTGGAGATCTTCCACCTGCTGAGTACCTCAAAATCCATGCAGAAATGATCCCTGGAGAAGACGTAGGCAGCTATGAAGGACCTGAGACAGCAAAAGTCATCTTCCTTTGCAAACAACCCGATCAGGATGAAAGGATGTGTCTGAATCATTCTATCTCTTCTTAATGTAGGGAAGATGTATGAAACCAGGCATGTGTGGAGAGCTGTTCCCAGGTGCCTATGTTTCTATACCATTCTAACTTGTGAAAGTGTCACAGGAAATAGAGGCAGCCTCCTTTTCCTGAGACACTAGGAAGCAACTGTTAGGACAAAGTGGTGGCCAAGACAGTGGCCTCATTCATTTTCTGAAGAAAGTGACCTCACCTCACTTTTTTCATGATGGAACTCTCTGAATTTTGTGATCCAGGAAGCCAGGCACCAAGAGCCAGTACCAGTCCCAGTCCAAGTGGGCTCACTTGTTTGGATTTACCAAGTAAAGAGTCAGTCTTTCTTGGTACCTACTGATGTGAGGGTGGCCAAATGCCAAGAAAGCTTTGAAGAGGGTCCTTTCCTGAGAGGGCAGGAAATGGCTCACCACTGCCTCCTGAAAACTTCACAGAATTGGCCAAGGAGACCAGATCTGAGACAGGACCGGCCATTTCTGGGGAACATTCTATGGCCTACTCGTCAGAGGACACTCCGGATAGTCACAGACATACTTGGGGAAGGAGGTGACTTTGTGTGTGTGGATGTCAGTTTGTGGATTTGTCTCATATTCTGAGAATAGGTAAAAAAGGAGGTTTGTTTGGTTTGGAGTGGACTGTTTCTAGTAAGTCATCTGACAAGGAGACTGTTTCTATGTCTGTGTATCCCACTGTGTCCTTAGTTGTAGATATTAGAAAAGAAAATGGCTCACTGGGTGTGTCCTGTCTAGTAGAAAGCTTCACAGCATTCATCCTGCCCAATTAATGAATGGACTGAGGCTTGACTTATCCATGGGCAACACCTAGTATCATCCTAAGTTCTTGAATTCTTCCTGAATTCTGGCAACTCTCCAGAAAGGCTCATGGTTTTTTGTCCAAGATATGTACCACCTCCAAGCTCTGTGACATGGCCATGTACTAGTTAGCTGAAAGGAATGGCGAGCACACCAGAAAACTCAGATATTGGTGTGACCAGGAAAGTCTCTATGGTGAAACCTGGCTTAGGGCCTTTTGCTTAACTATTGTTCTGTTGCCCTGAATGTCAGGAACCTCTTTGCCTCAGGCCACCCCTTTATAAAGCCAGAAGAAAACAATTTTCAAATGGAAATGAATGGGCATCACCTGTGCCTCTTTGATGAATTGTTTTGGAAATGGTTATGTCTGAATCAGACTCTGGGCCCTGTGTGAGGCTGTGGCTTAAATTGTCAGCACCTCTTGCTGATCATGAGTGTACCAGACAGTGCCTTGATTGACTGGGATTTATGAAAATGGTGTAGAACAGAGATGCCATTAAGTTGGACCCTCCTGAGTAGTGAGCCCTGAGCTGTGGTGTGCAGGTGTGTGATAAATCTTCTGTGGTTGCGCCATGTGGTTTTGCCATTGAATTCCAAATGGTTTGTCACTGACACGGTGCAGTGACCAGACACTTATATGTAAAGGTGTCTTGTTAAATGGATAGTTTTCAGGGCAATGTGCAGAATCAGGTTGCTATGGAGAAGGGGGCAAGTTATGTGGGAATGAAGCCTGGTTGGTGCATTCTCTTGTAGACCCTGAAAAACCACAAATGACAGAACTCCCTCCAGGACTGTGTTCCAGTTGAACTCCTTGTATTTTGTGAGGCAAATACCAAACTCTCAGTGCTGCAGCAGGAAACTCTACGAAAATGGAGGATGAACAAAAGGCTTCACAGTCCACACAGGGAGACACTTAGACCCCAGTGGCCACAGTTTACATACGAAGAGAGAATTCAGCACTGCTGCCTCATGTGTATTGGAAAGCAAGAAAGAATGTCCTCCAGGTCACATAGATGCAGACCCAGCTTTGATGATCTCACTACAAAGGAAGCTAAAGCTACTGACAACATATATTTCAAGTGCCCATCCTCAGAGGCAGTTTCTCTAGAAGTCTTTAGGCCAGCAGACCTCCATGTTTGTGGAGTGTTTACCCTGTCCCTTACTTTGGGATACTCCTCTACCACCTCCAAGTTTGTGAACTCCTGAATATTTTCCATTCCAGATATGTATTTACAGATTTTCTAACTCTTCTCCTCTAATTGTTTCTTATTTGGCGTGAAGGTAACGTCAAGGCATTGTTCTGGATGAGAGTGGGAAGATTTTTGTGTAGCACATTTTTGCATACACATTGGATTCATTTTCCAATTTTCCATTCCAAAGACTGAATCCCTGACACTAACGCATACCCTACCAAACTCTGACTACTAATCCTAATATGATGAAGAAAAATAACCCAAACAGAATAGAAATACAAGCACTTCTGAAGAGGCATGGTGTATAGTTGGACTTGCCTTTTGCATGATAAAGTGTAGGTGTTATAAACCTAGTCAATTTTTCATTGAAATAGTTCTCCATGTGTTTTTTTTTCCTTTAATATTTATTGTTGGTTCTACAAAACATTACATAGTTCTTGACATGTCATATTTCACACTTTGATTCAAGTAGGTTATGAACTTCCATTTTTCTTCGTATACAGATTGCAGTATCTCATCAGTTACACATCCACCATTTTACATATTGCTATACTAGTGTCTGTTGTATTCTGCTGCCTTTCCTGTCCTCTACTATCTCCCATCCCCTCCCCTCCAATCCTCTCTCTCTACCCCATCTATTGTAATTCATTTCTTCCACTTGTTTTTGTCCCCTTTCACCTCACTTCATCTTGTATTTAATTTTGTATAACCAGGGTTTCCTTCCATTTCTATGTAATTTTCCTTCTCTTTCCTTTTCCCTCCCACCTCTCACCCCTGTTTAATATTAATCATCTTCTCATGCTCTTCCTCCCAACTCTGTTCTTAGTTACTCTCTTTATATCAAAGAAAACATTTGGCATTTGTTTTTTAGTGATTGGCTATCTTCACGTAGCATAATACGTTCTAATGCCATCGATTTCTCTGCAAATTGTATGATTTTGTCATTTTTTAATGCAGAGTAATACTCCATTGTGTATAAATGCCACATTTTTTTTAATCCATTCATCTATTGAAGGGCATCTAGGTTGGTTCCACAGTCTTCCTATTGTGAATTGTGCTGCTATGAACATAGATTTATCAGTGTCCCTGTAGCATGCACTTTTTGGGTCTATAGGGATTAGACCGAGAAGGGGAATTGCTGGGTCAAATGGCGGTTCCATTCCCAAGTTTCCAAGAAATCTCCATACTGCTTTCCAAATTTGCTGCACCAATTTGCAGTCCCACCAGCAATGTACAGGTGTACCCTTTTTCCCACATTCTCGCCAGCACTTGTTGTCGTTTGACTTCATAATGGCTGCCAAGCGTACTGCAGTGAGATGGTATCTTAGGGTGGGTTAGTTTAGCATTTCTCTGAATGCTCGAGATGGTGAGAATTTTTTGATGTACTTATTGATTGATTGTATGTCCTCCTCTGAGAAGTGTCTGTTCAGGTCCTTGGCCCATTTGTTGATTGGGTAATTCATTTGCTTATTGTTTAATTTTTTGAGTTCTTTGTATAACTCTGGATATTAGGGCTCTATCTGAAGTGTGAGGAGTAAAGATTTGTTCCCAGGATGTAGGCTCCTTTTTTACCTCTCTTATTGTTTCTTTTTCTGAGAAAAATCTATTTAGTTTGAGTAAGTCCTGTTTGTAGATTCTAATTATTAACTCTTATGCTATGGGTGTCCTATTGAGGAATTTGGAGCCCGACCCCACAGTATGTAGATCATAGCCAAAGTTTTCTTCTATCAGATGCCGTGTCGCTGATTTGATATCAAGCTCCTTGATCCATTTTGAGTTAACTTTTGTGCATGGCGAGAGAAAGGGATTCAGTTTCATTTTCTTACATATGTAATTCCAGTTTTTCCAGCACCATTTGTTGAAGATGCTATCCTTCCTTCAGTTTCTGCTTTTAGCTCCTTTATCAAATATAAGATTGCTGTAATTTTGTGGATTGATTTCTGTGTCCTCTATTCTGTACCATTGGTCCACCCGCCAGTTTTGGTACCAGTACCATGCTCTTTTTGTTACTATTGCTCCGTAGTATAGTTTGAGGACATGTATCGCTATACCGCCTGATTCACACTTCCTGCTTAGAGTTGTCTTTGCTATACTGGGTCTTGTATTATTCCATATGAATTTCATAATTGTTTTATCTATTTCTACAGGAAATGCCGTTGGGATTTTGATTGGCATTGCATTAAACCTATAGAGAACTTTTGGTAATATCGCCATTTTGATGATGTTAATTCTGCCTATCCATGAATGGGGTATATTTTTCCATCTTGTAAGATCTTCTTCTATTTCTCTCTTTAGGGTTCTGTAGTTTTCATTGTGTAAGTCTTTCACATCTTTTGTTACGTTGATAACCAAATATTTTATTTTATTTTTTTTGAGGATACTCTCAATGGAGTGGTTGTCCTCATTTCCGTTTCAGAGGATTTGTTGCTGATATTCAGGAATGCTTTTGATTTATGATTGTTGATTTTATATCATGCCACTTTGCTGAATTCATTTATTATCTCTAAAAGTTTCTTGTAGACCCTTTTGGGTCTACCAGGTATAGAATCATGTCATCTGCAAATAGTGATAATTTAAGTTCTTCTTTTCCTATTTTTATGCCTTTAATTTCTTTCATTTGTCTAATTGCTCTGGCCAGTGTTCGAGAACTATGTTGAACAGAAATCGTGAGAGAGGGCATCCCTGTCTTGTTCCAGATTTTAGAGGGAATGCCTTCAATTTTTTCTCAATTCAGAATGCTACTAGCCTGAGGCTTAGCATAGATTGCTTTTACAATATTGAGGTATGTTCCTGTTATCCCAGTTTTTCTAGAGTTTTAAACATAAAGGGATGCTGTACTTTATTGAATGCTTTTTCTGCATCTATTGGGGTGATCATATGGTTCTTATTTTTAAGTCTATTGATGTGGTGAATAACATTTATTGATTTCCGTATATTGAACCAGCCTTGTATCCCAGGAATGAATCCTACTTGATCATGTTGCACAATTTTTTAAATATGTTTTTTTATCTGATTCGCCAGAATTTTATTGAGGATTTTTGCATCTAGGTTCATTAGAGAGATTGGTCTGTATATTTGTTTCTTTGAAGGGTCTTTGTCTGGTTTAGGAATCAGGGTGATATTGGCCTCCTCTGCTGTATACCCATTCGGTCCTGGGCTTTTCTTAGTTGGTAGTCTTTGGATGGTTTCTTCTATTTTCTAAATTGATATTGGTCTGCTTAGGTTGTCTATATCCTCCTGACTCAATCTGGGCAGATCATATGACTTAAGAAATTTATTGATGCCTTCACTATCTTCTAATATAATTTCTGATTATCTTCTGTATTTCAGAAGTGTCTGTTGTGATATTGCCTTTTTCATCCCTTATGATAGTAATTTGAGTTCCCTCTCTTCTTCTCTTCATTAACATGGCTAAGAGTCTGTCGATTTTATTAATTTTTCAACTTTTAGTATTTTCAATTTTTTCAATTGTTTCTTTTGTTTCGATTTCATTAATTTCAGCTCTGATTTTAATTATTTCTTGCCTTCTACTTCTTTTTCTGTTGTTTTGCTCTTCTTTTTCTAGGATTTTGAAATGAACTATGAGATCATTTATTTGTTGTTGTTTTTTTTTTTCTTTTTTTAAGGAAAGAACTCCAAGCAATGAATTTTCCACTTAGAACTGCTTTCAATGTGTCCCATAGATTCTGATATGTTCTGTCTGTCTTTTTCATTTATGTCTAAGAATTTTTTTTATTTTTCTCCTTGATGTCTTCAATAACCCATTGATCATTCAGTACGTATTGTTCATTCTCCAAGTGATGCATGAATTTTCCTTCCTTCTTTTATTGTTGATTTTCAGTTTCATTCCATTATGATCAGATAAGATGCCTGGTATTATCTATACTCCTTTATATTGTCTAAGAGTTGTTCTGTGACATAATATATGATCTATTTTTGAGAGGAATCCATGTGCTGCTGAGAAAACAGAGTAACTGCTTGATGTTGGGTGCTATATTCTATATATGTTAATTAAGTCTAGGTTATTATTTGTGTTATTGAGTTCTATAGTTTCCTAATTCAACTTTTGTTTGGAATATCTGTCCAGTAGTGAGAGAGGTGTGTTGAAATCTCCCATGATTATTGTATGGTGGTCTACCAGACTCTTGAACTTGAGAAGAGTTTGTTTGATTAACATAGCTGAACCATTGTTTGGGGGCACATATATTTATGATTGTTATGTCTTGTTGGTGTATGGTTCCCTTGAGCAATATGTAGTGTCCCTCTTTATCCCTTTTGATTAACTTTGTCTTGAAATCTATTTTATTTGATATGAGTATGGACACTTCTGCTTGTTTCTGAAGTCAATATGAGTGATATGATTTCTCCCAACCTTTCACCTTTAGTCTATATATGTCTTTTCCTATCAAATGTGTCTCCTGTAGGCAGAAAATTTTGGGGTCTTCTTTCGTGATCCATTCTACTAGCCTGTGTCTCTTAATTGGTGAGTTTAAGGCATTAACATTTAGGGTTATTTTTGAAATATGGGTTGTTCTTCCAGCCATATTTGTTTATTTATGTTACTAAACATGGTTTGTTTTTCTCTTTGATTATTTTTCGCCCCTTTACTGTACTACCTCCCACTGTTGGTTTTTATTGTTATTTTCCATTTCGTCTTCCTATAATGTTTTGCCAAGGATCTTTTGAGGAGATGGTTTTCTAGCTGCAAATTCTTTTAACTTTTGTTTATCATGGAAGGTTTTAATTTCATCTTCCATCCTGAAGCTTAAAATCGCTGGATACACAATTCTTGGTTGGAACCCAATTTCTTTCAGTGATTGAAAAATGTTATTCCAGGATCTTCTAGCTTTCAGAGTCTTTGTTGAAAGATCAGCTGTTATCCTGATTGGTTTACCCCTAAATGTAATCTGCTTCCTTTCTCTTGTAGCTTTTAAAATTCTCTCTTTATTCTGTATGTTTGGCATCTTCATTATAATATGTCTCGGTGTTTATCTCTTATGATTTTGCACATTTGGCGTCCTGTAGGCTTCTAGGATTTGGGATTCTGTCTCATTCTTCATGTCTGGAAAGTTTTCTCATATTATTTCATTGAATAGATTGCTCAATCCTGTGGTTTGGACCTGTATACCTTCCTGTATCCCAATTACTCTTTAGTTTGGTCTCTTCATGCTATCCCATATTTCTTGGATGTTCTGCTCATGGTTTCTTAACAGTCTTGCTGAGTTTTCTATGTTCTTTTCAAGTTGAAATACTTTGTCTTCATTGTTCTAAGTGATCTATTCTGCTGGTAGTATTCTCAATTGAGTTTTTAAGTTGGTTTATTGCTTCCTGCATTTCTATGATTTCTGTTTGTGTGTTTTTTATAACCTCTATCTCCCTGTATAGTTGATCTTTTGCTTCTTGGATTTGTTTTTGTAATTCATTGTCAAAGTGATCTTTCATTGTCTGATTTTGCTGTCTAATGTCTCCCTGGAGACTTCAGATCATCTGAAGCAAGTATATCCTGATTCTTTATCTGACATTCCATATGCTGCAGATATTACCTCTTCTAATGTTGAGTTGACCTGCGTTGCCTGTGGTCCTTTCTTTCCTTGTCTTTCCCTACTGTTCACGTTTTTTTCGGCTTGGTGAAACTTTTGTGTTATTGAATTTTACCCCTAAATGTTTATATTGCTATTGTATTCTTGAAAAGTCTCCCTCACAGGCGTAAGCAGCGGCTCTGCCCCTCCTCCAATTGGGGCAATGTGCCTACCACACCAGCACGCCGCTGGGCCTGTTCTGCCTCTTGGTAGCTGGTCCGCCTACCTTGCAGGAGCGGGCAGTTGATCTACCCCTCTGCGGGTGCTGGTCCTGTTCAGCCAGTGGGTAACAGGTCCAGCTACCTTGCAGGCACAGGCGTCGGCTCTGCCCCTCCGCGCTCCGCTGGGCCTCTTCTGTCTGTGGGTTGCAGGGCTGTCTACATTGCAGGCGTGAGTGGCATCTCTGCCCCCCCCCAAACCGGGGCGATGTGTCTACCACGCTGGTAGGTCGCTGGGTCTGTTCTGCCTCTGGGTGAGAGGTCTACCTGCTTTGCAGGCACGGGCAGCGGCTCGGCCCCTCCCCAAACCTGGTTATGTGTCTAGCACCCTGGCGGGGCCTAGCACCTGGTCTGTCGGTGTTTGCAGGTCCACCTACTTCGCAGGCGCGGGGGCCGGCTCTGCCCCTCTGAAGGCAGCTGGGCCGCTTCAGCTGGTGGGTCGCAGGTTCACCTATCTTGAAGTCACAAGGGGTGTCTCTGCCCCTCCGCGGGTGTCTGGGCCTGTTCTGCCTGTGGGTTGCATGTCCGCGTTCCTTGCACGCGTGCAGTGGCTCTGCCCAACCCCCAACCAGGGTGATGTGTCTTTCACGATGGCGGGCCGCTAGGCCTGTTCTACGGGTGGCTCGCAGGTCCGCCTACCTTACAGGCGCGGTTGGCGGCTCTGCCCCTCCCTTCTCCATGTGTTTCTAAAGTTAACAAATATGAGAATTCCTGTCTCCATTTCTCTGTACCCTATTCAGCACATGCATTTTTATATTCACATATAGAATCCTACCTGGTATCACATGTACATACTTGTGAGGTTGCTGACTTTGCAAATACAAATTGTGAGAAGGGATCACTCCTCCTAAATGCTGTTGGAACTTACAATTCAAACTATGGGTGAGCTCCCTAGTTGAACAACATTATACATAAATCGATGCTCAGAAAAATGAAGATTTTTGGATTTGTGGATAATATATAATTCATGATGTATTTCGATTGGCATATATATTGCTACTTTTTAATGTATACGTGTGTGTGTGTGTGTGTGTGTGTGTGTGTGTGCATATATATATGTATAAACTCTCCAGATTTTTCAAAATATGAAATGTATGTGTCTTATTATATACTCCCTAAATTCATTGATGTTCATGAATGTGGATTTATATTCAACTTTTCATAAGAATGTTCTCAGAAATATTAATCCACCTGAAATACATATTTGTTTCCTAATACTGAAAACTAACTTCAGTGAATGGTGCATACAAATCCTAATATTGCTATAGTAAATGACTCAGTTTAACGTCAATGCAAGTAGATTCCTATGGGACATGATATGTATTTTGACGTTCATTTTTATTCAAAACTGGTACATTAATATTTCTTCAGTTTTTGCACATAATAGAATACATATTTCATTCACAAATTCACAAATTTATAGGCATTTTTTTCACTTTCAATTACTTCCTGCTTCAGAACATATGTATTCCCCCAGGTTTCTTGACTGCTCTTTTAATGAGACTTCTTTCCAAGCACATTATTTTCAATTTCCATAATCATTTTAGAAGCAAAGCTCACACACACTTCATGATAAACCATAACAGTGATATTACCATTAGATGTATAACTGGTTGGAATGATTGTATGAATATCAATATATGATTTCCAATGTATATTCAGATATCAATTCAATCCATTATTTAAATTTGGAACCAGTTATATTATTTATTCACAGTATGGTCTATTCATGCATTATCTTTATATTCATATAACACAGAGTATACCTATTTGTACCCACAATACTAAATTATATGTCTTCAAAATATTGCTCCCAGAAATGGTGGAAGAAATACTCATGTCACCTGATCTATATATACATTAATCACAGTAATATTGTGGAAACAAAAAGCAAGGTCACACTTATGATTGTACCAAATCCTAAATGGAAAGTGAGCATGGATTAAAAAAAAATCCATGTCCAGGTTGCCTAATGCTCTCAAAAGTGAATCCTATTGGTGACTACATATTTGTTTCTTCCTGAAATTACATATTCAACCTCAACCCTGTTGAAAATGTCTAATCCTATCACTCACTTTATACTTTGCCTGATTTCCTAATGTCTCTATTGAAATCTGATTTCCTGTATTTTTTTTTTCCCATTTCATCATTATGACTGACTCTTCAAATGTGCTGATATTTACTTTCACTCTCTACCCAAAACCCTATTGCTAAAGATCTTTTGGTCCAAATGCTATACACACTCTTCATTCTAAATCTACCGAATATCTTCCTAATCCACCAACTATCCCTTTTGGACTGGATTTTCTCTTCGACATTCAATCATCCAAAAGACAAGGTCCTATGCCATTGTATATCAATTAATCTGAGACACCTGTGCAGAACATAATTCAAAGCTAAGAATCCCAATAGTGGGGCCAATTCCCTTCTGTGCTTCAAAAATTACCTAGATTTCTTTTTTCATACTTATATTTCACCTATATATTCTTGAAAATATAGCAAAATTCCAATACCATTATTCATCCAAGAGAATGATTCCTAACCCAAATGGAAGCTGTTATTAACCTTAACCATACAATGTTTCCTCAATCTAACTTTACAGAAGAGGAGGGACAGAATTAGTCTTCCAATACAGGAGTGTAGGGGATCTTCCACCTGCTGAGAACCTCAAAGTTTCATGCAGAAATGATCCCTGGAGAAGATGTAGGCAGCTATGAAGGACCTGAGAGAGCAAAAGTCATCTTCCATGGCAAACAACCCAGTCAGGATGAAGGGATGTGTCAGAATAAGCCTCACTCTTCTTAATGTAGAGAAGATGGACCAAACCAGTCCAGTGTAGACAGCTGTTCCTGGCTGCCTATGGTTGATATACAATCCTCAGTTGTGAACGTATCACAGGAAATAGGGGCAGCCTCCATCTCATGGGAACCTTGGAAGCAAATTTTAGGACAAAGTGGTTTCCAAAGCAGTGACCTCATTCAGTTCACAAAGGTGGTGACCTTCCTCACTTCTTTGGTGATAGAACTCTCTGAACTTGGGATCCAGGAAGCCAGGCTACCAGAGGCAGTCCCAGTACCATTCCCAGTGGGCTCACTTATTTGGATTTACCAAGAACAGAGTCAGTCTTTCTTGGTACATACTGATGTGAGAATGGCCAAATTTCAGGAGAGCTCAGAAGAGGGGCCTTTCCTGAGAAAGCAGGAAGTTGCTCACAGCTGGCTCCTGACCACTTCACAGATTTGGCCAAAAAGACCAGATCTGAGACAGGACAGAACATTTCAGGGAACATAATAAGGCTCACAAGTCAGAGGACACTCCGGATAGTCACAGACCTCTTTGGGGGAAGGAGGTGCCTTTGTGGGTGTGGGTGTGAGTTTGTGGTTTTGTCTCATTTTCTGAGAATAGGTAAAAAAGGCGGTTTGTTTGGTTTGGAGTGGACTGTTCCTAGTAAGTCGTTTCACAAAGTGAGTGTTTCTATGTCTGTGTATCCCACTGTGTCTGTGGTTGTAGACATTTGAAAAGAGAATTCATCAATGGATGTGTCCTGTTTAGTAGAAACCTACCCAGCATTCATTCTGCCCAATTGATGAATGGACTGTGGCTTCCCTTATAGATGGGCAACACCTACTAATTTCCTAAGTTCCTGTTTTCTTCCTGATTCTGGCCACTCTCCAGAATAGGCACATGGTTTTGTGTCCAAGATATGTACCACCTCCTAGCTCTGTGACAAGGCCATGTAATGGATAGCTAAAGGGAATGGCTAGCATCTCAAAAAACTCAGATATCAGTGTGACCAGGAAAGCCTCAGTGGAGAAACTCTGCTTTGGGTTTTTTGCTAACCAATTCTTCTCTTCCCCTGAATGTGAGGAAGGTCTTGGCCTCAAGACACCGCTTTGTGAAGCCTGAAGAAAACAGTTTTAAAATGGAAATAAATGGGCATCACCTGTGGCTCTTTGTTAATTTCTTTGGAAATGGATGTGTCGGAATCAGTCTCTTGGCCCTGTGTGAGGCTGTGGCTTAGGTTCTCAGCACCTGATGCATCTAAAGAATGATCCCATGTGTGCATCCAAAACCAAAATGGGAAAGAGATCAGTAATTGTTGATGAAGTCTCTCGCCTTCCTCTCTTAGGTTTCTGACCACCATCAAGTGAGAATAGAGATCCTTTGAATCAAATGAGTTCTTCTAAGCCCTGCAAAGGCTATCCCATACATGCTTGTGTTTTCTCATGACTCCAAATCACATAAAGAATCTATACCTGACAGTCAGTAGGCCTCAAATTGGAGAAGCAGAGCAGTATTAAAGGAAGGCATTTTTGATCCCTTGTGGTTCACAGGAAGGGTGTACAGGCCACCCTGCCTTTAGGAAAATGACGGGCAAGCGAGGTTATTTGGACTCTGTGTTGGGCTGCGCCCCTCATGGAAACATCCAGCCAGAGGTTATGAGGAGTGTCTATATGGAAGAAGATGAGGGCCATGTGGGAGTGTTTTGGTTTTAATTGTGGTTATTTGTGTGGAAGTTGGAAGCGATGACTGGGTCCACCTGGGCTTGAACTCTGGTGTGATACCCTATAGAGACTGAGTCCTGGAACTGACCTCAGAGAAGTATTGCCATGAATTGTGTTGGGATATTAGGAGGCCACACATGAGAGTCACCATTTGAAACTGAGATCTATTCCCAGTGTGGCTTTCCACAGAGCACTGGGAATCTCAGCCAAGGTATCACATAATTTTATTCTGAAACACTTGGCAGCAATAGTTGAGAGTCAAAACACAAATGCACTTCACATTGTAGACCTCAATGGGCCTGGCTTCATGTGGCCTTTTGGCCACTCTTTGGGAAATCTTGGCAGTGAGAGTTCTCCAGATCTTTCTTTGAAATGAGCTTCTTCACCATTTAATGGTTACCGAATTAAATGAAACACTCAGTGCCTCCAACTTCAACCTTGAAAGATGGGCTCGATAAATACCATGAAATTTTTGAAATTCCCATATCCAGGAGGCACTGGAGAACCATTGGATATCCTGTTGGTGATCATGAGTGTACCAGACAGTGCCTTGATTGGCTGGGTTTCACGAAAATGGTGTAGAACAGAGATTCCAGTAAGTTGGAGCCTGCTGAATAGTGGGCCTAGAGCAAAGGTGGGCATGTGTGAGATAAAACATCTGTGGTGCTTCCATGTGGATTTCCCAATGGCTTCCAAATGGCTTGTGACTGACATGGTGCAGCCAGCAGACCCTTATATGTAAATGAATCTTGTTATATGGGTAAGTTTCAGGGCAATGTTCAGAATCAGGTTCCTATGGTCAAGGGGTCAAGCTATGTTGGACAGAAGCCTGGTTTGTGCATTCTCCTGCAGACCCTGTCCCACCACACGTGACAGAACTCCCTCCAGCACTGTGTCCCAGGTGAACTCCTTGTATTTCGTGAAGGAAATACTGAACTCCCAGTGTAGCAGCAAAAAATATCACAAAAATTGGAGGATGATCAAATGGCTTCACAGTCCACATGAGGAGACACTTAGCCCCAAGTGGCCACAGTTGACCCCGAAAGAGAGAATTCAGCAATGCTGCCTCATGATCATTGATAAATAAGAAAGCATCTCCTCCAGGTCACATAGATGCAGACCCAGCTTTTATGGTCTCACTACAAAAAAAGCTAAAGCTCCTGACAACAACATATATTTCAAGAGCCCAACATCAGAGCCAGTTTTTCAAGAAGCCTTTAGGCTAGCAGAGCTCCATGTTTTTGGAGTGTTCACATTGTCCCTTACTATTGGAATCTCGCCTTCTACCTGCAAGTTTGTGAACTCCTGAGCATATTAAATTCCAGATATGTATTCACAGATTTTCTTACTCATCTCCTCTACATGTGTTACTTGGGACGAAGTTAAGGTCAAGGCATTGTTGTGGATGAGAGTGGGAAGATTTTTGTGTAGCACATATTTGCATACACATTGGATTCATTTTCCAATTTTCCTTTCGAAATACTGAATCCCTGAAACTAACCCATACCCTACAAGACTCTGACAACTAATCCTAACGTAATGGAGAAAAATAACCCAAATAGAACAGAAATACAAACATATCAGAGGAGGCATGGTTTACCATTGAATTAACTTTTCCATTATATAGGGAAGGAGTTTTAAATCTAGTCAATTTTTTGTTGAAAGAGTTGTCCATGTATTTTTAAACTTATCAAATATGTGAATTCCTGTCTCCCCCATTTCTTTGTATCCTATTCAGCACATGTATTTTTATATGCACATATAGAATTGTACCTTGTATCACACATATATTCTTGTGAGGTGGCTGACTTGGCAGATACAAATTGTGAGAAAAGTTCACTCCTCCTAAACGCTGTTGGAACTGAAAATTCAACCTATGGGTGAGCTTCCTAGTTGAACAACATTATACATAAATCCATGTTCAGTAAAATGAATATTTTCGGATACGTGGATGATATATATTTCATGATGAATTTCGATTGGCATATATATTGCTAGTTTTTAATGTCTGTGTGTGTTTGTATATATATATATATATATATATATATATATATATATATATATATATATACTGTCAAGATTTTTCAAAATATGAAATATATGTGTATTTTGGCCACTCTTTGGGAAGCCTTACCTGTGAGAGTTCTCGAGAGCTTTCATTGAAATGATTTTCCTCAACATTTAATGGTTCCTGAATGAATTGAAACCCACAGTGCCTCCAACTTCATCCTTGAAAAATGGCTCTATAAATACCATAAAATTCCCCTGACCAGGTGGCACTGGAGAACCTTTGGATGTCTTGTTGCTGATCATGAGTGTACCAGACAGTGCCTTGACTGACTCGATTTCATGAAAATTGTGCAGAACAGAGATGCCAGTAAGTTGGAGAGTGCTGAGAAGTGGGCCCAGGGCTGTGGTGTGCAGGTGTATGATAAAACATCTGTGGTGGGGCCATTTGGGTCTGCCATTGACTTCCAAATGGCTTGTGGCTTACATGGTACAGCTAGCCGACCCTTATCTGTAAAGGCATCTTGTTATATGTAAAGGTTTCAGGACAATGTTCAGAATCAGTTTGCTATGGATAATGTTTCAAGTTATGTGGGATAGAAGTCTGGTTGGTGAATTCTCCTGTAGACCCTGACCCTCCACACGTGACAGAACTCGCTCCAGCACTGTGTCCCAGTTGAACTCCTTGTATTTCATGAAGGAAAAACCAAAAGCCCAGTGCAGCAGCAAGAAACACCACGAAAATTGTAGGATGGCCAATTGGCTTCACAGTCAAGACGGGGAGACACTTACCCCTCCGTGGCCACAGTTTACCTTCAAAGGAAGAATTGAGCACTGCTGCCTCATGTTCTTTTGGAAAATAAGAAACCATGTCCTCCAGGTCAGATAAATGAAGACCCATCTTTGATGGTATCACTACAAAGGAAGCTAAAGCTCCTGACAACAACATATATTTCAAGTGCCCAACCTCAGAGGCAGTTTCTCAAGAAGTCTTTAGGCCAGCAGAGTTCCATGAATTTGGACTGTTTATCCTGTCCCTTAAGTTTGAAAACTCCTCTAAAATGCCCAAGCTTGTGAACTCCTGAGCATTTTCCGTTCCAGATATGTATTCACAGATTTTCTAACTCTTGTCCTCTAATTGTGTCTTACTTGGGTGAAGGTAATGTCAAGGCATTGCTCTGAATGAGAGTGGAAAGTTTTCTTGTAGCGCATATTTGCATAAACAATGGATTCATTTTCCTTTATTTCCATTTGAATTACTGAATCCATGACACTAACGCATACCCTACTAGACTGTGACTACTAATGCTAATATGATGGAGAAAAATAACCCAAACAGAATAGAAATACAAGCAGTTCAGAAGAGGCATGGTGTATAGTTGGACTTGCCTTTTGCATGATAAAGGGTAGTTGTTAAAAATCTGGTTAATTTTTAATTGATATAGTTCTCCATGTGTTTTGAAAGGTATCAAATATGTGAATTCCTGTCTCCCTTTCTCTGTTGCCTATTCAGCACATGTATTTTTATATGCACAAATAGAATCCTACCTGGTACCACACGTACATTATTGTGAGGTGGCCTACTTGGCAGATACAAATTGTGAGAAGAGATCACTCCTCCTAAACGCTGTAGGAACTGAAAATTCAACCTATGCGTGAGCTTCCTAGTTGAACAACATTACACATAAATCCATGTTAAGTAAAATAAATATTTTTGGATCTGTGTATGATATGTATTTCATGATGAATTTTGATTGGCATATATATTGCTACTTTTTAATATCTCTGTATGTGTTTTGTGAAAAATCTGCACTCTATAGATTATTCAAAATATGAAATATATGTGTCTTATTATACACTCCTTAAATTCATTCATGTTCATGTATGAGACCACGGCTCATGCAACAGCAAAAGACATTTATTGAGGATCCAATCCAGTATGCTAGGGCTCCGTGGTCACTCAAGAAGGGAGAGCAGCCCAGATCTCCGAGCTGAGGTTGAGCAGTGCTTAAGTACACTTTTTGGGGAGGGCGAGACTTTACATATATCACAGTATCTTTTAAAAAATCATCATACACTGCGGGAAAATCAAACAACAAATCCTAAACATGATTAGTTCATTCATTGGTGGGAACATGTCAGGCAGGAGGGATAGGTCAGTTCTACAGCGGGGTACAGATTCAAATTGATTAGATTAGGCCCTGCGATGCATAAGTGCCAAGCCACACAGGGTCCTAGGTTATTAAACAACCAGGCCATCAGGGGGAATATTTACTGGGCAGTCCAGAAATTGTCCTACAAGTAACAGGAATTTCAGATTTTTCATGTAGCATAGGAACTTAACAATACCTGGTCCTTTACATTTTAAATCAGGCCTTGAATCTTAGAAACTTTACAAACCCGGTCTTTTACACTTTAACTTTTACACTTTAATTTCAATTTCTTTTACCCTTAAAGATCACTCCTGGTTCACAAGATGGGTGTCCAAGCCACCCTGACTTTAGGCAAATGAGGGGCAAGGGAGCTTATTTTGGACACTGTCTTGGGCTGTGCCCCTCATGGAAACCTCCAGCCATATGTTATGATGAGTGTCTTTATGGAAGAAGATGAGGGTCATGTAGGAGTGTTTTGGTTTTAATTGTGGTCATTTGTGTGGCGGTTGGAAGAGATGACTTGGTCCACCAGGGCTTGAACTCTCCTCTGATACTCCTTAGAGACTGAGTTCTGGAACTGACTTGAGAGAAGTATTGCCATGAATTGTTTTGGGATTATATTAGGCCACACATGAGATTAGCCCTTGGAAACTGAGATCTAGGCCCAGGGTGGCTTTCCACCGAGCACTGGGAATCTCAGCCAGGGTAACACATGATTTTTTTATTGAAAGACTTGGAAGTCATAGTTGAGACTCAAAACACACATGTACCTCATATTGTAGACCTCAATGAGCCTGGCTTCATGTGAACTTTTGGGCACTCATTGGGAAGCCTTGCCTGTGAGAGTTCTTCAGAGCTTTCATTGAAATGAGCTTACTCACCATTTAATGGTTCCTGAATGAATTGAAACCCACAGTGCCTCCAACATCATCCTTGAAAAATGGCTATACAAATACCATGAAATTTTTGAAATTTCCATGACCAGGTGGCACTGGAGAAACTTTGGATGTCCTGTTGCTGATCATGTGTGTACCAGACAGTTCCTTGATTGACTGGTTGTCATGAAAATGGTACAGAACCGAGATGTCAGTAAGTTGGAGCCTGCTGAGTATTGGGGCTAGAGCAGTGGACTATACATTTGTGAATAAATATCTGTGGTGGGACCACGTGGATCTCCCTTTGGCTTCCAAAATACTTGTGACTGATATGGTGCAGGCAGCAGACCCTTATATGTAAAGGCATCTTGTTTTATTGAGAGGTTTCAGGGCAATGTTCAGAATCTGGTTGTTATAGTCAAGGGGAAAGCTATGTGGGATAGACCCATGTTTCGAACATTCTCCTGAGGACCCTGAGCAATCACACGTGTCAGAGCTCCCTCCAGAATTGTGTCCCAGTTGAACTCCTTGTATTTCATTAAGCCAATTCCAAACTCCCAGTGCAGCAGTAAGAAACACCACAAAAATGGAGGATGACCAAATGGCTTCACAGACCACACGGGGAGACACTTAACTCCCAGTGGCCACAGTTTACCAAGAAAGAATTCAGAACTGCTGCCTCATGTTCATTAGAAAATAAGGAACCATTTCCTCCAGGTCACATAGATGCAGACCCACATTTGATGGTGTCACAATGAGGAAGCTAAATCTCCTGACAACTTCATATATTTCATGTTCCCAACCTGAGAGGCATTTTCTCAAGAAGTCTTAAGGCCAGCAGAGCTCCAAGTTTGTGGAGTGTTTAACCTCTCCCTTACTTTTGGAAACTGCTCTACCACATCCAATGTTGTGAACTCCTGAACATTTTCAGTTCCACATATGTAATCACAGGTTTTCGAACTCCTCTCCACTAATTGTGTCTTACTTGGAGTGAAGTTAATGTAAAGGAATTGTTCTGGATGAGAGTGGCAAGATTTTTGTGTAGCACATATTTGCATACACATTAGATTTATTTTCCTATTTTCATTTGAAATACTGATCCCCGACACTAACACATACCCTAATAGACTCTGACTACTAATGCTAATATGATGGATAAAAAGAAAACTAACAGAATAGAAATACAGGCCTTTAATAGGAGGCATGGTATATACTTGGAATTTCCTTCTGCTTTATCAAGGGTATGTGTTATAAATCTTGTCAAATTTTCATTGTAATATTTCTCCATGAGTTTTATATATATATATATATATATATATATATATATATATATATATATATATATATCTAGATTTTTCAAAATATGAAAAACATGTGTCTATTAAACACTATCTAAATTCATTCATATTCATGTATGTGGATATAAAATCAACTTTTCATAAGATTATTCTCAGAAACATTCAACCACCTGAAATACATATTTGTTTCCTCGTCCTGAGAACTAACTTCAGTGAATCGTGCTTACAAACCCTAATATTTTTACAGTAACTGACACAGTTTATCATCAAAGCAAGTAGATTCCTATAGGACATGATGTGTATATTGATGTTCATTTTTATTCAACAATGGGACATTAAAATTTCTTCATTTTATGCACGTCGTAGGATATATATTTCCTCCACAGGTTAGCAAATATATAGGCATTTGTTTCACTTTCAATCACTTCAAGCTTCAGAACACATGTATTCCTCCATGTTTCTTGACTGGTCTGTTCATGAGACTTCTATCCAAACACATTATTTTCGATTTCCTTTATCACTTTAGAAGCAAAACGGACACACACTTCATGATAAACCATCACTGCAATATCACCATTAGATGTATTACTGGTTGGAATGAATGATTATATATCAATAAAAGATTTTTTATATATTTTCTGATATCAATTCAATACATTGTTTAAAGTGTAACAAGTTATATTATTTATTCACAGTATGGTCTATTCATGCATTATCTCTATATTCATAGACACAGGGTACACCTGGTTGTACCCCCAATACTAATCTATACATATTTGAAATATTGCTCCCAGAAATGGTGGAGGAAATACTCATGTCACCTGATCTACATATGCATGTTATCACTGTAATATTCTGGACACAAAATGCAAAAGCCACACGTATGATTGTACCAAAGCCTAAAGGTAAACTGAACATGGATTACTAAAAACATCCCTGACCAGGTTGCCTAATGCTCTCAAATGTCAATACTATTGCTGGCTACATATTTGTTTCTTCCTAAGATTATATATTCAACCTCAAAACTGTTGAAAATGTTTAATTTTTTCACTCACTTGATACTTTTGCCTGATTTCCTAATGTCTCTATTGATATCTACTTTCCTACATATTTTCTGCAGTTCAACATTGTGACTGACACTTCACATGTGCTGAAATTGACATTCACTCTGTAACGGAAACACTATTGCTAAAGATCTTTGGTCCAAATCCTATACTCGCTCTTCTTCCGAAACATACTGACTATCTTTCTGATCCTATCGACTATCCCTTTTTGAGTAGATGTTCTCTACTACATTCAATCATCCAAGGTACAAGATCCTATGCCATTGTATATCGATTTTTCTGAAACATGTATCTAGAACGTAATTCAAAGCTACGTATCGCAATCAGTTGCCCAATGCATTTCTGAGCTTCAAATCTTACCTAGATTTCTGTTTTCATACTTATATTTTATCTCTATATTCCTATAAATATTGCAGGTTCCCAATACCATTATTCATCCAGCATAATGATTCCTTACCCAAATCGAACTTGTTATTAACCCTAACCATACACTGTTGCTTCAATCTAAAATTACAAAAGAGCAGGGACAGAGTTCGCCTTACAATACAGGAATGTAGGGTATCTGCCAACTGCTGAGAACCTCAAAGTTCGATGCAGAAATAATCCCTGGAGAAGATGTCAGCAGCTATGAAGGACCTGTGAGAGCAAAATCCATCTTCAATGGCAAACAATCTAGAAAGGAAAAAGGGATGTGTATGCATCAGCCTCTCTCTTTTTAATGTAGAGAAGATTGACCTAACCAGACCTGCATGGAGAGCTGTTCCCAGGTGCCTATTTTGATATACAATTGAAACTAGTCAAATTTTCAAAGGAAGTAGGGGCAGCCTCTATCTAATGGAACCCTTGGAAGCAACGGTTAGGGCAAAGTTGTTGCCAAGGCAGTGACCTCTTTCAGTTCCTGAAGGAAGTGACCTACCTAACTTCCTTGGTGATGGAACATTCGGAAATTTTGATGCAAGAAGCCAGGCCCCGAGAGCCAGTCCCAGTCCCTGTCCCAGTGGGCTCACTTGTTTGGATTTACCAAGTACAGATCAGACCTTCTTGGTACCTACTGATGTGAGGATGGCCAAATGTCAGTAGAGCTCTGAAGAGAAGCTTTTCCTGAGATAGCAGGTAGTGGCTAACGGTTGGCTCCTCAAAGCATCACAGAGTTGGCCAAGGAGACAAGATCTGAGAGAGGAGAGGCCATTTTGTGGGGAAGATAGTATGGCCCACCAGTCAGAAGACATTCCGGATAGTTACAGACCTACTTTTGGGAAGGAGGTGCCTTTGTGTGTGGGTGTGAGTTTGCGGTTTTGTCTCATGTTCTGAGAATAGGTAGGAAAGGTGGTTGGTTTGGTTTGGAGTCGACTGTTTCTAGTAAGTCTTTTGACAAGGCGACTTTCTATGTCTGTGTATCCACTGTGTCCGTGGTTTTAGACATTAGAAAAGAGAATGCATCAATGGAGGTGTCCTGTCTAGTAGAAAGCTTCCCAGCATTCATCCTGCTCAATTGATGAATGGACTGTGGTTTGCCTTATGGATCTTAAACACCTACTAACATCCTAAGTTCCTGTTTTCTTCCTGAATTCTGGCCACTCTCCAGAATAGGCTCATGATTTATTGTGCAAGATATGTACCACCTCCAAGCTCTGTGACATGTCCATGTTCTTGATAGCTGAAGGGAATGGGAACATCTTGGAAAACTCAGACATCAGTGTGAGCAGTAAAGTCTCAGTCGAGAAACCCTGCTTTGGTCCATTTGCTTAACTATGGTTCTATTGCCTTGAATGTCAGGAAGGTCTTTGCCTCAGGCCACCCTTTTGTGAAGCCTGAAGAAACAGTTTTCAAATGAAAATGAATGGGCATCTCCTGTGCCTCTTTGCTTAATTGCTTTGAAAAGGATGGTGTCTTAATCAGACACTAGGCCCTGTTTGAGGCTGTGGCTAAGATTCTCAGCTCCTGATAGATGTAAAGAAGATCCCATGTGTGCATCCAAAACCAAAATGGCAAAAAGATCAGTCATTGTAGATGAAGTCTCTTGCCTTCCTCTGATAGGTTCCGGAAATCCATCAAGTGAGAATAGGATTCCTATGGGTCAAATGAGTTATTCAAATCCTGCAGAAGTACTTGGGTTCTCTCATGATGCCAAATCACATAATGAATCTATACCTGACTGTCAGTAGGCCTCAAATTGGAGAAGCAGAGCAGCATTAACAGCAGGCCTATTTGATCACTCCTGGTTCAAAGGAAGGGTGTCCAGGCCACACTGAATTTAGACACATGGGGGGCAAGGGTGCATATTTTGGACATTGTCTTTGGCAGCGCCCCTCATGGAAACCTCCAGCTAGAGTTTATGATGAGTGTCTATACGGCTGAAGATGAGGGCCATGTGGGAATGTTTTGGTTTTAATTGTGGTCATTTGTGTGGCGGTTGGAAGAGTTGACAGGTTCCACATTGTCTTGAACTCAGGTGTGATTCCTCTTAGAGACTGAGTTCTGGAACTGACCTCAGAGAAGTATTGCCATTAATTGTTTTGGCATTGTAGGAGGCCACACATGAGAGTTGCCTTTGAAACCTGAGATCTAGGCCCAGGATGGCTTTCCTCAGAGAACTGAAAATCTCAGCAAGGATATCGCATAATTTTATTCTGAAAAACTTGGCAGCCATAGTTAAGAGTCAAAAGACACATGGACCTCCCGTTGTAGACCTCCATAGGCCTTGCTTCATGTGACCTTTTGGCCAGTGTTTGGGAAGCCTTGCCTGTTAGAGTTCCTCAGAGCTTTCATTGAAATGAGCTTCCTCCCCATGTAATGGTTCCTTGAAGAATGGAAACCCCAAAGTGCCTCCAACTTCATTCTTGAAAAATGGATAGATAAATACCATGATATTTTTGAAATTCCCAATGACCAAGTGGCACTGGAGAACCATTGGATGTTCTGTTGCAGACAGTGGCTTGATTGTTGTGTTACAGACAGTGCCTTGATTGACTGGGTTTCATGAAAATGGTGCAGAACAGAGATGCCAGTAAGTTGGAGCCTGCTGAGTAGTGGGCCTAGAGCAGTGGTGGGCAGGTGTGTGATAATACAACTGTGGTGTCGCCATGTGGATCTGCCATTGGCTTCCAAATAGCTTGTGACTGACTTGGTACAGCCAGCAGACCATTATATGAAAAGGCATCTTGTTATATGGAGAGGTTTCAGGGCAATGTTCACAATCAAGTTGCTATGGTCAAGGGGGCAAGTTATGTGGGATAGAACCCTGGTTGGTGAATTCTCCTGCACACCCTGACCCAACACACGTGACAGAACTCCCTCCAGCCCTATATCCTAGTTGAACTCCTTGTATTTCATGAAGCAAATACCAACCTCCCATTGCAGCATCAAGAAACACCACAACCTCGCCAGCACTTGTTGTTGTTTGATTTCATAATGGCTGCCAATCTTACTGGAGTGAGAAAAGGGTTATCTTGTACATTGCTGGTGGGGCTGCAAATTGGTGCGGCCAATTTGGAAAGCAGTATGGAGATTCCTGGGAAAGCTGGGAATGGAACCACCATTTGACCCAGCTATTGCCCTTCTCGGACTATTCCCTGAAGACCTTAAAAGAGCGTATTACAGGGATACTGCCACATCGATGTTCATAGCAGCACAATTTACAATAGCTAGATTGTGGAACCAACCCAGATGCCCTTCAATGGATGAATGGATTAAAAAAATGTGGCATCTATACACCATGGAGTATTACGCAGCACTAAAAAATGACAAAATCTTGGAATTTGCAGGGAAATGGATGGCACTAGAGCAGATTATGCTTAGTGAAGCTAGCCAATCCCTAAAAAACAAATACCAAATGTCATCTTTGATATAATGAGAGCAACTAAGAATAAAGCAGGGAGGAAGAGCAGGAAGAAAAGATTAACATTAAACAGAGACATGAGGTGGGAGGGAAAGGGAGAGAAAAGGGGAATTGCATGGAAACGGAGGGAGACCCTCATTGTTATACTAAATTACATATAAGAGGTTGTAAGTGGAATGGGAAAATAAACAAGGTGAGAAATGAATTACAGTAGAAGGGGTAGAGAGAGAAGATGGGAGGGGAGGGGAGGGGGGATAGTAGAGGATAGGAAAGGTAGCAGAATACAACAGTTACTATTATGGTATTATGTAAAAATGTGGATGTGTAACCCATGTGATCCTGCAATCTGTACTTGGGGCAAAAAAGGGAGTTCATAACTCACTTGAAGCTAATGTATGCTAATGTATGAAATATGATATGTCAAGAGCTTTGTAGGGTTTTGAACAACCAATAAAAAAATAAAATTAAAAAAAAAAGAAAGAAACACCACAAAAAGGGCAGGATGACCAAATGGCTTCACAGTCCACTCAGGGAGACAATAAGCTTCCAGTGGCCACAGTTTACCAACAAAGAGAGAAATCAACACTGGTACCACATGTTCAATGGAAAATAAGAAACGATGTCCTCCAGGTCACATAGATGCAGATCCAGGTTTGATGGTCTCACCAGAAATGAAGCTAAAGCTCCAGACAACAAGATATATTTCAAGTGCCCAAACTCAGAGGCAGTTTTACAAGAAGGCTATTGGCCAGCAGAGTTCCATGTTTGTGGAGTGTTTACACAGTCACTTACTTTTGGAAACTCCTCTACCACCTCCAAGGTTGTGAACTCCTGTGCATTTTCCATTCCAGATATGTATTCACAGATTTTCTAACTCTTCTCTTCGAATTGCATCTTACATGGGGTGAAGGTAATGTCAAAGGATTTATCTGGATGAGAGTGGGAAGACTTTTGTGTAGGACATATTTGCATACATATTGGATTCATTTTCCAATTTTCCATTTCAAATACTTTATCTCTGACACTAAACCACACCCTACTAGTCTCTGACTACTAATCCTAATATGAGGCAGAAAAATAACCCAAACATAATAGAAATACAAGCAGTTCAGAGGAGGCATGGTGTATAGTTGGACTTGCCTTTTGCATTTTAAAGGTTAGGGGTTATAAATCTAGACAATTTTTTGTTGCAATAGTTGTCCATGTGGTTTTAAAGATAACAAATATGTGAATTCTTGTCTCTCTTTCTCTGTAGCCTACTCAGCAAATATATTTTTATATACACATAGAGAATCTTACCTGGTACTACACGTACATTCTTGTGAGGAGGCTAACTTGGCAGATACAAATTGAGAGAAAAGATCACTCCTTCTAAATGTCGTTGGAACTGAAAATTCAACCTATGGGTGAGCTTCCTAGTTGAACAAAATTATACACAAATCCATGTTCAGTACAATGAATATTTTTGGATCTGTGGATGATATATATTTCATGGTGAATTTTGATTGGCATATATTGCTATTTTTAATGTCTCTGGGTGTGTATGTGTGTGTGTCTGTGTGTGTATATATATATATATATATATATATATATATATATATATATATATATACACTCTCTCCTTCTATTTTTCAAAATATGAAATATATGTGTCTTATATACACTCCCTAATTTTATTCATGTTCATGAATGTGGATTTATAATCAACTTTTCACAAGACTATTCTCAAAAAATTTCATCCACCTGAAATACATATTTGCTTCCTAGTACTGAAAACTAACTTCAGTGAATGGTGCATACAAATCCTAATATTTCTATAGTAACTGACACAGTTTATCATCAATGCAAATAGATGCCTATGGGACATGATGTGTTTATCGATGTTCATTTTTATTCAACACTGGGACATTACAATTTCTTCAGTTTATGCACATCATAGGATATATATTTCCTCCACAGGTTAGCAAATTTATAGGCATTTGTTTCACTTTCAATCACTTCCTGCTTTAGAACACATGGATTCCTCCATGTTTCTTGACTGATCTTTTCATGAGATTTCTTTCCAAACACATTATTTTCGAATTCCTTTATCACTTTTGAAGCAAAACGGACACACACTGCATGATAAATCATAACTATAATATGACTATTAGATGTATAACTGGTTGGAATGAATGATTTTATATTAATATAAGATTTCTTATATATTTTCAGATATCAATTCAATACATTTTGTAAAGTGGAACCAGTTATATTATCTATTCACAGTATGGTCTATTCATGCATTATCTCTATATTCATAGACACAGGTTACACCTCTTTGTTCCCCCAATACTAATTTATACATCTTCAAAATATTGCTCCCAGAAATGGTGGAAGAAATACTCATGTCACCTGATCTACATATGCATGTTATCACAGTAGTATTCTGGACACAAAATGCAAAAGTCACACGTATGACTGTAACAAAGCCTAAACGGAAACTGAACATGGATTACTAAAAACATCCATGTCCAGGTTGCCTAATGCTCTCAAATGATCATCCTGTTGGTGACTACATATTTGTTTCTTCCTAAGATTATATATTCAACCTCAATACCACTGAAAATGTCTAATTTTTTCACTCACTTTGTACTTTGCCTGATTTCCTAATGTCTCTATTGATATCTACTTTCCTACATATTTTCTCCAGTTCAACATTGTGACTGACCCTTCACATGTGCTGACATTGACATTCACTCTCTAACCGAAACCCTATTGCTTATGAACTTTGGTCCAAATCCTATACTCACTCTTCTTCCGAAACATACTGACTATGTTCCTGATCCTATCGACTATCCCTTTTTGAGTAGATGTTCTCTACTACATTCAATCATCCAAGGTACAAGATCCTATGCCATTGTATAAAGATTTTTCTGAAACATGTATCTAGAACGTAATTCAAAGCTACGTATCGCAATCAGTTGCCCAATGCATTTCTGAGCTTCAAATCTTACCTAGATTTCTGTTTTCATACTTATATTTCATCTCTATATTCCTATAAATATTGCAGGTTCCCAATACCATTATTCATCCCGCATAATGATTCCTTGCCCAAATCGAACCTGTTATTAACCCTAACCATACACTGTTGCTTCAATCTAAAATTACAAAAGAGCAGGGACAGAGTTCGCCTTACAATACAGGAATGTAGGGTATCTTCCAACTGCTGAGAACCTCAAAGTTCGATGCAGAAATGATCCCTGGAGAAGATGTAGGCAGCTATGAAGGATCTGAGAGAGCAAAATCCATCTTCATGGAAAACAACCTGAACAGGACGAAGGGATGTGTATGCATCAGCCTTTCTCTTCTTAATGTAGAGAAGATGGACCTAAGCAGGCCTGCGTGGAGAGCTGTTCCCAGGTGCCTATTTTGATATACCATTGTAACAAGTCAAATTGTCACACAAAGTAGGAGCAGCCTCCATCTCATGGAACCCTTGGAAGCAACGGTTAGGACAAAGTTGTTGCCAAGGCAGTGACCTCATTCAGTTCCTGAAGGAAGTGTCCTAGCTAACTTCCTTGGTGATGGAACTCTCTGAAATTGTGATGCAAGAAGCCAGGCACCAAGAGCCAGTCCCAGTCCCAGTCCCAGTGGGCTCACTTGTTTGTATTTACCAAGTACAGATTCAGACCTTCTTGGTACCTACTGATTTGAGGATGGCCAAATGCCAATTGAGCTCTGAAGAGAGGCCTTTCCTGAGATAGCAGGTAGTGGCTAACTGCAGGCTCCTCAAAGCATCACAGAGTTGGCCAAGGAGACAAAATCTGAGAGAGGAAAGGCCATTTCGAGAGGAACACAGTATGGCCCACCAGTCAGAGGACACTCCAGATAGTCACAGATCCACTTTTGGGAATGAGGTGACTTTATGTGTGTGGGTGTGAGTTTGTGGTTTTGTCTCATATTCTGCGAATAGGTAATAAAGGTGGTTCGTTTGCTTTGGAGTCTACTGTTGATAGTAACTCTTTTGACAAGGCGAGTGTTTCTATGTCTGTGTATCCACTGTGTCCGTGGTTTTAGACATTAGAAAAGAGAATGCATCAATGGAGGTGTCCTGTCTAGTAGAAAGCTTCCCAGCATTCATCGTTCATAAGTGATGAATAGACTGTGGCTTGTCTTATGGATAGGAAATAACTACTAACTTCCTAAGTTCCGGTTTTCTTCCTGAATTCTGGCCACTCTCCAGAATGAGCTCATGATTTATTGTCCAAGATATGTATAACCTCCATGCTCTGTGACATGGCCATGTTCTTGATAGCTGAAGGGAATGGGAACATCTCAGATATTAGTGTGACCAGTAAAGTCTCATTGGAGAAACCCTGCTTTGGGCCATTTGCTTACCTATGGTTCTGTTGCCTTGAATGTCAGGAAGGTCTTTGTTTCAGGCCACCCCTTTTTGAAGCCTGAAGAAACAGTTTTCAAATGGAAATGAATGGGCATCACCTGTGGCTCATTGCTTAATTTCTTTGGAAAGGGATGTGTCTTAATCAGACACTAGGCCTTGGTTGAGGCTGTGGCTAAGATTCTCAGCTCCTGATAAATCTAAAGAAGATCCCATGTGTGCATCCAAAACCAAAATGGCAAAAGGATCAGTCATTGTGGATGAAGTCTCTTGCCTTTCTCTGTTAGGTTCCTGACGTCCATCAAGTGAGAATAGGATTCCTATAGGTCAAATGAGTTATTCAAAGTCCTGCATAAGTGCTTGGTTTCTCTCATGATGCCAAATCACATAAGCAATCTATACCTGACAGTCAGTAGGCCTCAAATTGGAGAAGCAGAGCAGTATTAACGGCACGCCTATTTGATCACTCTTGGTTCACAGAAAGGGTTTCCAGACCACCCTAAATTTAGACAAATGAGGGGCAATGGTGGATATTTTGGACACTGTCTTGGGCTGCATCCCTCATGGAAACCTCCAGCCAGAGTTTATGATGAGTGCCTATATGGATGAAGATGAGGGCCATGTGGGAATGTTTTGGTTTTAATTGTGGTCATTTGTGTGGCGTTTGGAAGAGATGACAGGGTCCACATGGGCTTGAACTCTGCTGTGATTCTCCTTGGAGACTGAGTTCTGGAACTGACCTCAGAGAAGTATTGCCATTAATTGTGTTGGCATTGTAGGAGGCCACACATGAGAGTTGCCCTTGAAACCTGAGATCTAGGCCCAGGATGGCTTTCCACAGAGAGCTGAAAATCTCAGCAAGGATATCACATGATTTTATTCTGAAAAACTTGGCAGCCATAGTTAGAGTCAAAAGACACATGGACCTCACGTTGTAGACCTCAATGGGCCTGGCTTCATGTGACCTTTTGGTCAGTGTTTGGGAAGCCTTGCCTGTTAGAGTTCCTCAGAGCTTTCATTGAAATGAGCTTCCTCCCCATGTAATGGTTCCTGGATGAATGGAAACCCCAAAGTGCCTCCAACTTCATTCTTGAAAAATGGAAAGAAAAACACCATGAAATTTTTGAAATTCCCAAAGACCAGATGGCACTGGAGAACCATTGGATGTCCTGTTGCTGATCATGAGTGTAACAGACAGTGCCTTGATTGACTGGGTTTCATGAAAATGGTGTAGAACAGAGATGCCAGTAAGTTGGAGCCTGCTGAGTAGTGGGCCTAGAGCAGTGGTAGGCAGGTGTGTGATAATACATCTGTGATGTGGCCATGTGGATCTGCCATTGGCGTCCAAATGGCTTGTGACTGACTTGATGCAGCCAGGAGACCATTATATGAAAAGGCATCTTGTTATATGCAGAGTTTTCAGGGCAATGTTCAGAATTAGGTTGCTATGGTCAAGGCGGCAAGCAATGTGGAATAGAAGCCCAGTTGGTGCATTCTCCTGCAGAGCCTGACCCACCACACGTTACAAGACTCCCTCATGCACTGTGTCCCAGTTGAACTCCTTGTATGTCATGAATCAAATACCAAACTCCCAGTGCAGCAGCAAAAAAACACCACGAAAAGTGGAGGATGACCAAATGGCTTCAAAGTCCACACGGGGTGTCACTTTGCCCGAAGAGGCCACAGTTTACCTACAAAGAGACTTCAGCACTGCTGCCTCATGTTCATCGGAAAATAAGAAACCATGTCCTCCAGGTCACATAGATACTGACCCAGGTTTGATGGTCTCACTTCAAAGGAAGCTAAAGCTCCTGACAACAACATATATTTCAAATGCCCAAACTCAGAGGCAGTTTCTCAAGAAGTCTTTAGGCCAGCATAGCTCCATGATTGTGGAGTGTTTACACTGTCCCTTACTTTTGGAAACTCCTCTACCACCTCCAAGGTTGTGAACTCCTGAGCATTTTCCATTCCACATATGTATTCACAGATTTTCTAACTCTTCTTTTCTAATTGTGTTTTACCTGGGGCGAAGATAATTTCAAGGCATTTTTCTGGATGAGAGTGGGAATATTTTTTGTGGCACATATTTGCATACACATTGGATTTATTTTCCTATTTTCCATTTGAAATACTGAATCCGTGACACTAACCCATACCCTACTTGTCTCTGACTACTAATCCTAATAAGATGGAGAAAAATAACCCAAACAGAATATAAATACAAGCAGTTCAGAGGAGGCATGGTGTATAGTTGGACATGGCTTTTGCATGACAAAATGTAGGTGCTATAAATCTAGTCGATTTAAATTGAAATAGTTCTCCATGTATTTTTAAATTTAACAAATATGTGAATTCCTCTCTCCCATTTTATGTAACCTATTGAGCATATCTATTTTTATATGCACATATAGAATACTACCTGGTATCACACATACGTTCTTGTGAGGTGTCTGACTTGACAGATACAAATGATGAGAAGTGATCACTCCACCTAAACGCTATGGGATTTGAAAATTCATCCTATGTGTGAGCCTCCTAGTTGAACAATATTATACATAAATCCATGTTCAGTAAATTGAATATTTTTCTATCTGTGTAAGATATATATATCACGGTGAATTTCGATTGGCATATATATTGCTACTTTTTAATGTCTCTCTCTCTCTCTGTGTGTATATATACACACTCCAGATTTTTTTAAAATATAAAATATATATGCCTTATTATACACTCCCTAAATTTTTTCATATTCATGTATGTGGATTTATAGTCAACATTTCAAAAGGTTATTCTCTGAAATATTCATCCACCTGAAATACATATTTGCTTCCTAGTAATGAAAACTAACTTCAGTGAATGGTGCATACATATCCTAATATTTCTACAATAATTGACCCAGTTTCTCATTAATACAAGTAGATTCATATGGGACATGATGTGTATTTTCATGTTCATTCTTATTCGCCACTGGTACATTACTATTTCTTCAGGTAATGCACATAATAGAGTATATATTTCATCCACAAGTTAGCAAAATTATGGGTATGTGTTTCACTTTCAATAATTTTCTGTTTCAGAACACATGTATTCCTCCATGTTTCTTGACTGGTCTTTTCATGAGACTTCTTACCAAACCCATTATTTTCGATTTCCATAATCCCTTTTGAAGCAAAACTCACACACCGTTCATGATAAACCATAACCCTAATATTACCATTAGATGTATAACTGGATGGAATGAATGATTGTATATCAATATAAGATTTCTTATATATTTTCAGATATCAAATCAATCCATTATTTAAAGTGGAACCAGTTATATTATTTATTCACAGTATAGTCTATTCATGCATTGTCTCTATATTCATAGACACAGGGTACACCTCATTGTAAACTCAATACTAATTTATACGTATTCAAATTATGGCTCCCAGAAATGGTGGAAGAAATATTCATGTCACCTGATCTACATATACAATTTAACCCAGTAATATTCTGGACACAAAAAGAAAAGGTCACACTTATGTTTCTACCAAAGCCTAAATGTAAAGTTAACATGGATTACTAAAAACATCCATGTCCAGGTTGCCTAATGCTCTCAAAAGTCAATCCTATTTGTGACAATATATTCGTTTCTTCCTAAGATAATATATCCAAAATCAACCCTGTTGAAAATGCCTAATTCTATCACACACTTTATACTTTGCCTGATTTCGTAATGTCTCTATTGATATCTTCTTTCCTACATATTTTCCCCAGTTCATCATTGTGATGGTTCATATGTGCTCACATTTACATTCACTCTCTAACCAAAACCCTATTGCTAAAAAACTTTTGTTCCAAATCCTATACTCACTCTCCTTCCTAAACATACCGACTATCTTCCTAATCCTACCGACTATCCCTTTTTGACTGGATGTTCTCTTCTACATTCAATCATCCAAGTAATGTTCAGGTGAGCGTCGGAGGAAGAGACCACCAAGAGACTGTCTCATGGAACAGCAAAGGGTTTATTGGGGGTCCAGCATGCTGGGGCTCAGAGCTCCCTTGAATCGAGCAGAGAGCCCTGAGGACATCTTAAGCCGAGCTTATGTGTTTTCCTTGTAGAGGGCAGGGAGGGAAGTTTATTGATGGGTCAGGGCGAGTGGGCAGTTTGCATGCAACCGGGAGAGGGAGTACATTATATATTTTGGAAGTTGGAGACAGCACATTCTGGGAACAAGATTAGCAAACAGTTCTCAAGATTTCAACAGTGTTTTGTTAAGCATACAGAAAAAGAGGAAGTGACAAGTTCCATTTTATTAACCTTTCATTCCCCACGTCTTCTTCTGGCTACTTTTAATCATAAAAGTGATCATTGGACTGGTGTCACATTCTATGTCTGCTAGTGGGGTATTACCATAAGTTTAACTTGTCTAATTTGAGGTTGGAGAAATGAAAATACATGGTTGAGCAAACAGGGTTTTATAGTTAGCAAGAATGTGAGTATTATTATTGGACTGGCCAAGGTTGATAAACGTATAGTTAACCAGGGGGACTGTGTGAACCAAGACTCAAACCACCCTTTTTGGGCCTCTCTCTTTCGTTGACACTCTTCAAGGCATCCTTTTATTTTACTCATAAATTTTTTACAACTCCAGTATTGTTGCCATAAAAATAACATTCTTCCCTCAATGCAGCACAAAGGCACCATTCTCTCATGAAGAGGAGGTCCAACCCTAGATTGTTGTATGAAACAACATCAGAGAGAGAGGTTAAAGATTCCCACAAAGCTGTGATGGAGGTTTCTAATATCTTTAAGTTTTGGTCTATTGCTGCTTCTAATTGGGTATTTTGCTTTGTACCATGGACCAAGGCAGTGGTTCCTGTGACCTCCCCTGCAGCAACTCGTATTCCTAATAGGATGGCTGAAGTGAGGGATATATGTTCCCTGTGGAACCGGGTTGTATGCCCCCCTGTTTGATCTTCAAATGAACCTGCATCATGATAGAGCACTCTGGGTAACCTCTGCTCCATTACACATTTAATCACCACTGTTGACCATTTAATGAAAACATAAAAATGTTTAAGTATATAGAATTATACTCTTGTAGGAACAGTCAAGACAAGGCACCTAAGATAGCACCAAAGCTAGGGAAACAGTCCTATTTGGTTGCAAACGGATTCAGAGGGCATTGCTTCTGTTGTAATCAATTAATCCCATGAACCCCAAGTTTAGGAAGTTTCAGAATTTTGTACCCAACATGTAAGGGAATGTGCTCAGAAGTTCACAGTCAGCAGAAATTCACAAAAAGCAGTTTTTTTATGTTTTTTTCCTCTGTTCTGAGCAAATTAACTTTTCACGGACACCTGGGAGGGGGAGAGATATTTCATCCCTTTCTTTTTTCCGCTTGCCAGCTGTTACCATGGAGCCAGTTGGTAACTTCTTTATCATAGAAATGTAGCCATCTCTTTGAAGCCCCAGCTCAAAGTCAGAGGCCTTGTTCACATATTTTGTGAAAAACTAGTAAGGGGGTGTCTAGCTTACAAGTACTGATTGTTTTAGCCAGTGGCCAAGTAGAACAGGGCCACATGAAAACAGGAAGTTTGTCTACACTGAACTCTTTTATAGGGACTCTTTTGCTGAACGTCCTAAAGTCAGCCATGGTGAAGACATTTGGAGAAGATCAGTTAAGACTTTTCTGTGGGTGTGGAACAGAGGGGAAAGAGAGGGAAGGCGGGACTTAGAGCAGTTCCGAGGATCTGAGAATGAGTACGGAGAGATGTAAAAGAATAATGGGAAAGGGGTTTGGGATTTTCTAGCAACAAAAACTTGAGCAGTAGAACATGTAGAAAAGAGGGGAAGATGGGAGTGTGTATCCAAAAAGCCTGTGAGGGACTTTAAATTCTTAGTAACCTGTTTTCAGTGATGACAAAGCAACTTTAAAGACCATTTTTATTACATCTTGGATAGGGGTCTTCTCAGCTATTTTGAGCTTTAGGTTAGCTGGTAAAAGGACCTGGTGAAACCCCGTATGGGTGCTGACAGGAGAAGAGAGGAGTGAGTGGGTAGAGTGGTAACTAAGTACCTGCTACCTCAGCAAGGGGGCAATGGTCTGAGAACCGGCGGATGTTTGGGTTGTTGATCTAGTAACGGGATGGGAGAAATCAGGTTGTTGAGGTGGGAGTGACAGCAGAGAGACTAGAGCAGAAGGCTGAGGGTGAGGATCTATTGGAGAAGCATAGTTCAGGATGTGAGCGAAGGACGGAAAAGGCCTCCACATAGGGGAATCTCTTTTCACGCCTTTGAGCCCTTCCCAAAGTTAAAAAGGTTCCACAGAATTTGAGGATCTAGAGACCCCTCTGGGTGCCATCGATTTAGGTTATCTTATTGGTAATATGGCCAATGCTGTGTACTGAATTTGATTAGGAGTTTGGGTTCCATCGTGCAGCCCCTGTATGCTCACATCCCCTTGATTACAGAAGAAGTCGGCTTTTCCCACACACAGCCATGGCTGTTTGTGGCTTTGATAGTTCACCGGGCAAACATAGTAATCTAGGCTAGCCGACCTGCATCTGGCTCACGTGTCCCTACATCCATAATGTTTGTTTCCATTACATATGATACGGAAGGGATTTAATGGAATTTTAGTGGGATCCTCTTCTTCAGGGATATCTGAATAGGAAAGACATATAGCCAGCTGACAAATGTCTGGGTGGAGAGATGGCCACCAGGTCCCTAAGGGGGCTGTATGCAAGATTGATTAAACTTCTTGTCCAGTAGGATTTGTGATCAGCCATCGCTGCTGAAAGGGGTGATGAGGGTTAGAAATACTGGTGGTCAAGGGGAGAGTCTATAGCCTTATCCACACGGCGAATGTGCAATTTGAAAGGGTTACCAGTCTTTTCCAGTTTCCAGCCAATTCCAGTTTCCAGTCAATGTCTGGACAGGGCGCAGGCTTGAGATGAGAGGCATGCATCCAGGAAGTGATTCCATCTACCTTTACCACTGTAGGTGTTATAAGTAGCACCTGGAATGGTCCTTTCCAGCGGGGTTCCAGCGATGTCACCTGATGTCGTCTTACGAAGACAAAGTCTCTTACTTGATATCGATGTGGAGTCCCCTCGTCCCCAGTTTGGTAGGCAGTGGCCAGCTGTTTTCACAGGTGTCACTGAATTCTTTCAAGAGCTTTAAGTCTGTCAAGCAAGCTGGTGTGGAAGGGATTGTAAGGTCTTAGAGTTGGTGTTAGGTCCCTTACTGGAGGAGGGGCACCATAGAGAATTTCATAGGGGGTGAGGTTACACTAAAATCAGAGTGAGTATTTTCTTCATTTAACAGTGCATAAGGCAGGAGCATAGTACAATCTTTTATTCCGGTCTCTAAGCTTAATTTTGTTAAGGTCTGTTTAATGGTTTGGTTCATTCTTTCTACCTGTCCTAAACTCTGGGGTCTATAAGCACAATGTAACTTCCAATTAATCCCCAGGGTCCTGGCTAACCCCTGACTTACCTGGGCCATGAACGCCGGTCCATTATCAGACCCTATTAACTTAGGCAGGCTGTATCTTGGAAAAATATCTTCTAGGATATTCTTGACCAAAATTTGCGCTATTTCTTTTCTTTTTTTTTTCTTTTTTTTTTGTGGGGAAGGCTTCAATGCATCCTGAAAATGTATCTACAAAGACTAGGAGATATTTAAGTCCATACCTTGCTGGCTTTATTTCAGTAATGTCCACTTCCCAGTATTGTCCTGGTTTGGTTCCTCGTATGTGCTTTCATACAGGAAGCTTGGAAGGGTAAGCATTTACCAATTGATGAACCCGACAGGCTTTTGTTACCCATTCAGTTATTTTCTTCACTGTGAGTCTGTTAGTGGAAAACTCTGTTCTTGATCCTTCAGGAATGCCTGCAGTTTCTTTGAACCAAGGTGAGTGAGTTGATGTACATTTTCTACTGACATAGTTAGAGCCGTGGCTCTTGGAGTTTTTACTGAAAGATTTAGAAATTCCACGTAAGGGCCTTCAGGGTTAAAATTTATTTTCGCCCAGAGCTTGGTGAGCAGATCTCCGTCGATCAATGGGGCCAGGCATTCTGGGACTACTAGGAAGGAGTGATGGATTTTTCCTTTTCCCAGGTCCATGGTCCTCTTAGTTGTCCAAGCCCGATATTTACTGCCATTAGCCCCTTGAAATAGAGATTTTTTATTTGATAGAGGGCCCAATGTGGCCTTATGGGCTCAGTATATTGCCCCTGTATCCACTTCAAAGTTTACTGGGGTCCCCTCCACTTCAAAAGTTACTCTGAGCTCGGGGAGGGGATCTGAGCCCCGACTTTCTTAGTCATCCTCCAGAGTCAGAATGGCTGGCTGGCGTGGCTGTCGCTTTCTATGTCAATTTTGGCCCAGTGTCCTTTTTGTTTGAGTAGGCACATTGATCTGAGGCCAAGGGTGGCCTCTGTCGTGGGCCAATGTATACCTTCTTGTCTCCCTGTTTCTTAATTTTTGGCCTATTTGTTGTTGTGACCTGGACCTTAGTCAACGCCTTACTCTGCCTTTTGTTTCTTTTATCCTCCATTTGCTCCCTTCTCTTCCTCAGTTTCTCTCTTATAGGATACCTTCTCAGCTTCTCTGACTAAATCTCTCAAAGTCATATCTTGTAATCAATCTAAGCTTTGTAACTTTGTTTTAATATCCAGGGCAGTTTGCCCAATAAGGCCATCGTGACAGATGCCTTTTGATTCTCTGCCTGACGATAAAAAGGATTATAGCTCCTATATGCCTCCATAATTCTCTCTAGAAACATAGAGGGAGATTCATCAGGCCCCTGATAATCTCTCTTACCTTGGCCAAATTAGTTGGTCACTAGCGGCTGCTCGGAGACCCACTATTAGAGCCCGGCGATAAGTGGACAGATGCTCCCTACCTTCAAAGGTGTTGGGGTCCCAGTTGGGTCGGTTCAAGGGAAAGCCGGCTTTGATTATGTTGGTAAGTTGTGTCGGATGCAAACCTGGTCCAAGGATTTTTTTTTAGCTTCCTGGAGAATTCCCTTTTTTTCCTCTGTCATGAAGAAAGTCCCTAGCAGTTGTTGGCTGTCATCCGAAGTAGGCTGGTGTGAAAACATCAATGACTCAACCACACCTGAGAGCCGGGTGGGGTCCTCGGTAAAAGGGGGATTGCTATTTTTTAAGTTACATAGGTCTGAAGAGAAGAACGGCCAATACTGGTAGGCTTGAATTTTCCCCCAATGGCCATTGTCAATCATTGGTCCATAGGGTCGAAGGGGAGGCATCCCAAGAGTTCCAGGGTTTTCAATCATTCACCGCCAGCGAGTTCCTTTAGCAGGGCCAGCTTCCTCCATGGGAGGAGGTGCTGTGTGTGCTGCAGGGGAATTACCTGGAGGGCGCTGGGCCAGCTTAGCTTCCTTCAATGGAGGAGAGGCTGAGTCAGCAGCAGGGGTATCACTTAGAGGGTGTTGGGGGTTAGAGGATGAGGGCAGGGGATAAGGAGGGGGAGGAGAGTCCAGTTGACTCAAATCTGGTGACACAGGGAAAACAGAGTGTGGAGGAGGAGGAGGAGCAGAGTGTTTGTGAGTTCCTGGGGGAAGGAGTCATTGCGGGGGCAGGGGCAAGGAAAAGCTTGACCCATTGAGGAGGAAATTTGCAGAGGTCCTGCTGAATTAAAATATATGGCTGTTTATCCAGATGACTATCTGGCCACGGCTGAAAGACAATATCTCTGAATTATAAATTAGTGGGAAGTAGAAAGATCCTTCTAGGGGCCATCCGACTCCAAAGGTGGGCCATTCTGAGGTACAGAGAGTCTGCCACATCCGGGGCTTTACTGAAATAAAGAGATTCTGAGCCCTTAAACGGACTTTGGTATAGTGATCAAGGGTCAGGGACAGAGGCATTGAAGTGCTCTGTTCCCTAATGAGAGATACACAAACAGTGAAAGCAAGACACATGACACAGGCAAGACAAGACAATAAAGACAGGCAATGGACGTTCAACACTGAGACCATGACTGAGTAGCCGGCAAAATCCGATGGACTGGCAATACTGAATCCGAAACAAAATATCACTGAGTCAAGGAGACTATTGTTCCTCAATTTCCCGAGTCCTCTCAGGCGTCCTCCAGGGACGTGGCCTGTGGTTCTGTAACACGACTGTCAGCCACCATCGGAGAGAGCTCACACTCTTCATTGACAGCCATTTTGCCAAACCCTAACATGAAACCTGAAACCAGAAAGAGGCGCCTTACTTATCTGAGGGGGGTCCATTGGGGTCTCTCGTCCACCGCTGCTTGATCTCTGTGGAACCTCCATATGTAAAGGTCGGGCTAGTGTCAGAGGAAGGGACAACCAAGAGACTTTAACATGCAACAGCAAAGGATTTACTGGGGGTCCAGCATGCTGGGGCTCAGAGTTCACTTGAATAGAGCAGAGAGTCCTGAGAACAGCTTCAGCAGAGCTCATATACTTTTCTTGGAGAGGGCAGGGAGGGAAGTTTATTGATGGGTAAGGGTCAGTGGGCGGTTAGCGCTTAACCGGGTGAGGGAGTACAATCTGCAGTTTGGCAGATGGGGACAGCACATTCTGGGAACAAGATTAGCAAACAATTCTCAAGATTTCAACAGTGTTTTATTAAGCGTACAGAAACACAGGAAGTGACAAGTACCTATTTTATTAAACTTTCACTACCAACTATCCCTTTTTGACTGGATGTTCGCTTCTACATTCAATCATCCAAGGTACAAGGTCCTATGTCATTGTATATGGATTTATCTGAGACAACTTTGCAGAAAGTAATTCAAAGCTAAGTAGTCCCAATCAAGGGACCAATGCCCTTCTGGGCTTCAAATCTTACTTAGATTTCTGTTTTCACACATATATTTTACCTATGTATTCTACATATATTCAAATATATATATATATATATATATCATAGTATATATATTTCATCCAGAGTTTCACAAATTTATAAGAATTTTTTTTCATGTTTAATCAATTCCTTCTTCAGAACACATTTATTCCTCCAGGTCTCTTGACTGGTCTTTTCATGAGACTTCTTGCCAAACACATTATTTTTGACTTCCACAATCACTTTTGAAGCAAAACTCACACACTCTTCATGATAAACCATAACACTCATATTACCATTAGAATGTAACAGGATGGAATGAATGATTGTATAGCAATATAAGATTTTCTGTATATTTTCAGATATCAATTCAAAAAATTATTTAAAGTTGGAACCAGTTATATTATTTATTCTCAGGATAGTCTATTCATGCATTATCTCTATATCCAAAGACTCCAGGTACACCTAATTTTACACCCAACACTTATTTATACATCTTCAAAATATTGCTCACAGAATTTGTGGAAGAAATACTCATGTCACCTGATGTCCATATACATTTTATCACAGTAACATTCTCGACAAAAAAGCAAAGGTCACACTTTGATTGTACGAAAGCCTAAATGGAAAGTGAGCATGGATTACTAAAAACATCTATGTGCAGGTTGCCTAATGCTCTCAAATGTCAATCCTATTGTTGAGTACATATTTGTTTCTTCCTTAGATTATATATTCAACAACAACCCTGTTAAAAATGCCTAATCCTATCACTGACTTTATACTTTGCCTGATTTCATAATGTCTGTATTCATATCTGCTTTCCTATATATTTTCCCCAGTTCATCATTGTGACTGACTCTTCACATATACTAACTTTTACATTCACTCTCTATCTGAAACCCAATTGCTGAAGAACTTTTGCTGCCAATCCTATACTCACCCTTCTTCCTAAACCTACCAACTATCTTTCTAATAATACCGACTATCCCTGTTTGACTGGATGTTCTCTTCAACATTCAATCATCCAAGGTACAAGGTCCTATGCCATGGTATATCGATTTATCTGACACATCTGTGCAGAACAAAATTCAAAGCTAAGTATCCCAATCAAGGGCCTAATGCTCTTCTGGGCTTCATATCTTACCTAGATTTCTGTTTTCATACTTATATTTCACTTGTATATTCTTGTAAATATCACAGGTACCCAATACCATTATTCATCAATCAGAATGATTCCTAAGCCAAATCGAACCTGTTATTAAGCCTTACCATACACTTTTCCCTCAATCTAACTATACAGAAGAGCAGGGACAGAGTTTGTCTTACAATACAGAAATAGAGGGGATCTTCCACTGGCAGAGAACCTCAAGGTCCATGCAGAAATGATCCCTGGAGAAGATGTATGCAGCTATTTAGGACCTGAGAGAGCAAAAGTCATCTTCCATGGCAAACAACCTGCTCAGAATGAAGGGATTTGTGTGAATCAGCCACTTTCTTCTTTATGTAGAGAAGACGGACCAAACGAGGCTTGTATGGTGAGCTGTTCCCAGGTGCCTATGGTTGATATACCATTTTAACTTGTGAAACTGTCACAGGAAGTAGAGGCAGCCTCCATCACATGAGACCCTTCGAAGCTACTGTTAAAACAAAGTGGTTGCCAAGGTAGTGTCATAATTCAGTTCCTGAAGGAAGTGAACTAACTAATTTATTGGTGATGGAGCTCTCTGAACTTGGGATCCAAGAAGCCTGGCATCCAGAGACAGTCCCAGTCACAGTCCCAGTGGGCTAACTTATTTGGATTTACCAAGAACAGAGTAAGTCTTTTTTGGTACCTACTGATATGATGATGGCCAAATGCCAGGAAAGCTCTGAAGAGGGGTCTTTCATGAAAAAGCAGGTAGTGGCTCACCCCTGGCTCCTGACAACTTCACAGTGTTGGCCAAGGAGACCAGATCTGAGACAAGACAGGCCATTTTGGGGGAACAAATAATGGCAAACCAGTCAGAGGACACTCCGGATATTCACAGACCTTCTTGGGTTAAGAAGTTGCCTTTGTGGGTGTGGGTGTGTGTTTGTGGCTTTGTCACATGTTCTGAGAATTGATAGGAAAAGCAGTTTGTTTGGTTTGAAGTGGACTATTTCTAGTAAGTCATTTGACAAGGCGAGTGTTTCTAGGTCTGTGTATCCCACTGTGTCCGTGGTTGTCGACATTAGAAAAGAGAATGTATCAATGGATGTGTCCTGTCTAGTAGAAAGCTTCCCAGCATTCATTCTGCCCAATTTGTGAATGGACTGCGGTTTGACTTTTCGATTGGCAACACCTCCTATCTCCTTAAGTTTCTGTTTTCTTCCTGAATTGTGGGCACTGTCCAGAATGGGCAAATGGTTTTGTGTTCAAGATATGTACCACCACCAAACTCTGTGACATGGCCATGTACTGGATAGCTGAAGGAAATGGCGAGCATCTCAGAAAACTCAGATACCAGCGTGACCAGAAGAGTCTCAGTGGGAAACCCTGCTTTGGGCCTTTTGCTTACCTATTGTTCTGTTGCCCTGAATGTCAGGAAGGTCTTTGCCTCAGGCCACCCCTTGGTGAAGGCTGAAGCAAACAGTTTTCAAATTGTAATGAATGGGCATCACCTGTGGCTCTTTGCTTAATTGCTTTGAAATGGGATGGGTCTGAATAAGCCTCTTTGCCCTCTGTGATGCTGTGGTTAGATTTTCAGCACCTGAGGGATCTAAAGAAAAATCTCTTCTGTATCCAAAACCAAAATAGCCAAAAGAACAGTCATTGTGGATGAAGTCTCTCGCCTTCCTCTAAGGATCCTGACCTTTATCAATTGTGAATCGGGATCTTTCGGTCAAATGAGTTCTTCAAAGCCCTGCAGAGGCTAGCCCAGAGATGCGTGGGTTTTCTCATAACTCCAATTCACATAAAGAATCTAAACCCCAGAGCCAGTAGGCCTCAAATTGGGGAATTGGAACAGTATTAACAGCAGTCCTATTTGATCACTCATGGTTAACAGGAAGGGTGTCCAGGACACCCTGACTTTAGGCAAATGAGGGGCAAGGAAGTTTATTTTGGACACTGTCTTGCACAGCGCCCCTCATGAAAACCCCCAGCCAATGGATATTATGTGTGTCTATTGGAAGAAGATAAGGGCCATGTGGGAGTGTTTTGGTTTTAATTGTGGTCATTTGTTTGGCGTTTGGAAGAGATGACTGGGTCCACCTAGGATTGAACTCAGGTGTGATTCCCCTTAGAGACTGTGTTCTGTAACTGACCTCAGAGAAGTATTGCCATGTATTGTGTTTGGATTTTAGGAGTCCACCCATGAGAGTCGTCCTTGGAAACTGAGATCTACGCCCAGGGGGGCTTTCCACAGAGCACTGGGAATCTCATCCAAGATATGCCATGATTTTATTCTGAAAGATTGGCAGCCGTAGTTGAGAGTAAAAACACACATGGACCTCACATTGTAGACCACAATGTGACCTTTTGCCTACTCTTTGGGAAGCCTTGTCTCTGAGAGTTCTCCAGAGCTTTCATTGAAATGAGCTTCCTCATCATTTAATGGTTCCTGAATGAATTGAAACCCACAGTGCCTTCAACTTCATTTATGAAATTTCAAAAACTTCATTTTTGAAATTTCCATGACCAGGTGGCACTGGAGAACCTTAGGATGTCCTGTTGCTGATCATGAGGGTACCAGACAGTGCCTTGATTGACTGTGTTTCATGAAAATGGTGTAGAACTGAGATGTCAGTAAGTTGGAGCTTTCTGAGTAGTAGGCCTAGAGCAGTGGTGTGCAGGTGTGTGATAAAACATCTGTGGTGGGGTCATGTGGATCTTACACTGGCTCCAAATGGCTTGTGAATGACATGGTGCAGCCAGCACACCCTTGTATATAAAGGCATATTGTTACATAGAGAGTTTTCAGGGCAATGTTCACAATCTGGTTGCTATGATCAAGGGGGCAAGCAATGTTGGATAGAAGCCTGGTTGTTGCATTCTCCTGCAGACCCTGACCCCCCACATATTACAGGACACCCTCCAGGACTGTGTCTCAGTTGAACTCCTTATATGCCTTGAAGCAAATACAAAACACCCAGTGCAGGAGCAAGAAATAACACGAACACTGGAGGATGACCAAATGGCTTTCAAGTCCACATGGGGAGACACTTAGCCCTAAGTGGTCACAGTTTAGCTACAAAGAGAAAATTCAACACTGCTGCCTCATGTTCATTGAAAAATAGGAAACCATGTCCTCCAGGTCACATAGATGCAGACTCAGCTTTGATGTTCTCACTAAAAAGGAAGCTAAAGCTCCTGACAACAATGTATATTTCAAGTGCCCAACCTCATTGTCAGTATCTCCAGAAGTCTTTAGGCCAGTAGAGTTCCATGTTTGTGGAGTTTTACCCTGTCCCTAAGTTTTGGAAGCTCCTCTAAAGCCTCAAAAGTTTTAAACTTCTGAGAATTTTCCATTCCATATATGTATTTACAGATTTTCTGACTCTTCTCCTCTAATTTTGTCTTTCTTTGGGCGAAGGTTATGTCAAGCCATTTTCTGAATTAGAGTGGGAAGTTATTTGTGTAACACATATTGCATACACATTGGATTCATTTTCCAATTTTCCATTTGAAATACTGAATCCTTGACACTAACTTATACCCTACTACACTCTGACTACTAATTCTAATATGATGCAGAAAAGTAACCAAATCAGAATTGAAATACAAGCAGTTCAGAAGAGGCATGGTGTATTCTTGAACTTGCCTTTTGCATGATAAAGGTTAGGTGTTATAAATCCAGTCTATTTTTAATTGAATTAGATATCCATGTGTTTTTAAAGTTAACAAATATGTGAATTCCTGTCTCCCTTTGTGTGTAGCCTATTCAGCACATGTATTTTTATATGCACATATCAAATCCCAGCTGGTATCACACCTAAATTCTTGTGAGGTGGCTGACTTGGCAGATACAAATTTTGAGAAGGGATCACTCCTCGTAAACGCTGTTGGAACTGAAATTCAAACTATGGGAGAGCCTCCTAGTAGAACAACATTATACATAAATCCCTGTAAAGTAAATTGAATATGTTTGGATCAGTGAATGATGTGTATTTCATGGTGAATTTCGATTGGCATATATGTTGCTACATTTTAATATCTGTGTGTGTGTGTGTGTGTGTATACACACACACTCTACAGATTTTTCAAAATATGAAATATATATGTCTTATTTGCACTCCCTAAATTCATTCATGTTCAAGTATGTGGATTTATAATCAACTTTTCACCAGATTATTGTCAGAAATATTCATCCACCTGAAATACATATTTGTTTCCTAGTACTGAAAACTACCTTCAGTGAATGGTGCATACAACTCCTGTTCATAGCTGCAGCCTAAGGGGCCCAGCAAACTTCCAGCTGCCTGCAAACTTTCAGCTGCCGGCTGATGATTGGCTCACAGTGGCCCCAGCAACATCTAGCTGATTGGCTCCTCTGTGGTGATGCTCATTGGAGATGCTCATTGAGCTGTTTCCCCACCCTTTCAGACTGCCAGCTGATATTTGGCTCACAGCGGCCCCAGCAACATCTAGCTGATTGGCTCCTCTGCGGTGATGCTCATTGGGCTGCTTCCCTGCCTTTTCAGATCACAGAGCTGCTCATTGGGGGACTTTTTTGACTCCACACGTGACCCAGCCAATCGGTCTCAAGAGCAGGAGGATTGTGGGAAGAGGAGAGAGGCTTGTGTGGGAGGGAAAGGCTTGTGGGAAGCCGGTGGTGACAGTTGGGGCTCTGAGGGTTTTTCCTGAGAGGCTCTTTTGCTTGGCGTGTGTGGTTCTAAAAATAAAGTTGCTTTCTTTTGAAAAGTGGCTCCTGATTTTGCCCAGCCAGACTGCAGCATTTGGTGGCTCGCATGGGGAGCGACTGAGGGTAACTGATAAGGTAAACTGCTTGCCCCTGAGGGCAGGACAAGAGGATGGGTAGCCATTTTAAGATTCCTCTTTTGTTTTGCTTCACATTTGCTTTAAATTGCCTGTCCCTGGAGACGAGTGAGACGGAAGAAAAACCGCTCACATCTGAGGAAAAACTATTTGTGTCTGAGGAACAGATAGAGAGAAAGGCTATAATGATATTTTGTTTTTCCATTTTTATTTCATTCTATCTCTGTTTTGTTTGGTGTTATCTTGTTGGGTTGTATTGTAGTAGAAATATGGCATCAGAAATTAGAAAAAAAAAACAAACTGAAAAAGTGTTAAGTAAATTGTTAGAGGAAGGAGGCATCCCAGTAAAATTAAGAGCAGTCAGGGCATACGTTGATACAATACAAAAATGTAGCCCATGGCTTTTTAAGGAGGAGTTCTTAAATATATCACAATGGAACCATCATGGTGAAGATTTAAAAAGAATAGAAAAGAAAAGCCCAGGGACTCTGCCAGTTGGCACATTGCCATTGTGGACTTTTGTATCTTGTTTGTTTAGTCAAAAGCCTTCAGTTCAGACAATGGTAGAGGAAGGAGAAGACATATTGATTCAAGTAAAAGAGAAGGTCTCTCAAGTTAGTCAGACAGAGGAAAAAATTCAAGTAAAAGAGAAGGTCTCTCGAACCAGTCAGGCAGAGGAAAAAAATCATGTAAAAGAGAAGGCCTCTCAAGCTAGTCAGACAGAGAAAGAAAGTGTAAAACAGTAAAAGCCATCAGGGGGAAATTTACAACAGGAGACTACTACTAACACCTTTCTATCACCAGAGGGTGTAAGTGTCCAACCAACAGAACCACCTCTACAGGAGACTGCTACTAATACTTTTCTATCACCAGAGGACGTAAGTGTCCAACTAACAAGGCCACCTCCATATGCTGGGAAGCCCCCAACCCCCACAGTTGATAGTTGGGATCCTGAGACAAGATCTCAAATATTAACATGCTCTATATTTGAGGTAGGAGGGCAGCGAGTTTACCATGCTTTAAATTTCAAAACAGTGAAGCAGATAAAAGAGGCTGTAACAACCTATGGTCCTCAAGCACCCTTCACTGTAAGCATGGTCGAAACCATTAACAACTTGAACATGAAGCCAGCGGATTGCGCTAATATGTGTAAAGTTGTGCTAAATGGAGGACAATACCTGTTATGGAAGGTTGACAATGAGGAATTTTGCAAGGAGACGGCTATGCGAAATGCAGCAGCTGGTTATCCTCAGAGAAATCTAGATATGTTGTTAGGAAAGGGACCTTATGAGGATCAGCAGCAACAAATTGCATATGATTCTGGTGTATGTGCATAAATTGCTGTAGATGCAATTAAGTCATGGAAGACTTTACAAGGACTTGGAGGTTTACAAGGTCAATTATCTAAAGTAATACAAGGAACTAATTAACTTTATGCTGAATTTGTCGATAGGCTTATTCAAACAGGTACCAGAGGTTCTGGGAAAACAGAACAAGCAATGCTATTACTAAAAAAACTGGCTTATGAGCAAGCGAATAGTTGGTGCAGAGATATAATTAGACCATGGAAACATGAAGATTTAAACACATATATTAAATTATGTAGAGACATTAATGAACAAGAGCAAGTCGTGGCAACTGCAGTAAAACAGGCTTTAGATGCCAGAGACATTAATGAAGAAGGGCAAATTGTGGCAGCTGCACTAAAACAGGCATTAGATGCCAGGCCAAGAACATGCTACAATTGTGAACAAACAGGACATTTTAAAAGGAATTGCCCATAGGAGGAGGGTTTAACAAAATTACTTATAGATATTAAAGGTTTTTTTTTTCAATTCCAATTCATCCTGAGGATAGTCCACGTTTTGCATTTACTATCCCTGCACTGAATCATGAAGGTTCTGATCAGAGATATGAATGGAAAGTACTGCCTCAAGGGATGGCTAATAGCCCAACAATGTGTCAAATTTATTTTAACAAAGTAATCAAGCCACTTAGAAATCAAAATCCTGAACTACAAATATTTCACTATATGGATGATGTATTATTAGCACACAAAGCTAAAAACACATTGCTAGAATGTTATGCCACACTTACAAACTTATTAAAAAATAATCTAGATATAGCAATAGATAAAGTACAATTAAATTTTCCAATTAATTATTTAGGTGTTCTATTATCCTCAACCATGTACCGCCACCAAAAATTCAAATACAAGTAGATCAACTCAAATCACATAACGACTTTCAAAAGTTATTAGGAGACATAAATTGGATAAGGCCTTATCTAGGTATACCAACAGGAGAGTTGGGATATTTATTTGATATCCTAAAAGGTCCATCATATCCCAATTCACGGTACATGTTAACGCCTGAAGCAAGAAAGGCATTAAAAATCATTGAAACATATATGGAAAATATGCAATTGGATAGAATTGATATAAGTTTGCCTTTATTATTTATTGTCTACCAACAAAAAATATTCCTACAGGAGTATTTTTGCAAGAAGGTCCATTATTATAGATACATTTATCTTATTCTCCTAACACTATTCTTACTAGGTACCCTGAGGCTATAGGACAATTAATACCCAAAGGAATAAAAGCAGCAAAGTGAGTGCTTGGGATTGCTCCCAATAAAATTATTACTCCACATACTCTGAATCAAATTGATGAGTTAGTTAATGAGTTAAATACTTGGGCAATAATCATGTGCAAATCTAATGTTTCATTTCATAATCACTTACCATCTAATCCTTTATTGTCTTTTTGGTCATCGCATCCTCTAATTTTTCCAAAATTGACAAGAAAAACACCTATCATGAATGCTCCAAATATATTTACTGATGGATCAAATAATGGTACAGCAGCAATAGTTACACCTGATCAAACTTTTACATTTCTAGTACCCAAACAATCAGCTCAAAATGTAGAGCTTAATGCAGTATTACAAGCTTTTGTGATGTTTAAAGATTCTGTATTTAATTTATTTTTGATAGTCAGCATATAGTTAATGCTATAGTATGCCTTGAAGATGCTGGTAGGATTTCCCATTCCTCTACTGTTTTCTCCTTGCTTTCCACTATACAAAGTATAATCTGGGACAGAAAAGATCAATTCTTTATAGGACATATCAGGGCACATACAGGATTGCCTGGAGCCATCAGTTTGGGCAATGATTTAGCAAATAAAAGTACACATGACATACATATTTTCTCTACACTAGAAGAAGCTATAAATTTTCGTAAAAAGTTCCATGTCAAAGCTAATACCTTACAAAAGCCTTCTAAAATAACTAAGGAAAAAGCTAGACAAATAATAAAACAATGTCAAAATTGTGTGACCTTTTTACCACAAGTTAATCTTGGAGTCAATCCTAGAGGATTGATACCTAATCATATTTGGCCGATGGACATCACACACTTGCCAGGATTTGGAAAATTAAAATATTTGTATGTTACAGTTGATACTTCTTCTGGATTTTTGATGGGCACCCTTCATGCCGGAGAAAAAACTAAAGATATTATCACTCATTGCTTACAAAATTTTGCCACTGTGGGCGTTCCCAAACAGTTAAAAACAGATAATGCCCCTGGTTATACTTCTACCTCTTTTAAACAATTTTGGTCATCATTTGGCATTACTCATATAACATTAATCCCATACAATCCACAGGGACAAGGCATAGTTGAAAAAGCTCATCAAACTATTAAAAAGTACTTATTAAAGCAAAAAAGACACAATTGGGAAAGGGTATATATTCCCCAAAGACAAACTTAAAATAACCCTTTTTATTCTAAACTTTTAAAATTTGGATTCATCAGGACTTAGTGCTGGGGAAAGGCATATGTGTCCAAAAAATGTGCATAAGCCCAAGGTTCTTTGGAAAGATATTCTAACAGGACAATGGAAAGGTCCTGACCCAGTAATTGTCTGGAGTCGGGGGTCTGTTTGTCTGTTTCCACAGGAAAAACAGTAGCTGATTTGGATTCCAGAGAGATTAACCAAGGTCCTGACCCAATGATTGTCTGGAGCCAGGGGCCTGTTTGTGTGTTTCCACAGAGAGAACAACAGCCGATTTGGATTCCAGAGAGATTAACTGAAGTGATTTCTACAGAACAAAAAGAAGATGATTTGACTCAAGTCCATATCAGCTGATATCCAAAATTCCAGTTTGGCTACCCTTACATCTAAGATAGAACCAGGATGCTTTTTTCAATATCTATTTTATTATTGCCTTTTCCCACATTTTATTTTGTTTTTTTGAGCTCATACATACCTAGTTTAATGTTTTGGTGATCAGTTCTATTTTTTGACAATAGAGTTTTTAAACATTGCAATGGAGATTTCACATGTAAAAAGTTATAAGGCCTTTACTATTAGGTTATGTGTTGTATGTATTATATTATGTGTGCACACTTGTGTTTTGTGTTATATGTTTGAATGTTCATATGTCCATATATCATATATGATGAGGGCTCATGAAAAAATTGATCCAAATATTTTTTTATTCACATTATTTAAATGGTTTAATTTAAATTGGGTAAACAGCTGTTGAGGATTGTTTTAAAATGTGAACAAAAAAGGAGGTTAACAGATCTGTTTGTTTTCTTTCACATTTCCTTTTCATTATATTTAATAATTCTCTCCAAGACAATGTAAATTGTTAAGAAAATTGTTTTCTTTCAGTGTTTTCTGGAATGTTACATAATTTTTTCTTTAGCCATTATTGCCAGAATTTCTATCTTCGTCACAGTGCTGGTGAAATCAAAGATAAAACCAATCTACAGCTTCTGCAATAGCCATCACTGAACTGCTTGCAGAACTTGCCTGGACACATTGTGAACTCACATGTATGCATTGCAAACTATCTGTTTGTGCAGCAACTTGTGGTAGTGTTGGGTTATATTTGCTGATGATGTCATTGGTGGTACAATTTTTTCAAAAGGAGCCGTCAATTGGCTTGGTGTATCTTCCTCCCTTCTGAGATTCCAAAAGTAAGGGACAGGGTAAACACTCCACAACCATGGAGCTCTGCTGGCCTAAAGACTTCTTGAGAATCTGCCTCTGACGTTGGGCACTTGAAATATATGTTGTTGTTGGGAATTTTAGCTTTCTTTGTAGTGAGACCATCAAATCTGGGTCTGCATCTATGTGACTTGGAGGTCATGGTTTCTTATTTTCCAATGAACATGAGGCAGCAATGCTGAATTCTCTCTTTTAGGGTAAACTGTGGCCACGGGGGGCTAAGTGTATCCACATGTGGACTGTGAAGCCATTTGGGCATCCTTCACTTTTTGTGGTGTTTCTTGCTGCTGAAATGGAATTTTTGTATTTGCTTCACGAAATACAAAGAATTCAACTGTTACCCAGTGCGTGAGGGAGATCTGTCACCTGTGGTAGGTCAGGGTCTGCAGAAGAATGCATCAACCAGGCTTATATTCCACATAGCTTGCCCCCATGACCATGGCAACCCGATTCTAAACATTGCCCTGAAACCTCTCCATATAACAAGATGCCTTTACATAGAAGGGACTGCTGGCTGCACCATGTCTGTCACAAGGCATTTGGAAGCCAATGGGAGATCCACATGGCCCCACCACAGATGTTTTATCACACACCTGCCCACCACTGCTCTATGCCCACTCCTCAGCAGGCTTCAACTTCTTGGCATCTCTGTTCGGCACCATCTTCATAAAAACCAGTCAATCAAGGCACTGACTGGTATACTCATGATCATCCTCAGGATATCCAAAGATTCTCCAGTGCCACCTGGTCATGGAAATTTTAAAAATTTCATGGTATTTATCTAGCCACTTTTCAAGGAGGAAGTTGGAGGCACTGTGGGTTTCAATTTATTCTGGAACCATTAAATGGTGAGGAAGCTCATTTCAATGAAATCTCTGGAGAACCCTCACAGGAAGGTTCCCAAACAGTGGCCAAAATGTCACATGAATCCAGGCCTATTGAGGTGATGTCCATGTGTGTTTTGACTCTCAATTATGGCTGCCAAGTTTTTCAGAATAAAATCATGTGACATCCTGGCTGAGATTCCAAGTGCTCTGGGAAAAGCCTCCCTGGGCCAAGATCTCAGTTTCCAAGGGTGACTCTCATGCGTGGCCTCATAAAATCCCAACACAATTTATGCCAGTACTTCTCTGAGGTCTGTTCCAGAACTCATTCTCTAAGGGGAATCACACCAGAGTTCAAGTCCAGGTGGACCCAGGCATCTGTTCCAACTGCCACACAAATGACCACAATTTAAACCAAAACACTCCCACATGGCCCTCATCTTCGTCCATACAGACACTCATCATAACCTCTGGCTGGAGTTTTCCATGAGGGGTGCAGCACAAGACAGTGTCCAAAATAACCTCCCTTGCCCCTCATTTGCATAAAGACATGTTGGCCTGGACACCCATCTTGGGAACCAGGAATGATCAAATAGGCCTGCTGTTAATACTGCTCTGCTTCTCCAATATGAGGCCTACTGACTGTCAGGTATAGATTCTTTTTTTTTTTTTTTTTTTTTTAGAAAGAGTGAGAGAGTGAAAAGACGGGGAGAGAGAGAGAATTTTAATACTTTTCTTTTTTAGTATTTGGCGAACACAACATCTTTGTCTGTATGTGGTGCTGAGGATCGAACCCGGGCCGCACGCATGCCAGGCGAGCACGCTAGGGCGTGAGCCACATCCCCAGCACCAGGTATAGATTCTTCATGTGATTTGGATTCAGTTGAAACCCAAGGACCTATGGGCTAGTTTCTGCAGGGCTTTGAAGATCTTATTTGAACCAAAGGTTCGTATTCTTACTTGATGGAGGTCAGGAACCTTACAGAGAAAGGCGAGAGAATTCTTCCACAATGAATGCTCTTTTAGCCAATGTAGTTTATGATGCACACATGGGATCTTTCTTTAGATGCATCAGGTGCTGAGAATCTAAGCCACAGCCTCACAGAGGACCTATAGCCTGATTCAGACACATTCCTTTCCAAAGCAATTAAGCAAAGAGCCACATGTGATGCCCATTCATTTGCATTTGAAAACTGTTTTCTTTATGCTTCCCAATGGGTGGCCTGAGGCAAAGATCATCCTGACATTCAGGGCAACAGAAAAATAGGTAAGCAAAAGGCCCAAAGCAGTGTTTCTCCACTGAGACTTTTCCTGATCACAGATATCTGAGTTTTCTGGGACGCTCGCCATTCCCTTCAGCTATCAAGTACATGGCCATGTCACTGAGTTTAGAGGTGGTACATATCTTGGAAACAATATCATGAGCCTATTCTGGAGAGTGGCCAGGATTCAGAAAAAAAACCAGAAACTTAGTAAGATATCAGGGGTTTCTCATTGATAAGGCAAGCCGCAGTCCATTCATAAATTGGGAAGTATGAATGCTGGGAAGCTTTCTACTACACAGGACACATCAATTGAAGTTTTCTGTTTTCTAAAGTCTACAACCACGTACACGGTGGGATACACAGACCTAGAAACACTCACCGTGTCAAACGACTTACTAGAATCAGTTCACTCCAAAGTAAACAAACCGCCTTTCTTACCTATTCTCAGAACATTAGACAAAACCACAAACCCACACCCACACCCACAAAGGCACCTCCTTCCCCCAAGTAGGTCTGTGACTATCCGGAGTGTCCTCTGACTTTTGGGCCATACTATGTTCCCCCAAAATGGCCTGTCCTGTCTCAGATCTGGTCTCCTTGGCCAACTCTGTGAAGTTGTCAGGAGCCAGCGGTGAGCCACTACCTGCTTTCCCAGGAATAGCCCCGCTTCAGAGCTTTCTTGCATTTGGCCTTCCTCACATCTGTAGGTACCAAGAAAGACTGACTCATACAGGAACATGAATGAATTTAGGGAATGTATAATAAGACACACTTATTTCATATTTTGGAAAATCTGGAGAGTATATATATATATATATATATATATATATATATATAGACACACACACACACACACACATTAATATTTAGCAATATATATGCCAATTGAAATTCATCACGAAATATAATACATGCACATGTCCAAAAATATTCATTTTACTGAACATGGATTTATGTATAATGTTTTTCACTAGGAAGCTCACCCATAGGTTGAATTTTCAGTTCCATCAGTATTTAGGGGAAGTAATCTCTTCTCACAATTTTTATATCCAAAGTCAGTGAGCTCACAAGAATATACGTGTGTTACCAGGTAGGATACTATATATGCTTAAAAAAATACATGTACTCAATAGGCTACAGAAAAAGAGAGACAGGAATTTACATATATGTTAACTTTAAAAGCTCAGGGAAAAATACTACAATGAAAACTTGACTAGATTTATAACACATACTCTTGATAAAGCAGAAGGCAAATCCAAGCATACACCATGCTTCCTATGAAAGGCCTGTATTTCTATTTAGTTAGGTTTCTTTTTCTCCATTATATTAAGATTAGTAGTCAGAGTCTAGTAGGGTATGGGTTAGTGTCAGGGATTCAGTATTTCAAATGGAAAATAGGAAAATGAATCTAATGTGTATGCAAATATGTGCTACACAAAAATCTTCCCACTCTCATCCAGAACGAAGCCTTGACATAACCATTGCTCCAAGTAAGACACAATTAGTTGAGAGGAGTTAGAAAATATGTGAATACATATGTGGAATGGAAAATGCTCAGGAGTTCACAACACTGGAGGTGGTAGAACAGTTTCCAAAAGTAAGGGAGAGAGTAAATACTCCACAAACATGGAGCTGTGCTGGCCTAAAGACTTCTTGAGAAACTTCCTCTGAGGTTGGGCACATGAAATATATGTAATTGTTAGGAGAATTAGCTTCATTTGTAGTGACCCCATCAAATCTGGGTCTGCATTTATGTGACCTGGATGACATGGTTACTTATTTTCTAATGAACATGAGACAGGAGTTATGAATTCTCTCTTTGTCGGTAAACTGTGGCCACTGGGAGCTAAGTGTCTCCCCGTGTTGTCTGTGAAGTCAGTTGGTCATCCTCCACTTTTAGTGGTGTTTCTTACTGCTGCACTGGGAGTTTGACATTGGCTTCACGAAATACAAGGAGTTGAACTGGGACAAAATGCTGGAGGGAGTTCTGTCACGTGTGGTTTTTCAAGGTCTCCAAGAGAATGTACAAACCATGCTTCTATTCCAAATAGTTTTCCCCTTGACTATAGCAACCTGATTCTGAACATTGCCCTGAAACCTCTCCATATAACAAGATGCCTTTACATATAAGGATCTGCTGCCTGCACCATGCAAGTCACATGTCTTTGGAAGTCAATGGCAGATCCAGGTGGTCCTACCAAAAATATTTATTCACACACCTACAGTCCACTGCTCTACACTCACTACTCAGCAGGCTCCAACTTATTGGCATCTCTGTTCTACACCATTATCACGAAACCCAGTCAATCAAGGCCCTGTCTGGTACACTCATGATCAGCAACCGGACATCCACAGGTTCTCCAGTGCCACCTGGTCATGGGAATTTCAAAAGTTTCATGGTTTTTATATCACCATTTTTCAAAGATGAAGTTTGAGGCACTGTGGGTTTCAATTCATTCAGGAACCATTAAATGGTGAGGAAGCTCATTTAAATGAAAGCTCTGGAGAACTCTCACAGGCAAGCCTTTCCAAAGAGTGGCCAAAAGGTCACATGAATCCAGGACCATTGAGGTCTAAAATGTGAGGTCCATGAGTGTTTGGAATCTCAACTATGGCTGCAAAGTCTTTAAGAATAAAATATTGGGATATCGTGGCTTAGATTTCCCAAGCTCTGTGGAAAGCCATCCTGGGAATAGATCTCATTTTCCAAGGGCGATTCTCCTGCATGGCCTCCTAAAATTGCAACACTATTTATTGCAATACTTCTCTGAGGTCAGTTCTAAAACTCAGTCTCTAAGGGGAATCATACCAGAGTTCAAGCCCAGGTGGACAAAGTCATCTCTTCCAACCACCACACAAATGACCACAGTTAAAACCAAAACACTCCCATATGGCCCTCATCTTCTTTTATATAGACACTCATCATAACCACTGGCTGGAGGTTTCCATGAGGTGCGCAGACCAAGACAGTGTCCAAAATATGTTCTCTTTCCTCTCATTTGCCTAAAGTCAGGGTGGCCTGGACACTTGCTTTGAACCTGGAGTAATCAAATACTCCTGTCATTAATTCAGGTCCACTTCTCCAATTTGAGGCCAACTGACCATGGGGTTTAGAATCTTTATTTGAATTGGAGTCATGGAAAACCCAAGCACCTATAGCCTAGCCTCTGTAAGTTGGAAAAATTCATTTCACTCAAAGAATCCCTATTCTCACTTGATGGAGGTCAGGACCCTTACAGAGGAAGGCGACAGACTTCATCCCAAAGACTGCTCTTTTGGCCATTTTGGTTTGGGATGCACACATGGGAAATTTCTTTAAATCCATCAGGTGTTGAGAATCTAAGCCACAGCCTCACTCAGGGCCAAGGGGCTGATTCAGACAATCCCTTTCCAAAGCAATTAAGCAAAGAGCCACAGGTATACCCATTCATTTCCATTTGAAAACTGTTTTCTTCAGGCTTCACAAAGGGATGGCCTGAGTCAAAGACCTTCCTGACATTCAGTGCAACAGAACAATAGGTAAGCAAAAGGCCCAAAGCAGGGTTTCTCCACTGAGACTTTCCTGGTCACACTGATATCTGAGTTTTCTGAGATGCTCGCCATTCACTTCAGCTATCCAGTTCATGGCCATGTTACAGAGTTTGGAGGGGGTACATATCTTGGACACAAAACCATGGGCTTATTCTGGAGAGTGGCCAGAATTCAGGAAGAAAACAGGAAATTAGAAAGATAGTAGGTGTTGCCCATCCATAAGGCAAGCTACAGTCCATTCATCAATTTGGCTGGATAAATGCTGTGAAGCTTTCTACTAGATAGGACACATCCATTGATGCATTTTTTTTAATGTCTACAACCCCGGACACAATGTGATACACAGACATAGAAACACTCGCCTTGTCAAACGACTTACTAGAAACAGTCCACTCCAAACTAAACAAACCTACTTTTCTACCTATTCTAAGAACATGACACAAGACCACAAACTCATAACCACAAAAAAAGGCACCTCCTTCGCCCAGGTAGGTCTGTGACTATCCAGAGTGTCCTCTGACTTGTGGGCCAATAATGTTCCCCCGAAATGGCCTGTCCTGTCTTAGATCTGGTCTCCTTGGCCAACTCCGTGAAGTTGTCAGGAGCCAGCGGTGAGCCTCTACTTGCTTTCTCAGGAAAAGCTCTGCTTCAGAGCTTTCTTGCATTTGGCCTTCCTCACATCTGTAGGTACCAAGAAAGACTGACTCTGTCTTTGTAAATCCAAACAAGTGAGACCACTGGGGCTGGGACTGGGACTGGCTATGGGTGCCTGGCATCCTGGATCCCAAGTTCAGAGAGTTCCATCTCCACTGAAGTGTGATGGAACTGTTTTTAGTTCCTCCTTCAGGAACTGAATGAGGTCACTCTCTTGGCAACCACTTTGTCCAAACGTTGCTTCCAAGGTTCCCATGAGATGGAGGCTGGCCCTAATTCCTGTGACACTTTAACAAGTTTGAATTGTATATCAACCATAATCTCCCAGGAACAGATCTACACACAGGCCTGGGTTGGCTCATGTTCTCTGCTTTAAGAATAGAAGCTGATTCAGACACAACCCTTTATCCTGACCAAGCCGTTTGCCATGGAAGATGCCTTTTGCTCTCTCAGGTCCTTCATAGCTGCCTACATATTCTCCAGGGATCATTTCGCCATGGACATTTGAGGTTATCACCAGGTGGAAGATCCATTACATTCCAGTATTATAAGACCAACTCTTTCCCTGCTTTTCTGTAAAGTAAGATTGAGGGAATACTGTATGTTTAGGGTTAATAACAGGTTCGATTTGGGTTAGGAATCATTTTGCTGGGTGAATAATGGTATTGGGAACCTGCGATATTTATAACAATATAGAGGTGAAATGTATGCATGAAAACAGAAATCTAAGTATGATTTGAAGCCCAGAAGGGCATTGGGCCCTTGCTTGGGATACTTAGCATTGAATTAACTTCTGAACAGATGTCTCAGATAAATCGATATACAATGGCATATGACCTTGTACCTTGGATGATTGAATGTAGAAAAGAACATCCAGTCAAAAAGGGATAGTCAGTAGGATTAGAAAGATAGTAGTTAGGATTAGGAAGGAGAGTGCATGTAGAATTTGCAACAAAAGTTCTTTAGCAATAGGTTTTCGGTTAGAGAATGAATTTAAATGTCAGCAAATGTGAAGAGTCAGTCACAATGATGAAATTGGGAAAATATGTAGGAAAGCAGATATAAATAGAGACATTAGGTAATCAGGCAAAGTATATAGTGAGTGATAGGATTAGACATTTTCAACAGGGTTGAGGTTGAATATATTATCTTAGGAAGAAACAAATATGTAGTCACCAATAGGATTTACATTTGAGAGCATTAGGCAACCTGGACATGATATTTTTAGTAATCCATGTTCACTTTCCATTTAGGCTTTGGTACAATCATAAATGTGAACTTTGAATTCTGTGCCCAGAATATTTCTGTGATTAAATATATATATATATATATATATATATATATATATATATATATATATATATATATATATGTAGATCATTTGACATGAGTATTTCTCCACCATTTTTAGGAGCAATATTGACTGACTACTACTGACTGATAGGTATAGATTCTTTATGTGATTTGGCGTCATGAGAAAACCCAAGCACCTCTTCATGGCTTGAAGAACTCATTTGACCCAAAGAGCCACAAGTGATGCTCATTCATTTCCGTTTGAAAACAGCTTTCTTCAGGCTTCACAAAGGGGTGACCTGAGGCAAAGAACTTCCTGATATTCTGGGCAACAGAACAATAGGTAAGCAAATGGCCCAAAGCAGGGTTTCTCCACTGAGACTTTCCTGATCACACTCTCCCAGCTCACGTGTAAAGTTAGATTGAGGGAAAAGTCTATGGTTAGGGTTAATAACATATTCGATTTTGGTTAGGAATCATTCTGAAGGATGAATAATGGTATTGGGAGACTGGGATATTTACAAGAATATATAGGTGAAATACAAGTATGAAAACAGAAATCTAGGTACAATTTGAAGCCCAGAAGGGCATTGGGCCCTTGAGTGGGTTACTTAGCTTTGAGTTATGTCCTGCCCAGATGTCTCAGATAAATCGATATTCAATGGCATAGGACCTTGTACCTTGGATGATTGAATGTTGAAGAGAACATCCAATTAAAAAAAGAAAGTCCGTAGGATTAGGAAGATAGTTGCTAGGTTTAGAAACAAGAGTGAGTATAGGATTTGGACAAAAAGTTCTCTAGCAATAGGTTTTCAAGTAGAGAGTGAATGTAAATATCAGCACATGTGAAGAGTCAGTCACAATGAGAAGTGGGGAAAATATGTAGGAAAGCAGATGTCAATAGAGACTTTAAGAAATGAGGCAAAGTTTAAAGTGAGGGATAGGATGAGATATTTTCAACAGGCTTGAGATTGAATATATAATCTTAGGAAGAAACAAATATATAGTCAACAATAGGATTTACATTTGAGAGCATTAGGCAACCTGGACATGGATGTTTTTAGTAATGCATGCTCACTTTCCTTTTAGGCTTTGGTACAATCATAAGAGTGACCTTTGTTTTCTGTGTCCAGAATGTTACTGTGATAAAATGTATATGTAGATTAGGTGACATGAGTATTTCTTCCACCATTAGTGGGAGCAATATTTTGAAGATGTATAAATTCGTATTGGAGGAACAAAGAGGTGTACCATGTGTCTATGAATATAGAAATAATGCATGAATAGACCATACTGTGAACAAATAATGTAACTGGTTCCAACTTTAAATAATTGATTTAATTAATATCTGAAAATGTAAAGGAAATCTTAAATTGATATACATACATTCATTATAACCAGTCATAAATCTAACGGTAATATTAGGGTTATGGTTTATCAAGAAGAATGTGTGAGTTTTGCTTCAAAAGTGATTATGGAAATCGAAAATAATGTGTTTGAAAAGAAGTCTCATGAAAAGACCAGTCAAAAAATCTGGAGGAATATATGTGTTCTGAAGCAGGAAGTGATTGAAATTGAAACAAATGCCTATAAATTTGTGAACTTGTGGATGAAATATATATCCTATGATGTGCATAAACTGAGAAAATAGTAATGTACCACTGTTGAATAAAAATGAACCGGAAAACACACATCATGTCCCATAGGAAACTACTTGCGTTGATATTAAACTGGGTATTACTGTAGAAATATTAGGATTTGTATGCACCATCCACTGAAGTTATCTTTCAGTACTAGGTAACAAATATGTATTTCAGGTTGATGAATATTTCTGAGAATTATCTTGTGAAAAGTTGATCATAAATCCACATACATGAATATGAATGATTTTAAGGAGTGTATAATAAGACTCATATATTTCATATTTTGAAAAATTTGTAGAGTGTGTATTCCAATCAAAATTCATCATGAAATATATATGTCATCCACAGATGCAAAAATATTTATTTCACTTGAAAATGGATTTATGTATAATGTTATTCTACTAGGAAGCTCACCCATATTTTGAATTTTCAGTTCCAACAATGTTTAGGAGGAGTGATCTCTTCTCATAATTTGTATCTGCCAAGTCAGCCACCTCACAAAAATGTACATGTGATAACAGATAGGATACTATATGTGCATATCAAAATACATGTGCTGAATAGGCTACAGAGAAATGAGACAGGAATTTGTTGAGAGCCACAGCTGAAGGGGCCGCAGCAAACTTCCAGCTGCCAGCAAATTTCCAGCTGCCGGCTGATTATTGGCTCACAGCGACCTCAGCATCATCTAGCTGATTGGCTCCTCTGTGGTGATGCTCATTGGGCTGTTTCCCTGCCCTTTCAGACCATGGAGCTGCTCCTTGGGGAACTTTTTTGGCTCCACCCAGCCAATCGGCCTCAAGAGCAGTAGGATTGTGGCAGGTGGAGAGGCTTGTGTGTGTGAGAGAGACTTTACAAGGAAGCCAGTAGTGGCAGTTGGGCTCTGAGGGTTTTTCCTGAGGAGTTGTTTTGTTTGCCGTGTGTGGTTCTAAAAATAAAGTTAGTTTTTTTTTTTTTTTTGACAAGTGGCTCCTGAATCATGCCCAGCCAGACTGCAGCATTTTGTGGCTCACATGGGGAACGACTGAGGGTAAGTGATAAGGTAAACTGCTTGCCCCTGTGGGCAAGGTGAAAGGATGGGTAGCCATTTTAAGATGACTCCTTTGTTTTGCTTCACTTTTGTTTTAAGTTGCCTGTTCCTGGAGATGAGTGGGATGGAAGAAAAACCACTCACATCTGAGAAAAAACTATTTACATCTGAGGAACAGATAGGTATAAAGGACGGATGCACATGTCAGGAGGATAGAAAGGCTATAATGACTTTTTGTTGTTCCCTTTTTAATTCATTCTGTCTCAGTTTTGTTTGGCGTCATCTTGTTGGGTTGTATTATAATAGAAATACGGGATCAGAAATTAGTAAAAAAACAAACTGAAAGAGTGTTAAATAAATTGTTAGAGAAAGGAGGCATCTCAGAAATATCAAGGAGAGTCAGGGCATTTGTTGATACAATACAAAAATGTAGCCCATGGCTTTTGAAGGAGGAGTCATTAAATATATCACAATGGAACCATCATGGTGAAGATTTAAAAGGATTAGAAAAGAGCAGCCGAGGGACTATGCCAGTTGGCACATTGCATTGTGGACGTTCATATCTGGTTTGCTTAGTCCAAAGCCTTAAGTTCAGACAAAGATAGAGGAACCAAGTTTAGAGCATAAAAAGCAATCAGGGGCAAAGTTAAAAAAGGAGACTGCTACTAACACCTTTCTGTCACCAGAGGATGTAAATGTCCAACTAACAAGGCCACCTCCATGTGCTGGGAGGCCCCCAACCCCAACAGTTGATAGTTCGGATCCTGAGACAGGATCTCAAGTATTAACATGCCCTGTATTTGAGGTAGGAGGGCAGCGAATTCACCATGCTTTAAATTTCAAAATAGTGAAGCAGCTAAAAGAGGCTGTAACAACATGTGGTCCTCAAGCACACTTCATTGTAAGCTTGGTCGAATCCATTAACACCTTGAACATGACGCCAGCAGACTGGGCTAATATGTGTAAAGCTGTGCTAAATGGACGTCAATACCTATTATGAAAGGTTGCCAGTGAGGAATTTTGCAAAGAGATGTCTAGGCGAAATGCAGCAGCTGGTTATCCTCAGAGAAATCTAGATTTGTTGTTAGAAAAGAGACCTTATGAGGATCAGCAACAACAAATTCCATATGATCCTGGCATATACGCACAAATTGCTGTAGAGGCAGTTAGGGCATGGAAGACTTTACAAGGACATGGAGGTTTACAAGGTCAATTATCTAAGGTAATACAAGGAGCTAATGAATCTTACGCTGGATTTGTAGATAGGCTTATTGAAACAGCTACAGAGTTTTTTGAAATACAGAACAAGCAATGCCATTATTAAAACAACTGGCTTATGACCAAGCGAATCATTGCTGCAGAGGTATCATTAGACCATGGAAACATGAAGATTTAAACACATTTATTAAATTTGGTAGAGACATTAATGAACAAGAGCAAGTCGTGGCAGCTGCAATAAAACAGGCTTTAGATGCCAGAGACATTAATGAAAAAGGGCAAATTGTGGCAGCTTTAGTAAAACAGGCTTTAGAAGACAGGCCAAGAACATGCTACAATTGTGAACAAACAGGACTTTTTAAAAGGAATTGCCCCATAGGAGGAGGGTTTAACAAAACTAGGTATCAAAGGACTAGAATACCGGGTATTTGGCCACAATGACGTAGAGGGAGACATTGGGCTAATGAATACCATTCTCAAACCACCATAGAGGGTACTTCATTATCAAAAAACAAACAAGCACCAGGTGTTTATCCACGATATCATGAAGAAAGGCATCCGGCTCCATTGCCAAAAAATGGACAGGGGGGCCCAATGCTCTGGGGCCCGAAACCGCAAATATATGGAGCACTGGAGGAAACCAGCAACCCCATCAGTGTAGTGCCCACGACACATTGTTCATCAGATCCCTCATCAGACAAACCAGAGGGAGCGCAGGGTTGGACATCTGTGCCTCCGCCAGATCAATACTAACTCCAGAGATGGGAGTTCAAATCATTCCCACAGGGGTGAAACGACCTCTTCCCAAAAGAACAGTAGGCTTATTATTGGGATGCAGCTCTTCTACTCTAAAAGGACTTATGATGAGTCCTGGGGTAATTGATCCCGATTATGAAGGTGAAATAAAAATTATAGCCAGTTTTCCAAAGGGTATATCAGTAATTTCTCCAGGAGATAGAATAGCACAATTAATAATAATACCCAGCCCACATGATAAATTTTACAGTTATGCTGTAGAAAGGGGTTCCAAAGGATTAGGCTCCACAGGTGTAGATTGGGCTATGCTTTCTTTAAATTTATATTCTCGCCCCATGCTAAAACTAAATATTCAAGGACATGAATTCAATGGGCTACTGGATACAGGTGCAGACCTTAGCATCATCTGTCGTCAAGAATGGCCAAAACATTGGCCATTACAACAAGCCACTCAAACGCTTCGAGGCCTAGGAGTGGCGACTAATCCCCATAAAAGTGCAACGGTATTAGATTGGAAGAATCCTGAAGGATGTGAAGGAACTATACAGCCATATGTATTGGAACATCTTCCCGTAAATTTATAAGGATGAGATGTCCTAGATCAATTAGGTTTGACATTAACAAATAACATCAATCAAAATTCACCCACTATTATGGCTAGACAAGATTTTAGGAAAGGAAAAAGATTAGAAAAGCAAGAACAAGGTATAGCAACACCAATACAAAAAGATCAAGGAACAGATAGATATGGGTTGGATTTTCAGAAAGGGCCACTGAGACAATAAATATTACTTGGAAATCAGAAAGACCAGTATGGGTTCCTCAGTGGCCCCTGACTAAAGAAAAGATACAAGTAGCCCATGACCTGGTCAAACAACAATTAGCGGAAGGACATATACAACCTTCTGTGTCTCCCCATAATACTCTCATTTTTGTCCTTAAAAAGAAATCTGGTAAATGGAGATTATTGCAAGATTTAAGAGCCATTAATAATGGGATGGTTTTTATGGGACCTGCTCAATCAGAGATTCCTCAATTGTGTGCTTTGCCAAAAACTTGGTATGTTTTCGTTGTAGATATTAAAGATCGTTTTATTTTCAATTCCAATTCATCCTGAGGATATTCCAAGTTTTGCATTTACTATACCTGCACTGAATCATGAAGGTCCTGACAAGAGATATGAGTGGAAAGTACTCCCTCAAGGGATGGCTAACAGCCCAACTATGCGTCAAATTTATGTTAACAAAGTAATCCAGCCACTTAGAAATCAAATTCCTGAAATACAAATTTTTCACTATATGGATGATGTATTATTAGCACACAAAGTTAAAAACCCATTGCTAGAATGGTATGCCACACTTACAAACGTATTAAAAAATTATAACCTAGAGATAGCAATAGGTAAAATACAATTAAATTTTCCAATTAATTATTTAGTAGCTCTATTATCCTCAACCATGGTCAGTCAACCAAAAATTCAAATACGAGTAGATCAACTCAAATCAATTAATGACTTTCAAGAGTTATTAGGAGACTTAAATTGGATAAGGCCTCATCTAGGTATACCAACAGGAGAGTTGGGACCTTTATTTGATATCCTAAAAGGACCATGAGATCCAAATTCACTCAGAATGTTAACGCCTGAAGCAAGAAAAGAAATAAAAATCATTGAAACATATATGGGAAATATGCTTTTGGATAGAGTTGATATAATTTTGCATTTATTATTTATTGTACTAACAACAAAAAAAATATTTCTACAGAAGTATTTTGGGAAGAAGGTCCATTATTATGGATACATTTATCTTATTCTTCTAACACTATTATTACTTGCTATCCTGAGGCTGAGGGAGAATTAATACTCATAGGAATAAAAGCAGCAAAAAGAGTGTGTGTGGAATTTCACCCAATAAAATCATTACTCCATATACTATGAATCAAATTGATGAATTAGCTAATTAGTTAAATACTTGGGCAATAATCGTGTGTAAATCTAATGTTTCATTTGATAACCACTTACCATCTTATCTTTTATTGTCTTTTTGGTCATCGCATCCTGTAATTTTTCCAAAAATGACAAGAAAACACCTATCATGAATGCTCCAAATATATTCACCGATGGGTTAAATAATGGTACAACAGCAATAGTTACACCTGATCCAACTTTTATATTTTTAGTACCAAAACAATCAGCTCACAAGGCAGAGCTTAGTACAGTATTACAAGCTTTTGTGATTTTTAAAGATTCTGTATTTAATTTATTTTCCGATAGTCAGTATATAGTTAATGCTATAGTATCCCTTGAAGATGCTGGTAGGATTTCCCCTTTCTCTACTGTTTTCTCTTTGCTTTCCACTATACAAAGTCTAATCTGGGACAGAAAAGATCCATTCTTTATAGGACATATCAGGGCACATACAGGATTGCCTAAAGCCCTTAGTTTGGGCAATGATTTAGCAGATAAAACTACAATTGACATACATACATATTTTCTTTACACTAGAAGAAGCAATAAATTTTCTTAAAAAGTTCCATGTCAATGCTTATACTTTACAAAAGCATTTCAAAAAAACTAAGGAACATCTAGACAAATTATAAAAAAATGTCAAAATTGTGTGACCTTTTTACCACAAGTTAATCTTGGAGTCAATTCTAGAGGATTGATACCTAACCATATTTGGCAGATGGACGTCACACACTTGCCAGAATTTGGAAAATTAAAATATTTGCATGTTACAGTTGATATTTGTTCTGGATTTTTAATGGGCTCCCTTCATGCTGGAGAAAAAAACTAAAGATGTTATAGCTCATTGCTTACAAAATTTTGCCACTGTGGGCATTCCAAAACAGTTAAAAACAGATAATGCCCCCGGTTACACTTCTAACTCTTTTAAATAATTTTGCTCATCATTTGGCATTACTCATATAACAGGAATCCCATACAATCCACAGGGACAAGGCATAGTTGAAAGAGCACATCAAACAATAAAAATGTACTTATTAAAGCACAAAGACGGAATTGAGAAGGGGTATATATTCCCCAAAGATAAACTTAAATTAATGCTTTTTACTCTAAACTTTTTAAACTTGGATTCATCAGGACTTAGTGCTGTGGAAAGGCATATGTTTCCGAAAAATGTGCATAAGCCCAAGGTCCTTTGGAAGGATATTCTAATAGGACAATGGAAAAGTGTTGACCCAGTAATTGTCTGGAGTCGGGAGTCTGTTTGTGTGTTTCCACAGGAAGAACAGCAGCTGATTTGGATTTTGGAGAGATTAACTAAAGTCCTGACCCAGTGATTGTCTTTAGTCAGGGGTCTGTTTGTGTGTTTCCACAGGAAGAACAGCAGGCAATATGGATTCCAGAGAAATTAACTAAAGTGATTTCTATAGACCAAAAAGAAGATGATTTGGCTCAAATTCATAACAGCTGATATCCAAAACTCCAGTTTGGCTATCCTTACATCTGCGACAGACCAGGATGCTTTTTTCAATATCTATTTTATTATTGCCCTTTCCCACATCATGAAGTTCTATTTTCTATTTTTTTTTTTGAGCTCATACAGACCTAGGTTAATGTTTTGCTGATCAGTTCTATTTTTTGACTATAGAGTTTTTAGACATTCCAATGGTGATTTCACCTGTAAAAAGTTATAAGGCCTTTACTATTATGTTATGTGTTGTATATATTATATTATTTGTGCACACTTGTGTTTTGTGTTTTATGTTTGAATGTACATATATCCATATATCATATATGATGTGCGCTCATGAAAAAATGGATCCAATTTTTTTTTTATTCACGTGATTTAAATAGTTTAATTTAAATTGGGTAAACAACTGTTGAGGATTGTTTTAATATGTGAACAAAAAAAGGAGTTTAGCAGAACTGTTTGTTGACTTTCACCTTTCCTTTTCATTATATTTAATAATTCTCTTCAAGATAATGTAAATTGTTAAGATAATTGGGTTTTTTAGTGCCTTCTGGAATGGTAAGTAATTTTTTCTTTAGCCATTATTGCCAGAATTCCAATCTTCAACCCAGTGCTGGTGAAGACAAAGATAAAACCAATCTACAGCTTCTGCAATAGCCATCACTGAACTGCTTGCAGAACTTGCCTGGAATATATATCACTTGTATGCATTGTGAACTAACATGTATGCATTGTGAACTATCTGTTGGTGCAGCGACTTGTGGTAGTGTTGGGGTAATTTTGCTGATGCTCTCATTGGTGGTACAATTTTTCCAAAAGGAGACATCAATTGGCTTGGTCTATCTTCCCTATTCTCACTTTATAGAGGTCAGGAACCTTACAGAGGAAGGCGAAAGACTTCATCTGCAATGACTGTACTTTCGGCCATTTTGGTTTTGGATGCACACATGGGATCTTTCTTTAGATCCATAAGGGGCTGAGAATTTAATCAACAGCCTCACACAGAGCTAAGAGGCTGATTCAGACACATCCCTTTCCAAAGCAATTAAGCAAAGAGCCACAGGTGATTTCCATTCATTTCCATTTGAAAACTGTTTTCTTCAGGTTTCACAAAGGGGTGGCCTGAGGCAAAGAACTACCTGACATTCAGGGTAACAGAACAATATGTAAGCAAAAGTCGCAAAGCAGGGTTTATTCACTGAGACTTTTCTGGTCACAGTGATCTGAGTTTTCTGAGATTCTCGCCATTCACTTCAGCTATCCAGAACATAGCCATGTCACAGACCTTGGAAGTGATTCATATCTTGCACACAAAACCATGAGCCTCTTCTGGAGAGTGGCCAGAATTCAGGAAGAAAACAGCAACTTAGGAAATTAGCAGGTGTTGCCCATTGATAAGGCAAGCCAAAGTCCATACATAAATCGGGCAGGATGAATGCTGGGAAGCTTTCTACCAGACAGGACACATCCATTGAATCATTCTCTTTTCTAATGTCTACAACCACGGACACAGTGCGATACACAGACATAGAAACAGTCGCCTTGTCAAATGACTTATTAAAAACAGTTCACTACAAACCAAACAAACCACCTTTCCTACATATTCTCAGAATATGAGACAAACCAAAAAACCACACCCACATAACAAAGGCACCTCCTTCCCTCAAATGGGTCTGTGACTATCCGGAGTGTCCTCTGACTGGTGGGCCACAATATGTTTCCCTGAGATGGCCTGTCCTGTATGAGATTAGGTCTCCTTGGTCAACTCTGTGAACTTGTCAGAAGCCAGGGGTGAGCCTCTACCTGCTTGCTCAGAAAAGTCCCCTCTTGAGAGCTTTCCTGTTATTTGGCCATTCCCACATCGGTAGGTATCAAGAAAGATTGACTCTATCCTTGGAAAATCAAAACAAGTGAGACCACTAAGACTGGGACTTGGACTGGCTCTGGGTGCCTGACTTACTGGATCTAAGTTCAGAGAGTTTGATCACCACGGAAGTGACGTAAGTCACTTCCTTCAGGAATTGAATGAGTTCACTGCCTTGGCAACCACTTTGTCCTAAGAGTTGACTCCAAGGGTCCCATGAGATGGAGGCTGCCCCTGCTTCCTGTGACACTTTCACAAGTTAGAATGGTATATCAACCATAGGCACACAGGAACAGCTCTCCACACAGGCCTGGTTTGGTCCATCTTCTCTACATTAATAAGTGAGAGGCTGATTCATACATATCCCTACATCCTGACCAAGTTGTTTTCCATGGAAGATGACTTTTGCTCTCTCAGGTCTTTCATAGCTGCCTACAACTTATCCAGGTGTCATTTATGTAGGACATTTGAGGTTCTCAATAGGTGGAAGATCGCCTACATTCCTGTATTGAAATACCAACTCCTTCCCTGCTCTTCTGTAAAGTTAGATTGAGGGAAGAATGTATGATTAGGGTGAATAACAGGTTCGATTTGGGTGAGGAATCATTCTGAGGGTTGAATAACAGTATCGGGAACCCGCGATATTTACAAGAATATATAGGTGAAATATAAGTATGAAAACAGAAATCTAGTTAAGATTTGAAGCCGAGAAGGGCATGGGAACTTGATTGGGATACTTAGCGTTGAATTACGTTCTGAACAGATGTCTCAGATAAATCGATATACAATGGCATAGGACCATGTACCTTGAATGATTGAATGTAGAAGAGAACATCAAATCAAAAAGGAATACTCGGTAGGAACAGGAGATAGTAGTTTTAGGAAGAAGAGTGAGTATAGGATATGGACCAAAAGTTCTTTAGCAATATGGTTTCAGTTGAGAGTGAATGTAAATGTTAGCACATGTGAAGAGTCAGTCACGATGATGAACTGGGGAAAATATGGAGGAAAGCAGATATTAATAGAGACATTAGGAAATCAGGCAAAGTATAAACTGAGTCATAGGACTAGACATTTTCAACAGGGTTGAGTTTGGATATATAATGTTAGAAAGAAACAAATATGTAGTCACCAATAGGATTGACATTTGAGAGCATTAGGCAACCTGGACATGGGTGCATTTAGTAATCCATGCTCATTTTCCATTTAGGCTTTGGTACAATCATAGGAGTGACCTTTGTTTTATGTGTCCAGAATATTACTGTGATAAAATGTATATGTAGATCAGGTGACATGGGTATTTCTTCCACCATTTCTGGGAGCACTATTTTGAAGAAATATAAATTAGTATTGGGGGTACAAAGGGTATACCCTGTGTCATAGAATATATTGATAATGCATCAATTGACCATCATGTGAATAAATAATATAACTGGTTCCACTTTAAATAATGGATTGAATTGATATCTGAAAATATATAAAAAATCTAATATTGATATACAGTCATTCATTCCAACGAGTTATACATCTAATGGTAATATTAGGGTTATGGGTTATCATGAAAGGTGTGTGGGTTTTGCTTCAAAAGTGATTACGGAAATCGAAAATAATGTGTTTGGAAAGAAGTCTCATGAAAATATCAGTCAAGAAACATGGAGAAATACATGTGTTCTGAAGCAGGAAGTGACTGAAAGTGAAACAAATGCCTATCAATTTGCTAACTTGTGGATGAAATATGTATCCAATGATGTGCATAAACTGAAGAAATAGCAATGTACAAGTGTTGAATAAAAATGAACTTCAAAATACACATCATGTCCCATAGTAATCTACTTGAATTGATGTTAAACAGGGTCAGTTACTGTAGAAATGTTAGGATATGTATGCACCATTCAACGAAGTTAGTTTTCAGTACTAGGAAACAAGTATGTATTTTAGGTGGATGAGTATTTCTGAGAATAATCTTGTGAAAAGTTGATTATAAATCCACATACATGAATATAAATGAATTTAGGGAGTCTACAATAAGACACATGTTTCATATTTTGAAAAATCTAGACAGAGTGCATATATATATATATATATATATGTATATATATATATATATATATATATATATACTTATATATATATACACACACACAGAGAGAGAGACATTAAAAATTGCAATATATATGCCAATCGAAATTTATCGTGAAATATATATCATCATCAGATCCAAAAATATTAATTTCACTGAACATGGATTTTTGTATAAGGTTGTTCAAATAGGAAGCTCACCCATGGGTTGTATTTTCAGTTCCAACAGCGTTTACGAGGAGTGGTCATTTCTCACAATTTGTATCTGCCAATCAGCCTCCTCATGAGACTGTATGTGTGATAACCAGGTAGGATTCTATATGTGCATATAAAAACACATTTTCTGAATAAGCTAGAGAGAATGGGAGACAGTAATTTACATATTTGTTAACTTTAAAAACACATGGAAAACTATTTCAATTAAAAATTGACTAGATTTATTACTCCTACCCTATATAATGCAAAAGGCAAGTCCAACTATACACCATGCCTCCTATGAAATGCTTGTATTTCTATTTTGTTTGAGTTATTTTTCTCCATCATATTAGGATTAGTAGTCAGAGTCTATTAGGATATGGGTTAATGTCAGGGATTCAGTATTTCAAATAAATGCTGCACACAAATTTTTGCACTCTCATACAGAAAACTGCCTTGACATTACCCTCGCCTGAAAAAGACACAATTAGAGGAGAAGAGTTAAAAATTCTGTGAATACATATCTGGAATGGAATACGCTCAGGAGTTCACAACCTTGGAGGTGGTAGAGGAGTTTCCAAAAGTAAGGGACAGGGTAAACACTCAACAAACATGGAGCTCTGCTGGCCTAAAGACTTCTTGAGAAACTGCCTCTGAGGTTGCGCACTTGAAATATAAGTATTTGTCAGGAGCTTCCTTTGTAGTGAGACCATCAAAGCTGGGTGTGCATGTATGTGACCTGGAGGACATAGTTTCTTATTTTCCACTGAACATGAGGCAGCAGTGCTGATTTCTCTCTATGTAGGTTAACAGTGTCCACTGGGGGCTAAGTTTCTCTCTGTGTGGACTGTGAAGCCATTTGGTCATCCTCCACTTTTCGTGGTATTTCTTACTGCTGCACTGGGAGTTTGTTATTTGCTTCACGAAATACAAGTAGTTCACCTGGTACAGTGCTGGAGGGAGTTCTGTCACCTGTGGTGGGTAAGGGTCTGCAAGAGAATGCACCAACCATGCTTCTATCCCACATAGCTTTTCCCTTGAACATAACATCCTGATTCTGAACATTGCCCTGAAACCTCTCCAAATAACAAGATGCCTTTACATATAAGGGTCTGCTGGCTGCATCATGTCAGTCACAAGCCATTTGGAAGACAATGGAAGATCCCCATGGCCCCACCACAGATGTTTTATCACACACCTGCCCTCCACTGCTCTAGGCCCACTACTCAGAAGGCTCCAACTTACTGGCATCTCTGTTCTACACCATTTGCATGAAACCCAGTGAATGAAGGCACTGTCTGTTATACTCATGATCAGAAACCGGACATCCAAACTTTCTCCAGTGGTACCTGGTCCTGGGAATTTCAAAAATTTCATGGTATTTATCTAGCCATTTTTCAAGGATGAAGTTGGAGGCACTGTGGGTTTCAATTCATTCAGGAACCTTTAAATTTTGAGAAAGCTGATTTCAATGAAATGTCTATAGAACTCTCACAGACAAGGCTTCTCAAAGAGTGGCCAAAAGGTCACATGAAACCAGGCCCATTGAGGTCTACAGTGTGAGTTTCATGTGTGTTTTGACTCTCAACTATGGCTGCCAAGTCATTCAGAATAAAATCATGTGATATCCTGGCTGAAATTTCCAATGCTCTGTGGAAAGCCACCCTGGGCCTAGATCTCAGTTTCCAAGGGCAACTCTCATGTGTGGCCTCTTATAATCCCAACACAATTCATGACACCTCTTCTCTGAGTTCAGTTCCAGAACTCAGTGTCTAAGGGGAATCACACCAGAGTTCACACCCAGGTGGACCCAGTCTGTTAGGGTAAAAGAAATTGAAGTTAAAGTGTAAAATAGCGGGTGTTGTAAAGTTTCTAAGCTGCAAAGCCTGAGTTAAAATGTAAAGGACCAGGTATTGTTAAGTTCCCATGCTAAACCTAAAACCTGAAATTCCTGTAGCTGTTAGGACAATCCTTTCACTGCCCATTAAATATTCCCCCTGACCATCCAGTTGTTTAATAATCTAGGACCCTGTGCAGCTTGGCACCTAAGCATATCAGGGCCCAAACCAATCAGTTTGAATGTACCCCCCTCCTTAGGATCGACCTATCACCCCCGCCCGACCTGATTCCACCAATGAATGTGCTAATCAAGTTGGAGAGTTGTTGTTCGATTTTCCGGCTGATCAAGATGATTTCCTCTGATATATATAAAGCCTCTGCCTACCCAAAAAGTGTACTGAAGCACTGCTTAACCTCTTCTCGGGAATCTGGGCCGCTGTTGCTTGTTGAGTGAGCACAGAGCCCCAGCGAACTGAATTGGATCCTCAAGAAATCCCCATTGCTGTTGCATGAGCCAGTCTCTTGGTAGTCTCTTCCTCCGACGTCTGCTGGAATCTTACAAGTAATCTCTTCCAACTGCCACACAAATGACCACAATTAAAACCAAAACACTCCCACATGGCCCTCATATTCTTCCATATAGACACTCATCATATCCTCTGGCTAAAGGTTTCCATGAGGGGCGCAGCCCAAGACAGTGTCCAAAATAAGCTCCCTTGCCTCTGGTTTGCCTAAAGTCAGGGTGGCCTGTACAACCTTCCTGTGAACCAGGAGTGGTCAAATAGGCCTGCCATTAATACTACTTCGGTTCACCAATTTGAGGCCTACTGACTGTGGGGTTTAGATTCTTTATGTGAATTGGAGTAATCAGAAAACCCAAGCACCTATGGGCTAGCCTCTGCAGGGCTTTTAAGAACTCAATTGACCCAAAGGATCCCTATTCTCACTTGATATAGGTCAGGAACCTTACAAAGGAAGGTGAGAGACTTTATCCATAATGACTGCTCTTTTGGCCAGTTTGGTTTGAATGCACACATGGGATCATTCTTTAGATCCATTAGGTGCTGATAATCTAAGCCACAGACTCACAAAGGGCCAAAAGGCTGAATCAGACACATCTCCTTCCAAAGAAATTAAGAAAAGAGCCACAGGGGATGTCCATTCATTTCCATTTGAAAACTGTTTTCTTCAGGTTTCAAAAAGAGATGGCCTGAGGCAAAGACCTTGCTGACATTCAGGTCAACAGAACAATAGGTAAGCAAAAGGCCCAAAGCAGGGTTTCTCCAATGAGACTTAAATGGTCACTCTGATATCTGAGTATTCTGAGATGCTCTCCATTCCCTTCAGCTATCCAGTACATGGCCATGTCACAGAGCTTTTAGGTGGTACATATCTTGGAGAGAAAACCATGAGCCTATTCTGGATATTGGCCAGAATTCAGGAAGAAAACAGGAACTTAGAAAGATAGCAGGTGTTGCCCATCGATAAGGAAAGCCTCAGACCATTAATAAATTTGGCAGGATACATGCTGGGATGCGTTCTACTAGACAACACAAATCCATTGATCCATTCTCTTTTCAACTGTCTACAACCACGGACACAGTGGGATTCAGAGACATAGAAACACTCGCCTTGTCAAATGACTTACTAGAAACAGTTCACTCGAAACCAAACAAACCGCCGCTACTACCTATTCTCAGAACATTAGACAAAACCACAAACACACACACACATACAAAGGCACCTCCTTCCCCCAAGTAGGACTGTGACTATCCAGAGTGTCCTATGACTGGTGGGTCATACTATTTTCCACTGAAATGGCCTGTCCTTTCTCAGATCTGGTCTCCTTGTCCAACTCTGTGAAGTTGTCAGGAGCCAGTGGTGAGCCACTACCTGCTTTCTCAGAAAAGGCCCCTCTTCAGAGCTTTCCTGGCATTTGGCCATCCACACATCAGTAGTTACCAAGAAACTCTGACTCTCTCCTTGGTAAATCAAAAAAATTGAGACCCCTGGGACTCGGACTGTGACTGGCTCTGAGTGCCTGGCTTCCTGGATACCAAGTTCAGACAGTTCCATCACCAAAGAAGTGTGATGAGGTCACTTCCTTCAGGAACTGAATGAGGTCACTATCTTGACAACCTCTTTGCCTTCACAGTTGCTTCCAAAGGTCCCATGATATGGAGGCTGCCCCTACTTCCTGTGATACTTTCACAGGTTATAATGGTATATCAACCATAGGCACCTAGGGACAGCTCTCCACATAGGCCTGTTTTGGTCCATCTTATCTATATGAAAAAAAGAGAGGCTCATTCAGACACAACCCTTTATCCTGACCAGGTTATTCACCATGGAAGATGTCTTTTGCTCTCTCAGGTCCTTCATAGCTGCCTACATCTTCTCCATGGATCATTTCTGCATGGGCCTTTTAGGTTCTCAGCAGGTGGAGAATCCCCTACATGCCTGTATTTTGAGACCAACTCTGTCCCTGCTCTTCTGAAAAGTTAGATTGAGGGATCAGTGTATGGTTAAGGTTAATAACATGTTTGATTTGGGTTAGGAATCATTCCGCTCAATTAATAATGGTATTGGGAACCTGTGACATTTTTAAGAATATATAGGTGAAATATAAGTATGAAAACAGAAATCTAGGTAAGATTTGAAGCCCAGAAGGGCATTGGGCCTTTGATTGGGATACTTAGCATTGAATTATGTTATGCACAGATGTCTCAGATAAATCGATATACAATGAAATAGGACCTTGTACCTTGGATGATTGAATGTAGAAGAGAACATCCAATCAAACAGGGATAGTCTGTAGGATCAGGAAGATAGTCGGTAGGTGTTGAAATGAGGGCGAGTATAGACTTTGGACCAAAAGTTCTTTAACAATAGGGTTTCGGTTAGAGAGTGAATGTCAATATCAGCACATGTTTAGGGTCACTCACAATGATGAACTGGGGAAAATATGTAGCAAAGCAGATATCAATAGAGATATTAGGAAATCAGGTATAGTACAAAGTGAGTGATAATATTAGACATTTTCAACAGGGTTGAACTTGACTGTATAATCTTAGGGAAAAATAAATATGGAGTCACAAATAGATTGACATTTGAGAGCATTAGGCAATTTAGACATAGATGTTTTAGTAATCCATGGTCAATTTCCATTTAGGCTTTGGTACAATCATAAAGGTGAACTTTGCATTTTGTGTCCAGATTATTACAGTGATAAAATGTATATGTAGATCAGGTGGAGTATTTCTTCCACTGTTTCTGGGAGCAATATTTTGAAGATGCATAAATTAGTATTGGGAGTACAAATGGGTGTACCATGTGTTTATGAATATTGAGATAATGCATGAAGAGACCATACTGAGAATTAAAAATATAACTGGTTCCAACTTTAAATAATGGAATGAATTGATATCTGAAAATATACATGAAATCTTATATTGATACACATACATTCATTACAACCATTTATACATCTAATGGAAATATTAGGGTTATGGATAATCATGAAAATTGTGTATATTTTGCTTCAAAAATCATTATGAAAATCAAAAATAATGTGTTTGGAAAGAAGTTTCATGATAAGACCAGTCAAGTAACCTGCAGGAATACGTGTGTTCTGAAGCAGAAAGTGATTGAAAGTGAAACAAATACCTGTAAATTTGATAACTTTTGGATTAAATATATATCCTATGATGTGCAAAAAAAGAAGAAATAGTAATTTACCAGTGTTGAATAGGAATAAACGTCAAAATACATAAAATGTCCCATAGGAATCAACTTGCTTTGATATTAAACTGGGTCAGTTACTATAAAAATATTAGGATTTGTGTGCACCGTTCACTGAAGTTAGCTTTCAGTACTAGGTAACAAATATGAATTTCAGGTGGATGAATATTTCTGGAATAATCTTCTGAAAAGTTGATTATAAATCCAAGTACATGAACATGAATAAATTTATGGAGTGTATAAAAGACACATATATTTCATGTTTTGAAGAACCTGGAGAATATATATATATATACAAAAAACACACACAGAGACATTAAAAACTGGCAATATATATGCCAATAGAAATTCATCATGAAATATATATCATCCATTGAAGCAAAAATATTTATTTTACTAAACATGGATTTAAGTAAAATGTTGTTAAACTAGGAAGCTCACCCATAGGTTGAATTTTCAGTTCCAACAGTGTTTAGGAGGAGTGATCTCTTCTCACAATTTGTATCTGCCATGTCATCCACCTCACAAAAATATAAGTGTGATACCAGGTAGGATTCAATATGTGCATTAAAAATACATGTTCTGAATAGGCTTCAGAGAAAGGGAAACAAGAATTCACATATTTGTTAACTTTAAATCACATGGAGAACTTTTTCATTTAAAAATTGACTAGATTTGTAACACCTACCCTTTATCATGCAAAAGGCAAGTCCAACTATACAACAGGCCTCCTCTGAACTGGTTGTATTTCTATTTTGTTTGGGTTATTTTTCTCCATCATATTAGGATTAGTAGTGAGAGTCTAGTAGGGTATGGGTAAGTGTCAGGGATTCAGAATTTCGAATGGAAAATAGGAAAATTAATCTCATGTGTATTCAAATATGTGCTACACAAAAATCTCCCCACTCTGATCCAGAACAATGCCTTGACATTTCCTTCACCACAAGTAAGACACAATTAGAGGAGAAGAGTTAGAAAATTTGTGAATACATATCCGGAATGGAAAATGCTCAGGAGTTCACAACCTTGGAGTTGGGAGAGGAGTATCCAAAAGTAAGGGATAGGGTAAACACTCCACAAACATGAAGTTCTTTTGGCCTAAAGACTTCTTGACAAACTGCCTCTGAGTTTGGGCACTTAAAGTATATGTTGTCGTCAGGAGATTTAGCTTCCTTTGTAGTGAGACCATCAAATCTGGAATGGCATCTATGTGACCTGGAGGACATGGTTTCTTGTTTTCCAATGAACATTAGGCAGCAGTGATGAATTCTATCTTTGTCGGCAATTTTTGGCCACCTGGGTCTAAGTGTCTGCCCGCGTGGACTGTGAAGTCATTTGGTCATCCTCCACTTTTCGTGGTGTTTCTGGCTGCTGCACTCGTAGTTTGGTGTTGCTTCAAAAAATACAAGGAATTCATCAGGGACACAGTGCTGGAGGGAGTTCTGTCAGGTGTGGTGGGTCAGGGTTTACAGGAGAATGCACCAACCAGGCTTCTATCCCACATAGCTTGCCCCCTTGACAAGAGCAACCTGATTCTGAACATTGCCCTGAAACCCCTCTATATAATAAGATGCCTTTACATATAAGGGTCTGCTGGCAGCAGCATGTCAGTCACAAGCCATTTGGAAGTCAAAGACATATTCACATGGCCCCACCACAGATGTTTATCACACACCTTCACACCACAGCTCTAGGCCCACTACTCAGCAGGCTCCAACTTACAGGCATCTCTGTTCTACTCCATTTTCATGAAACCCAGTCAATCAAGGCATTGTCTGGTACACTCATGATCAGGAACCAGATATCCAAAGGTTCTCCAGTGCCACCTGGTCATGGGAATTTCAAACCTTGCATGGTATTTATCTAGCCATTTTTCAAAAATGAATTTGAGACACTCTGGGTTTCAATTAATTCAGGAACCATTAAATGGTGAGGAAGCTCATTTCAATGAAAGCTCTAGAGAACTCTCATAGGCAAGGCTACAGAAACAGAGGCCAAATGGTAACATAAGCAAGGCCCATTGAGGTCTACAATGTTAGGTCCATGTGTGTTTTGACTCTCATTGATGGCTGCCAAGTCTTTCAGAATAAAATCATGTGATATCCTTGCAAAGATTCCCAGTTTTCTGTGCAAAGCCACCCTGGGCCTAGATCACAGATACCAAGAGCGAATCTCATGCGTGGCCTCCTAAAATCTCAAAACAATTCATGGCAATACTTCACTGAGGTCAGTTCCAGAAAGCAGTCTCTAAGGGGAATCACACAACAGTTCAAGCCCAGGTGAACACAGTTATCTCTTCCAACTGACACACAAATGACCACAATTAAAACCAAAACACTTCGACATGGCCCTCATTTTCTTCCATATAGACACTCATCATAACCTCTGGCTGGAGGTTTTCATGAGGAGCGCAGTCCAAGACAGTGTCCAAAATAAGCTCCCTTGCCACTCATTTGCTAAAGTCAGGGTGGCCTGGACATACTTTCTGTGAACCAGGCGTGATGAAATAGGCATGCTGTGAAGACTACACCGCTTCTCTACTTTGAGGCCAACTGACTCAGAGGTTAAGATTCTTTATGTGAATTGGAGTCATGAGAAAACCCAAGCACCTCTGCAGGGCTTTGGAGAACTCCTCTGACCCAAAGGATCCCTATTGATGGAAGTCAGGAACCTCACAGAGGAAGGCGAGACGTCATCCACAAGAACTGCTCTTTTGGCCATTTTGGTTTTGGATGCACACATGGGATCTTTCTTTAGATCCATCAGGTGCTGAGAATCTAAGCCACAGCCTCACACAGGGCCAAGAGGCTAAATCACACACATCCCTTTCCAAAGCAATAAAGCAAAGGGCCACAGGTGATGCCCATTCGTTTCCATTTGAAAACTGTTTTCCTCAGGCTTCACAAAGGGGTGGCCTGAGGCAAAGAACTTCTTGAAATTAAGGGCAACAGAACATTATGTAAGCAAAAGGCCCAAAGCAGGGTTTCTCCACTGATACTTTACTGGTCACACTGATATCTGAGTTTTCTGAGATGCTCGCCATTCCCTGCAGATATCCAGTACATGGCCATGTCACAGAGCTTGGAGGTGGTACATATCTTGGACAAAAAAACATGAGCCAATTCTGGAGATTGGAAAGAATTCAGGAAGAAAATTGGTAATTAGGAAGATAGTAGGTGTTGCCCATCCTTAAGGAAAGCCGCAACCCATTCATAAATTGGGCAGGTTGAATGCTGGGAAGCTTTCTACTAGACAGGACAAATACATTGATGCATTCTCGTTTCTAATGTATACAACCACGGACACAGTGGAATACACAGACATAGAAACACTCGCCTTGTCAAACGACTTACTAGAAACAGTACACTCCAAAAATAAAAAAAAAAAAACTAACCGCCTTTCCTACCTATTCTCAGAAGATGAGACAAAATCATAAACCCACAACCACACCCACAAAGTCACCTCCTTCCCCCAAGTAGGTCTGTGACTCTACGGAGTGTCCTCTGACTGGTGGGCCATACAATGTTTCCCCGAAATGTCCTGTCCTGTCTCAGATCTGGTCTACTTGGCCAACTCTTTTAAGTTGTCAGAAGGGAATTTTGAGCCACTACCTGCTTTCTCAGGAAAGGCCCCTCTTCAGAGCTCTCCTTGCTTTTGGCATCATAATATCAGTAGGAACAAAGAAAGACTGACTCTGTCTTTGGTAAATCCAAGCAAGTGAGCCCACTGGGACTGTGACTGGGACTGGCTCTGTGTGCCTGGCTTCCAGGATCCCAAGTTCAGAGAGATCCATCACGAAGGAAGTGAGGTGAGGTCACTTCCTTCAGGAACTGAATGAATTCACTGTCTTGTAAACCATTTTGTCCTAATAGTTGCTTCCAAGGGTCCCATTAGATGGAGGGTTCCCCTACTTCCTCTGAAATGTTCACAAGTTAGAATGGTATGTCAACCTTAGGAACCCGGGAATAGCTATCCACACAGGCCTGGTTTGGTCCTTCTCCTCTACATTAAGAAGAGAGAGGCTGATTCAGACACATCCCTTCATCCTGACCAGGGTGTTTGACATGGAAGATGACTTTTGCTCTCTCAGGTCCTTCATAGATGACTATATCTTCTCCAGGGTTCATTTCTACATGGATCTTTGAAGTTCTCAGCAGGTGGAAGATCCCCTACATTCCTGTATTGTAAGACCAACTCTGTCCCTGCTTTTCATTAAATTTAGATTGAGGGAACAGTGTATTCTTAGGGTTAATAAAATGTTTGAATTGGGTTAGGAATCATTCTGCGGGATGAATAATGGTATTGGGAACCTGCGATATTTATAAAAATATAGAGGTTAAATATATGAATAAAAACAGAAATCTAGGTAATTTTGAAGCCTAGAGGGCATTGGGCCCTTGATTGGGATACTTAACTTTGATTTACATTGTGCACAGATGTCTCAGAAAAATAGATATATAATGGCATAGAACCTTGTACCTTGGATGATTGAATGTCGAAGAGAACATCCAGTCAAAAACGGATAGTCGGTAGGATTAGGTAGATAGTAGGTTTAGGAAGAAGTGTCAATATAGGATTTGGAATATATGTTCTATCGCAATAGTGTTTTGGTTAGAGAGTGAAAGTAAACATAACTTCATGTGAAGGGTCAGTCACAATGATGAACTGGGGAAAATATGTAGGAAACCACATATCAATAGAGACATAATGAAATCAGGCAAAGTATAAAGTGAGTGATATGATTAGGCATTTTCAACAGGGTAGAGTTTGAATATATAATCTCTGGAAGAAACAAATATGTAGTCACCAACAGGATTGATAATTGAGAGGATTAGGCAACATGGACAGGAATGTTTTTAGTAATCCATGTTCACTTTCCATTCAGACTCCGGTACAATCATAAGTGTGACATTTACTTTTTGTGTCCCGAATATTACTGTGATAAAATGTGTATGTAGATCTGGTGACATGAGTATTTCTTACACCATTTCTGGCAGTAATATTTAGAAGACATATACATAAGTATTGGTTGTACAAAGAGGTGTGCCCTGTGTCTATGAATATAGAGATAATGCATGAATTGACCACACTGTGAATAAATAATATAGCTGATTCCACTTTAAATAATGGATGGAATTGATATCTGAAAATATTTAAGATATCTTATATTGATATAAAATCATTCATTCCAACCAGTTATACATCTATTGTTAATATTAGTGTTATTGTTTATCATGAACGGTGTCTGAGTTTCGCTTCAAAAATGATTATGAAAATTGAAAATAATGTGTTTTGTAAAGAAGTCTCATGAAAAGACCAGTCAAGAAACATGGATGAATACATGTGTTCTGAAGAAGGAATTGATTGAAAGTGAAACAAATGCCTATAAATTTGCGAAACTGTGGATGAAAAATATATCCTATGATGTGCATAAACTGAAGAAATCATAATGTACCAGTGTTGAATAAAAATGAACGTCAAAACACACAGCATGTCCCATTGGAATCTACTCGCATTGATGTTAAACTGGGTCAGTTACTGTAGAAATATTAGGATTTGTATGCAACATTCACTGAAGTTAGTTTTCACTAGTAGGAAAAAATATGTATTTCAGGTGGATGAATATTTCTGAGAATAATCATGTGAAAATTTGATTATAAATCCACATACATGAATATGAATGAATTTAGGAAGTGTGTAATAAGACACATATATTTCATATTTTGAAAAATCTGGAGACTGTATATATATATATATATATATATATATATATATATATATATATACACACAGACATTAAAAAGTAGCAATATATATGCCAATCGAAATTCACCATGAAATATAAATCATCCACAGATGCAAAAATATTCATTTTACTGAACATGGATTTATGTATAATGTTGTTCATCTAGGAAGCTCACCCATAGGTTTAATTTTCTGTTCCAACAGTGTTTAGGAGCTGTGATGTCTTCTCGCAATTTGTATCTGCCAAGTAAGCCACCTCACAAGATTGTACGAGTGGTACCAGGTAGGATTCTGTATGTGCATATAAAAATACATGTGCTGAATATGCTACGGAGAAAGGGAGACACGAATTCATACATTTGTTTACTTTAAAAACACATGGAGAACTCTTTCAATAAAAAAATTAACTAGTTTATACCTTCTACCCAATATAATGCAAAACACAATTCCAACTACACACCATGCCTTCTCTGAACTGCTTGTATTTCTATTCCGTTTGGGTTATTTTACTCCACCATATTAGGATTAGTAGTCAGAGTCTAATAGGGTATATGTTAGTGTCAGGGATTTAGTATTCTGAATGGAAAATTGGAAAATGAATCCAATGTGTATGCAAATATGTGCTACACAAAATTTTTCCCACTCTCATCCAGAACAATGCCTTGACAATACTTTCACCCCAAGTAAGACACAATTAGGGAAAAAGAGTTAGGAATTCTGAGAATACAAATCTGGAATGGAATATGATCAGTAGTTCACAAACTTGGAGGTGGTAGAGGAGTTTCCAAAAGTAAGGGACAGGGTCAAAACTCTCCATATAACAAGATGCCTTTACAAATAAGGGTCTGCTGGCTGCATCCTGTCAGTCACAAGGCATTTGGAAGCCAATGGCAGATCGAAATGGCCCCAGCGCATATTTTGTGTCACACACCTGCCCAACATTGCTCTAGGCCCACTGCTCAGCAGGCTCCAACTTACTGGCATATCTGATCTACACCATTTTCATGAAACCCAGTCAATCAAGGCACCGTCTGGTATACTCATGATCAGCAACAGGACATCCAAAGTTTCTCCAGTGCCACCTGGTCATGGGAATTTCAAAAATTTCATGGTATTTATCTAGCCATTTTTCAAGGATGAAGTTGGAGGCACTATGGGTTTCAATTAATTCAGGAACCATTAAATGGTGAGGAAGCTCATTTCAATGAATGCTCTGAAGAACTCTCACAGGCAAGTCTTCCTAAAGAGTGGCCAAAAGGTCACATGAAGCCAGACCCATTGAGGTCTACAATGTGAGTTCCATGTGTGTTTTGACTCTCAACTATGGCTGCCAAGTCTTTAAAAATAAAATCATGTTATATCCTGGCTGAGATTCCCAGTGCTCTGTGGAAATCCACACTGGCCTTAGATCTCAGTTTCCAAGGGTCACTCTCATGCGTGGCCTAATAAAATCCCGACAAAATTTATGGCAATACTGCTCTGAGGTCAGTTCCAGAACTCAGTCTCTAATGGGAGTCACACCAGAGTTCAAGCCCAGGTGGACCCAGTCATCTCTTCCAACCACGATACAAATGTCCACAATTAAAACCAAAACACTCCCACATGGCCCTCATCTTCTTCCATATAGACACTAATCATTACCTCTGGTAGCAGGTTTCCATGAGGGGCGCAGCCCACAACAGTGTCCAAAATAAGCTCCCTTTTTCCCTCATTTTCCTAAAGTCTGTGTGGCCTAGACACCCTTCCTGTTAACCAAGAGTGATCAAATAGGCATGCCGTTAATGCTGCTTTGCTTCTCCAATTTGAGGCCAAATTACTGTGCGGTTTAGATTCTTTATGTGAACTGGAATCATGAGAAAACCCATGCACCTATAGGCTAGCCTCTACAGGGCTTTAAATATCTCATTTGACCCAAAGTATCACTATTCTCACTTAATGGAGGTCAGGAACTTTACATAGGAAGGCGAGAGACTTCATCTACAATATCTGCTCTTTTAGCCATTTTTGTATTGGATGCACACATGAGATATTTCTTTGGATCCATCTAGTGCTGAGAATCTAAGCCACAGCCTCACACAGTGCCAAGAGGCTGATTCAGACACATCCCTTTCCAAAGCAATTAAGCACAGAGCCACAGGTGATGCCCATTCATTTCAATTTGAGAACTCTTTTCTTCAGGCTTCACAAAGGGGAGGCCTGAGGCAGAGACCTTCCTGACATTCAGGGCAATAAAACAATAGGTAAGCAAAAGGCACAAAGCAGGCTTTCTCCACTGAGACTTTACTGGTCATACTGATATCTGAGTTTTCTAAGAAGCTCGTCATTCCCTTCAGGTATCCAGTACATGTCCATGTCACAGAGCTTGGAGGTGGTACATATCTTGGGCACAAAAGCATGAGCCTATTCTTTAGAGAGGCCAGAATTCAGGAAGAAAACAGGAACTTTGGAGGATAGCAGATGTTGCCCATCCATAAGTCAAGTAGCAGTCCATTCATAAATTGGGCAGTATGAAGGCTGGCAAGCTTTCTACTAGACAGGACACATCCATTGATGCATTCTCTCTTCTTATGTCTACAACCACGAACACCGTTTTATATACAGACATAAAAACACTCGCCTTGTCAAAGTACTTACCAGAAAGAGTTCACTCAATCCAAACAAACCGCCTTTGATACCTATTCTCAGAACAAGTGAAAACCACAAACCTACACCTACACCCATAAAGGCACCTCCTTTCCCTAAGTAATTCTGAGACTATTTGGAGTGTCCTCTGACTAGTGGGCCACAGTATGTTCCCTTTAAATGGCATGTTCTCTGTCAGATCTGTCCTCCTTAGCCAACTCTGTAAAGTTGTCAGGAGCCAGCATTGAGCAACTACCTTTTTCTCAGGAAAGGCCCCTCTTCAGAGCTCTCTTGGCATTTTGCCATCCTCACATCAGTAGGTACCAAGAAAGACTGACTCTGTCTTTGGTAAATCCAAACAAGTGAGACCACTGGGACTGGGACTGGGACTGGCTCTGTGTGCCTGGCTTCCTGGATCCCAAGTTCAGATAGTTCCATCAACAAGGAAGTGAGGTGAGGTCAATTCCTTCAGGAACTGAATGAGGTCACTGCCTTGGCAACCACTTTGTCCTAACATTTGCTTCCAAGGGTCCCATGAGATGCAGGCTGCCCCTACTACCTGTGACAGTTTCACAAGTTAGAATGGTATATCAACCATAGGCACCCGGGAACAACTCTCTAAACAGGCCTGGTTTGGTCCATCTTCTCTACATTAAAATTTGAGAGCCTGATTCAGACACAACCCTTCATACTGACCAGGTTGTTTTCCATGGAAGATGACTTTTGCTCTCTCAGGTCCTTCATAGCTGCCTACATCTTCTCCAGTGATCATATCTGCATGGATCTTTGAGGTTCTCAGCAGATGAACAATCCCCTACATTCCTGTATTGTAATACCAACTCTGTGCCTGCTCTTCTGTAAAGTTAGATTGAGGGAAGAGTGTATGGTTATGTTTAATAACATGTTTGATATGGGTTAGGAATTATTCTGCTGGATGAATAATGGTATTGGGAACCTGAGATATTTATAAGAATATAGAGTTGGAATATTGTAATGGTCGGGCAGGCATAGGAGGAAGAGACCACCAAGAGACTGTCTCATGCAACAACAAAGGGTTTATTGAGGGTCCAGCATGCTGGGGCTCAGAGCTCACTTGAATAGAGCAGAGAGTCCTGAGAACAGCTTAAACAGAGCTTATATAGTTTCCTTGGAGAGGGCAGGGAGGGAAATTTATTGATGCGTCAGGGAGAGTGGGCAGTTTGCTTTCAACGGGATGATGGAGTACATTCTGCAGTTTGGCAGTTGGGGACAGCACATTCTGGGAACAAGATTAGCAAACAGTTCTCAAGATTTCAACAGTGTTTTATTAAGCATACAGAAAAATAGGAAGTGACAAGTACCTATTTTATTAACTTTTTATTCCCCAATTCTTCTTCTGGTTACTTTTAATCATGAAAGTGATCATTGAAGGGTGTCACATTTTATGTCTCCTAGTGGGGTATATTGTTGTCTGATTACCATAAGTTTAAATTGTCCAATTTGAGCTTCGAGAAAGGAAACTACATGGTTGAGCCAACAGGGTCCTACAGTTAGCAATAATATGAGGATTATTAATGGACAGGCCTGGGCTTATGAAAGCATAGTTAACCAGAGGGACTGTGTGAACCAAGACTCAAACCACCCTTTTTGGGCCTCTCTCTCTCGTTGACACTCTTAAAGGCATTTTCTTAATATACTCATAGGTTCTTATACAACTCCAGTATGGTCGGCATAAAAACAACCTTCTTCCCTCAATGCAGCACAAAGTCCCCCTTCTCTCATGAAGAGAAGGTTTAACCCTCGCCTGTTCTGTAAAACAACTTCAGAGAGAGAGGTTAAACATTCCTGTAAAGCTGTGATGGAGGTTTTATTATCTTTAATTTTTGGTCTATTGCTGCTTCTAATTGGGTCATTTGTTGTGTCCCATGGACTAGGGTTCCTGTGCTCACTCCTGCAGCAACTCCTATTCCTAATAGGATGGCTAAAGTGAGAGATACAGGTTCCCGGTGGAAACAGGTTGTATGCCCTCCGATTTGATCTTTAAATGAACATGCATCATCCTAGAACACTCTGGGAAACATCTGCACCATTACATAATTAATCACATCTGTTGACCATTTCATGAAAACATAAACAATGTTTAAGTATATAGAATTATACTGTTGTTGGTACGGAAAAGGAAAGGAATCTAAGATAGCACCGAAGACAGGGAAACAGCCCTATTTGGTTGCAAACGGATTTAGAGGGTATTGCTTCTGTTGTAATCAATTAATCTTCTGAACCCCAAGTTTAGGTAGTTTCAGAATTTGTACCCAACATGTAAGGGAAGGGGCTCAAAAGTTCACAGTCTGCAGAAGTTCACAAAAAGCAGTTTTTGTTTCTGTTATTTTTTCCTCTGTTCTCGGCAAGTTAACTTTTCAAGGACACTTGGGACAGGGAGAGCTTTTTTTTTTCTCTTTTTTTTTTCTCCCTGCCAGCTGTTACCATGGAGCCTAGTTGGTAACTTCTTTACTTAGAATTGTAGCCATCTCTGAGAATCCCCAGCTCAAGGCCAGAGGCCTTGTTCACTTATTTTGTGAAAAACTCGTAAGGGGGTGTCTAGCTTAGGAGTGCTGATTTTTCCAGCCACTGGCCAAGTAGAACAGGGCGACATGAAAACACGGAGTTTATCTACATTGAATTCTTTTATAGGGACTCTTTTGCTGAAAGTCCTAAAGTCAGCAATGGTGAAGACTTCTGGAGAAGGTCATATAAGACTTTTCTGTGGGCCTGGTGAAGAGGGGCAAGACGTGGAAAGCAAGGCTGAGAGCAGCTCCGTTTATCTGAGAATTAGGAAGGAGAGATGTAAAAGAATATTGGGAAAGGGGTTTGTGATTTTCCTGGCAACAAAAACTTGAGCAGTAGAACAGGTAGAGCAGAGGGGACGACAGGAGTGAGTATCCCAAAAAGCCTGTGAGGGACTTTAAATTCTTAGTCACCTGTTTTCAGTGATTACAAGGCAACTTTAATGGTCACTTTCATTACATCTTGGATAGTGGTCTGAGGGATCTCCTCAGCTGGTTTGAGCTTTGGGTTAGCTGGTAAGAGGACCTGATGGGACCTGCTCTGGGCACTTACTGGAGAAAAGAGGACTGAGTGGGTGGAGGGGTACCTCAGTACCTGATACCTCAGCAAGGGCGCAATTGTCTGAGAACCGGCCGAGGTTTGGTTTTTTGATCTAGTAAATGGAGGGGAGAAATCAGGTTGCTCAGGTGGGAGTGAAAGCAGAGAGTCTGGAGCAGAAGGCTGAGGGTTAGGATCTATTGGAGAAGCATAGTTCAGGACGTGAGTGAAGGAGGGAAAAGGTCTTCACATAGGGGAATCTCCTTCCACCCTTTTGATCACTTGTAGAAGTTAAAAATGTCATGCATAATTTGAGGATCTAGAGAGCCTTCTGGGGTCCATCGGTTTTGGTTGTCTAATTGGTAATATGGCCAATGCTGTGTACTGAATTTGATGGGGAGTTTGGGTTCCACCAGGCAGTCCCTGTATGCTAACATCCCCATGACTTACAGAAGAAGTTGGCTTTTTCCCCTCACAGCCGTGGCTCTTTGTGGCTTTGATAGTCTGCCATGCAAACATAGTAATCTGGGCTAGCCAACCTGCATCTTGCTCGCGTGTCCCTACATCCATAATGTTTGTTTCCATTATCGATGATACAGAAGGTATTTAATAGAATTTTAGTGGGATCCACTTTATCAGATATATCCCAATAGGAAAAACCTATAGCCAGCTGACAAATGTCTGGGTGGAGAGATGGCCACCAGGTCCCTATGGGGGCTGTAAGCGAGATAGACCATACTTCTTCTCTAGTAGGATTTGTGATCAGCCATCGCTGATGAACCACCTGATGAGGTTTAGGACTACTGGTGGCCAAGGGGAGAGTCTATAGCCTTATTCATATGGTGAATACACAATTTGAAAGGGTTACTAGTCATTTCCAGTTTCCAGCAAGAGTCTGGACAGAGCGCAGGCTTGAGATGAGAGGCATGGATCCAGGAATTGATTCCGTATACATTTACTGATGTAGGTGTTATAAGTAGTACCTGGTATGTTCCTTTCCATCGGGGTTCCAGGAATGAAACCTGATGTCTTCTTATGTAGATGAAGTCTCTTACATTATATTGAAGTGGAGTCCCCTTGTCCCCAGTTTGGTAGGCCGTGGCCAGCTGTTTGAACAGATATCAATGAGTTCTTTCAAGAGCTTTAAGTCTGTCAAGCTAGGGGGTGTGGAAGGGATCCTTAGGTCTTAGAGTTGGGGTTAGGTCCCTTACTGGAGGAAGGGCACCATAGAGAATTTCACAGGTGGTGAGGTTACACAAAGAAACAGAGGGAGTATTTCTTGCATGAAACAGTGGATAAGGCAGGAGCATAGTCCAATCTTTTATGCAGGTCTCTAAGAGTAATTTCGTAAAGGTCTATTTAATGGTTCTATTTATTTTTTCTACCTGTCCTGAGTTCTGGGGTCTATAAGCATAATGTAACTACCAATTAATAACCAGGGTACTGGTTAACCTATTCTCAGAACATGAGACAAAAAAAGAATCCCACACCAACACCCACAAAGGCACCTGCTTCCCCCAAGTACATCTGTGACTATCTGGAGTATTCTCTGACTGGTGGGTCATACTGTGTTCCCCAAAAATAGCCTGTCTTGTCTCAGATCTGGTCTTCGTGGCCAACTCTGCGAAGATTTCAGGAGCCAGCATGAGCCACTACCTGCTTTCTCAGGAAAGGCCCCTCTTCAGAGCTCTTCTGGCATTTGGCCATCCCCACATCAGTAGGTACCATGAAAGACTGACTCTGTCCCTGGTAAATCCAAAGAAGTGAGCCCACTAGGAGTAGGACTGGGACTGGCAATGGGTGCCTGGCTTCCTGGATCCCATGTTCAGAGAGTTCCAACACCAAGGAAGTGACGTGAGGTCACTTCCTTCAGAAACTGAAAGAGGTCACTCCCTTGGCAACCACTTTGTCCTAACAGTTGCTTCCTATGGTCTCTTGAGATGGAGGATGCCCCTACTTCCTGTGACACTTTCACAAGTTAGAATGGTATATAAACCATAGGCACTCAGGAATAGCTCTCCACACAGGCCTGGTTTGATCCATCTTCTCTACATTAATAAGAGAGAGGCTGATTCAGATACACTCCTTTATCCTGATCAGGTTGTTTGCCATGGAAGATGACTTTTGCTCTCTCAAGTCCTTCATAGCTGCCTACATCTTCTCCAGGAATGATTTCTGCATGGACCTTTGAGTTTCTAAGCAGGTGGAAGATCCCCTACATTCCTGTATTGTAAGACCAACACTGTCCCCGCTCTTCTGTAAAGTTAGATTGAGGGAACAGTGTATGTTAGGTTTAATAACATGTTCAATTTGGGTTAGGAATCATTCTTCGGGATGAATAATAGTATTGGGAAACTCTCTCAGATCTGGTCTCCTTGGCCAACTCAGTGAAGTTTTCAGGAACCAGTGGTGAGACACTGCCTGCTTTCTCATGAACTGGCCCTCTTCAGAGCTCTCCTGGCATTTGGCCATCCTCACATCAGTAGGTACCAAGAAAGTCTGACTCTGTCCTTGGTAAATACAAACATGTGAGCCCACTGGGATTGGGACTGGGACTGACTCTGGGTGCCTGGCTTCTTGGATCCCCAGTTCAGAGAGTTCCATCACCAAAGAAGTGAGGTAGGTCACTTCATTCAGAATGAGGTCACTGCCTTGGCAAACACTTTGTCCTAAAAGTTGTTTCCTAGGTTCCCATGAGATGGAGCCTTCCCCTACTTACTGTGACACTTCAAGCTAAGAATTGTATATCAAAAATCGGCACCCGGGAACAGCTCTCCACACATGCCTGATTTGGTCCAACTACTCTACATTAAGAAGAGAGAGGCTGATTCAGACACATCCCTTCATTTTGACCTGGTTGTTTTCCATGGAAAATGAATTTTTCTCTCTCAGGTCCTCCATAGCTGTCAACATCTTCTCCAGGGATCATTTCTGTAAGGACCTTTGAGGTTCTCAGCAGGTGGAAGATCCCCTACATTCCTGTATTGTAAGACAAACTGTGTCCTTACTCTTTTGTAAAGTTAGATTGATGGAAGAGTGTATGGTTAGGATTAATAACATATTCGATTTGAGTTAGGAATCATTCTGCAGGATGAATAATGGTATTGGGAATCTGCGATATTTACAAGAATAAATAGGTGAAATGTAAGTATGAAAACAGAAATCTAGGTAAGATTTGAAGCCCAGAAGGGAATTGGGCCTTTGATTGTGACACTTAGCTTTGAATTATGTTCTGCACAGATGTCTCAGATAAATCGATATAAAATGGCATAGGACCTTGTACCTTGGATGATTGAATGTCGAAGAGAATATCCAGTCAAAAGGGGACAGTAGGTGGATTAGGAAGATAGTAAGTAAGTTTAGAAAAAAGAATGAGTATAGGAATTGGACCAAAAGTTCTTTAGCAACAGGGTTTCGGTTAGTGAGTGAATGTCAATGTCAGCACATGTGAAGAATGAGTCACAATGATGAACTGGGGAAAATATGTAGGAAAGCAGATATCTATAGAGACATTATGAAATCAGACAAAGTATAAAGTGAGTGATAGTATTAGATATTTTCAACAGGGTTGAATATGAATATATAATCTTAGGAAGAAACAAATATGTAATCATTTATAGGATTGACATTTGAGAGCATTAGCAAAATTGGACATGGATTTTTTTAGTAATCCATGTTTACATTCCATTTAGTCTTTGGTACAATCATAAGTGTGAACTTTGCATTTTGTGTCCAGAATATTACTGTGATAAAATGTTTATGTACATCAGTTGACAGAGTATTTTTTTCCACCATTTCTGGGAGCAATATTTTGAAGACATATAAATTAATATTGGGGGTACAAAGAGGTGTACCCTGTGTCTATGTATGTAGAGATAATGCATGAAGAGACCATACTGTGAATAAATAATATAACTGATTACACTTTAAATAATCGATTGAATTTATATCTGAAAATATGCAGAAAATCTTATATTGATATACAATCATTAATTCCAACCAATTATACATATAATGGTAATATTACTTTAATGGTTTATCAAGACGGGTGTGTGAGATTTGCTTCAAAGCGATAATGGAAATTGAAAATAATGTGTTTGGAAAGAAGTCTCATGAAACGAGCAGTCAAGAAACATTAAGGAATACATGTGTTCTGAATCAGGAAGTGATTGAAAGTGAAACAAATGCCTATCAATTTGATAAATTGTGGATGAAATATTTATCCTATGATGTGCATTAACTGAAGAAATAGTAATGTACCAGAGTTGAATAAAAATGAACGTCAAAATACACTTCATGTCCCATAGGAATCTATACCCATTGATGTTAAACTGGGTGAGTTACTGTAGAAATATTAGGAGTTGTGTGCACCATTCACTGAAGTTTGTTTTCAGTACTAGGAAACAAATATGTATTTCAGGTGGATGAATATTTCTGATAATAATCTTGTGAAAAGTTGATCATAAATCCACATATATGAATATGAATGAATTTAGGGAGTGTATAATAAGACACATATATTTCATATTTTGAAAAATCTGGAGAGTATATATATATATATATATATATATATATATATATATATATATATAAAACACACACACACACAGACATTAAAAAGTAGCAATATATATGGCAATCTAAATTAATCATGAAATATATATCATCCACAGATCCAAAAATATTCATTTTACTGAACATGGGTTTATGTATAATGTTGTTCAACTAGGAAGCTCACCCATAGGTTGAATTTTCAGTTCCAACAGCGTTTAGAATGAGTGATCTATTCTCACAAATTGTATCTGCCAATTCATCCACCTCACAAGAATGTACGTGTGGTACCAGGTAGGATTTGATATGTGCATATAAAAATACATGTGCTGAATAGGCTACAGAGAAAGGGAGACAGGAATTCAAATATTTGTTAACTTTCAAACACATGGAGAACTATTTAAATTGAAAATTTGCTAGATTTATAACTCCTACACTACATAATGCAAAAGGCAAGTCCAACTATGCACCATGCCTCCTCTGAACTGCTTGTATTTGTATTTTGTTGGGGTAATTTATCTCCATCATATTTGCATTAGTAGTCAGAGTCCAGTAGGGTAGGTTTTAGTGTCAGGGATTAAGTATTTCGAATAAAAAATTAGATAATGAATCCAATGTGTATGCAAAAAATCTTCCCATTCTCATCCAGAACAATGCCTTGACATTACATTCGCCCCAAGTAATACACAATTAGAGGAGAAGAGTTAGAAAATCTGTGAATACATATCTGGAATGGAAAATGCTCAGGAGTTCACAAGCTTGGATGTGGAAGGGGAGTTTCCAAAAGTAAGGGACAGGGTTGATAGACCCAACCTGATCATTTATTAAAATTGGGAGCCCACTTGCCAGAAAGCCATGAAAAGATAATTTTGGATTTATTATAAATTACTGCAAATTCTGAACCTGCTTGAATGTTTGCCCATGCCTTAAACTCACCCATGCCTGGCTCTCTGACCAGATTGCAGCCCTCTCTGAAACTTTAGTGACACCTCATAAATATTTTCTTTCCCTGGCCAGACAACGAGTCTCTGAGGCTCTAATGGTCCTCATAATTTCTGATGTTGGGGTGAGCTTAAAAAAAAAATGTAAACTACCGTTAGTGTGATGCTTGTTAAAGTTCTGTTATCTGTAACCCCCTTTTTGTGCATCTTTCTGGGCTATATAGCTGGGCTATAGGAGAGGTGGGTTTGCTGTCTTGCTCCCGCCATTTTGGGAGGGAGAGGTAGCCTTTCCCTTTGAAATAATTAGCTTGCCTTAATTTGATTTTACTAGGAGTCAGTGGTCTTTACATGCGTTCCTGGTCTAATATTTTGGAGTTCCCCAGTGAGATGACCCTGCCGGACAAGATCACAAGACCAGACTGCTGTAAATTCTGAAGTTGGCCTTCCTTCCAGGGCTCCAAGCTTGAGAGCAACTCTAGGGTTTGTGCAACTTGAGATGGTCCAAGGCCTTGGAGTTAGCCTTCAGTTCAGGGAGCACTGCAGTGAACCACCGCATTAAAACTATTAGCAAGCACCTGGTGGAGGAGGCATCCATAGGTAATTGGTGCCTTTATAACATCTGATATCCGGTTAAGGGAGATCTCTTCTGATGACAGAGAGGTGGACTGAGGAGGCTCACATATACTCCTGTCTGGGACAGTAACAAGAATCATTCTGTCATCTGTTCTGTTCTCTAGGGAATTCATCTGGAAGGGTAGAGAGGTGCCAACGGGCACGCATGCGCTCCTACGGGGAGCTTTAGGAAGACATTGCATTGCTCCTCTGTTTTCCTGTTTCGGCGCCGGATTTCTGTTTTTTTTTTTTTTTTTTTTGTTGTTGTTGTTGTTTTGTTCTGTGTTCTATATGTTTTTTGTTTGTTTGTTTTTGTGCATTTTGTTGTGTGATTTCTGTGGTGAAAACTTAAGGATATCGGACATGAAAATAAAGCAAGTAAGCCTGACACCCTTTGGACTGAGTTTAAAGGAACTGCATTGAACTTTACACCCGTTTGTTAAGCAGTATGATAGAAGCCCCTAGCTGGCTGCCTGGAGCACACTCACTGCAGAGGGCAGTGCCTGCGGGGGACCTAAGAACTGAGTATCTCCCAGGTTAATAAGTGAAACTCCTTTAAAATCCCTTGTCCCTCCAGATAAAGAGAGTCACAACCTTTTGGCAGAGTCCCTGTGTTTATCTTTGTTAGCAAAGCAATAAACCTTCGTTTTTCTTTTTCTCAAAACCCTGTCCTCATTTTTAAATTGGCATTAATTGGCTTCAAGTTCAGGAACCCAACTTTAAGTTACAAATTTTGATAACCCACCCGCACCCTGGAACTTTTTGAGAGCTGACTACAGAAATGTTAGGAGATGGAGCATGCTTGTGGTGGAACTGAAACAGAGGAGCAAATCCTGTAAGTAAAAGGAGGGACTGAGGGACTCCCAGCAGCTGCTGAAGCCTTATTTTTTCAGAGAATTCCCTAGGTCTTTCCCTGCAATTTAACGATAATGCCACCTCTGTCATCTTAAAAAAGAGGGAAAAAAAGGGGACACTAAATGCAGGAAAGTCACTATGGAGACCCTTGATTTTACATTTCAGGATGCTCCTCTGTGAAAACATCTGGTCCCCTTGTGGGGACATCTGTGGTGCAACTGGTGTAGGAGATTTTTCTCTTATCTGCTCTGTTTTAAAGGCTTCTGTCTGTCAGTCATAGTCTGGAGCTCCTTTCTGTCTGTCGTGTGTCTTTGTTTCTGGCACTTTAAGACATGTGCAATAATGTGTTGATATTATATATTGTTTCTTGGGAATGATTTTACCTGAATGTGTGTCTAAATGATGATGTTTTATTGTAACAATCTGGTAGCTTATTGGGTTTTTGAAGCATTGCAGAATCTTGCCGTTAAAAGTCAGATTGAGAGAATTGTTTAGTTTATGATTTCAGATAATTCATGCCAGAGAACTTAAATACTTAGGATGGAAAACTAAAGAACTCTACTTCCAAGTTGGCAAGAAATTTTCCAATCATTCAGTCTTTTTTTTTTCACCAATTTTTAATTGGGTAGCCTGGGAAAATGTCACTGTGTGTACCAGTGCATTAATTTGGACAAGGATAGTAAATCATAGTATGGTATCTGTTGACAACACAAGATGTAAAGATATAAAATTTTGTAAATTTTGTCTTAAGCTTGTATCAAAATTTTCAACATCCTATCTGGAAAATTATGGTTAAAATGCGTTAGGCCTGAGGTGTCTGCTCAGAATAGCAGTTTTTTCCTGCTCCTTCCAGACCTCAGCCAGGACTTAGATTGAAATGCAAATGAAAGAAGCCTGCAAGATCAGTAGGAGAATGATATGAGGCTTAAGGAAAAAAAAAAGTAAATAGTATGGTATTTACTAATTACTGGTCAGTTATTTTTTCTAGGACTCTTATTTTTTTCCTTAGATCCTTTAATTTTTCTAACTCATAATTTTGATCCTACAGACCTAGGTTAATGTTTTTCTGATCAGTTCTATCTTTGACCAACTGTGGAGTTTTTAAAACATGGCAATGGAGATTTCACCTGCTAAAAGCTACAAGGCCTTTACTATTATTATGTGTGCACACTTTTGTTATTTGTTGTATGTCTATATATATATATATATATTCTTAATCATATATATGATACAGAAATTAACATATATAAGGAGCGCTCATAATAAAAAAGCACTCATAAAAACAAATTTTAAGGGATGCCCTCTCTCACCACTTCGGTTCAACATAGTTCTCGAATCACTGGCCAGAGCAATTAGACAGACGAAAAAAATTAAAGGCATAAAAATAGGAAAAGAACTCAAATTATCACTATTTGCAGATGACATGATTCTATACCTAGCAGACCCAAAAGGGTCTACAAAGAAACTACTAGAGCTAATAAATGAATTCAGCAAAGTGGCAGGATATAATATCAACACACATAAATCAAAGACATTCCTGTATATGAGCCACAAATCCTCTGAAATGGAAATGAGGACAACCACCCCATTCACAATATCCTCAAATAAAATAAAATACTTGGGAATCAACCTAACAAAAGAGGTGAAAGACTTATACAATGAAAACTACAGAAACCTAAAGAGAGAAATATAAGAAGATCTTAGAAGATGGAAAAATATACCCTGTTCATGGATAGGTAGAACTAACATCATCAAAATGGCGATATTACCAAAAGTTCTCTATAGGTTTAATGCAATGCCAATCAAAATCCCAACGGCATTTCTTGTAGAAATAGAGAAAGCAATCATGAAATTCATATGGAAAAATAAAAGACCCAGAATAGCAAAAACAATGCTAAGCAGGAAGTGTGAATCAGGCGGGATAGCTATACCAGACTTCAAACTATACTATAGAGCAATAGTAACAAAAACAGCAGGGTACTGGTACCAAAACAGGTGGGTGGACCAATGGTACAGAATAGAGGACACAGAAACCAATCCACAAAACTACAACTATCTTATATTCGATAAAGGGGCTAAAAGCATGCAATTGAAGAAGGATAGCATCTTCAACAAATGGTGTTGGGAAAACTGGAAATCCATATGCAACAAAATGAAACTGAATCCCTTTCTCTTGCCATGCACAAAAGTTAACTCAAAGTGGATCAAGGAACTTGATATCAAATCAGAGACATGGCGTCTGATAGAAGAAAAAGTTGGCTATGATCTACATACTGTGGGGTTGGGCTCCAAATTCCTCAATAGGACACCCATAGCACAAGTGTTAATAACTAGAATCAACAAATGGGACTTACTCAAACTAAAAATTTTTTCTCAGCAAAAGAAAGAATAAGAGAGGTAAATAGGGATCCTACGTCCTGGGAACAAATCTTTACTCCTCACACTTCACACAGAGGCCTAATATCGAGAATATACAAAGAACTCAAAAAATTAGACAATAAGATAACAAATAACCCAATCAACAAATGGGCCAAGGGCCTGAATAGAAATTTCTCAGAGGAGGACATACAATCAATCAACAAGTATATGAAAAAATGCTCACCATCTCTAGCAGTCAGAGAAATGCAAATCAAAACCACCCTAAGATACCATCTCACTCCAGTAAGATTAGTAGCCATTAGGAAGTCAAACAACAACAAGTGCTGGCGAGGATGTTGGGAAAAGGGTACTCTTGTACATTGCTGGTGGGACTGAAAATTGGTGCGGCCAATTTGGAAAGCAGTATGGAGATTTCTTGGAAAGCTCGGAATGGAACCACCATTTGATCCAGCTATTCCCCTACTCGGTCTATTCCCTAAAGACCTAAAAAGAGCACACTATAGGGACACTGCTACATCCATGTTCATAGCAGCACAATTCACAATAGCAAGACTGTGGAAGCAAAACCTAGATGCCATTCAATAGACGAATGGATAAAAAATATGTGGCATTTTTACACAATGGAGTATTACTCTGCATTAAGAAATGACAAAATCATAGAATTTGGAGAGAAATGGATGGCATTAGAGCAGATTATGCTAAGTGAAGCTAGCCAATCCCTCAAAAACAAATGGCAAATGTCTTCTTTGATATAAGGAGAGTAACTAAGAACAGAGTAGGGACGAAGAGCATGAGAAGAAGATTAACATTAAACAGGGATGAGAGGTGGGTGGGAAAGGGAGAGAGAAGGGAAATTTCCTGTAAATGGAAGGAGACCCTCAGGGGTATACAAAATTACATACAAGAGGAAGTGAGGGGAAAGGAGGAAAAATATGAGGGGGGAGAAATGAATTACAGTAGAGGGGGTAGAGAGAGAAGAGGGGAGGGGATGGGGGAGTGGGGATAGTAGAGGATAGGAAAGGCAGCAGAATACAACAGACACCAGAATGGCAATATGTAAATCAATGGTTGTGCAACTGATGTGATTCTGCAATCTGTATATGGGGTAAAAACGGGAGTTCATATCCCACTTGAATCAAGTGTGAAATATAATATATCAAGAACTATGTAATGTTTTGAACAACCTACAATAAAAATTAATTTAAAAAAAGTGGATCCAAAGATCTTTAATTCACGTGATTAAAATTGTTCAATTTAAATTGGATAAACAGATAAAAATAAATGTTTTTAAATTTAAGCTTACAAGTTTTTATAGGTGTTCAAAAATCTAATAAAATATTAATATCTACAAAATGTCTAAAATGCCTTGATTCTAGGACTTTTCCTTCAACAAAAAAATGGTTTACACTCTTCAATACATTTGTCTAATATTTTAATAAATAAGTAAAGTAAATTTGATGTGGAATTTCTCATTCTTGAGTACATTTGTTAGATACCCGATTGATTTACTAAGGTCTGTATCAGATTGTAAAAATCAGTCATGTGTTAAAGAGACAAAAATTTCTGAAAACATAAGTTTACCTATAACATTGTGTTTATTAAGTTTTATTTTTTCTAGAGCAAGCAACCATAAAAATTAAACAACTGATTAAATAAGAACTGTTATTTTAGAGCACTCTACTGCCATTTCTTTAAAAGCTAAACTTGGTTAATCTAGAAATATCAATGTAATTTTGATGCTATTAATGTGCTCATATCTTCCAGGTATACAAGTCTGTAAGTTAGAAAAGAGCATTATATCAAGCTGGTATTCTGAAGTTGTATGGTAAAAAAAATGTACTGGGGATTTATTTACCTGTTATCAATAAGATATGTAAAGTTTTATGTTACTTTTTTCATTGGGGAACAATTTAAATGTATTTTTAAGTTAATCAGAGCCTAATATATGTAAAGGTTAAAATCTTTCAGCCTTTCTTTAATCCATGTTTTAAATGTGATGTCATATGATGTTAGATAATGTTCATGTGACCTCAAACAATTTATGTAAACTTTGTAAAATGATATTTAAAAAACAATGATCAGCTTTAGAACTAAAACACTTAATATTTATAAAGAGGCCTGCCTAACCTGAGATAAGGCTCTGTGTCCCATCTTACTACATGTGAGAATGACTACAAAAGGAGTAGGTCAGATTTTATTTCATTTAAAGTTATGTTCAAAAGTTCTTTTGTTTTTCTGTGAAGATTACTAGGATCTCAAACAGGGCCTATAATGTATAACTCAGCCAAAAAATTCAGGGTAGCTATTACAGAAACTAAGTATTTTTACTCTTGTTAAAAAATTTTATTTTTAATTTGCTTATAAGTGATCTAAAGATTCCCTGTTAGTCTTTTACCGAAGTGTTGCTTTAATAACACAACATGGGTTAATTTAAGATAATAAGTCATCACCTACAAGACAGACAGAATAATACATATCCCAATTAATGAAAAGATAAATAATAATTAAGTTATAGATATTAAAGCCCAGTACTCTCAATATAAGGCTGTTAAAATTTATTTGCTGGATGTTTAAGATTAGGATTTAAAATTAAAGTTAAATGAATCGGCCAAGAAAACAAATATTAATATTTTAAGGTATACACTTTATGTTAGCCTCCCAAAATAAGTAAGACTGGAGGTTACAAAGAAGGATTCTCAGACAGGAATGCCTGATAACTATAAAAAGAGACTATTAAGAGGAGCTGCCAGAGGCAGAAAATTTAGTTTAGGGCCTACAGATATTCCTAACCTACAGAGGTAGGCTTGGTGTTTGCTAGTACGATTATCCAGCCCTGAGTAACAGAATTAAAGGTTTCTCTATTAGACACAGAGGTCATACTAGAAAAAGGATTTTGCAAGATCAGATGACATTAAATTAATAAACTGTATCTTATGGGGAGGGACAACTGTAAAACAAAAAATTAAATATTAAGTTGACAGTCCTGATAACTGAGGATATTAAAGAATGGTGAGGGAACTTCTATACGGTGACATGTTCCAGCTGCTGCAACATTTATTCATTACTCATGGTTTTTGTTACTCTCATAGAAGAACCCATTCCCAGATGACTTTACAACCTGTTCTTCCCCAACCAGACTTCAAACCAAGCTGAAATCTAAAAGGCAACTCATGTCCCTCAACTAAATTCTAAAAGGCAACTCATGTCCCTCATGCCATGACCCTTACGTCACCCTCTCTCAGCGCAGAAGAATCCAAAATGCGTGAGGCCTCCCTTCTTACAACAATGGAGCCAAAAATAAATAGACTATCAATATACGTAATTAATTAAGTCAGGTAAAATCAGGGAGACCCGTTTTGGGTGAGTTCTAGAAATTTGGAGACTGTTACCTGAGGGATTTAAATTTCCTCAGTGCACTTCCCTTAATCTATCAAAGATTTGAAAGGAACACATAAGAAAAGGGGGGAATGATAGGCCCAACCTGATCTTTTATTAAAATTGGGAGCCATCTTGCCACAAAGCCATGATAAGATAATTTTGGCTTTACTATAAATTACTGCAAATTCTGAACCTGCTTGGAATGCCTGCCCATGCCTTGAACTCACCCATGTCTGGCTCTCTGACCAGATAGCAGCACTCTGTGAAACATTAGCGACACATCATAAATATTGGCCTTCCCTGGACAGACAATGACCATCTCTGAGGGTCTAATGGTCCTCAAAAATTCTGATGTTGGGGCCAGCAAAAAAAAAAAAAAAAAAAAAATATATATATATATATATATATATATATATATATATATATATATATATATATATATAAACTACCATTAGTGTGATGCTTGTCCGAGTTCTGTTATCTCTAACCCCCCTTTTGTGTAACTTTCTGGGCTTTAAAGCTGGGCTGTAGGTAAGTTGGGGTTGCTGTCTTGTTCCGGCCGTTTTGGGAGGGAGAGTTAGCCTGGCTGGTGAAAATAATAAGCTTAGTTTAATTTGATTTTAATTGGAGTCAGTGGTCTTTTCTTGCATCCTTGTCTAACAGGTAAACACTCCACAAACATGGAGCTCTGCTGGCCTAACGACTTTTTGAGAAACTGCCTCTGAGGTTGGGCACTTGAAATATATGTTGTTTTCAGGAGCTTTAGCTTCCTTTGTTGTGAGACCATCAAAGCTGGCTCTGCATCTATGTGACCTAAAGAAATTGGTTTCTTATTTTCCAATGAAAATGAGGCAAAGTGCTGAATTCTCTCTTTGTAGGTAAACTGTGGCCACTGAAGGCTAAGTGTCTCCCTGTGTGGACTGTGTACCCATTTAGTCATCCTCCACTATTCATGGTGTTTCTTGCTGCTGCACTGGGAGTTTGGTATTTGCTCTATGAAATACAAGAAGTTCAACTGGGACACAGTGCTGAAGGTAGTTCTGTCACGTGTGGTCGGTCAGAGTCTGCAAGAGAATGCACCAACCAGGATTCTATCCCACATAGCTTGCCCACTTGAAGATAGCAACCTGATTCGTAACATTGCCCTGAAACCTCTCCATATAACAAGATGCCTTTACATATAAGGGTCTGCTGGCTGCACCATGTCAGTCACAAGCCATTTGGAAGTCAATGGTAGATCCAAATGGCCCCAACACAAATGTTTTATCCCACACCTGCACACCACAGTTCTGGGCCCAATACTCAGCAGGCTCCAACATACTGGCATTTCAGTTCTACACCATTTTCATGAAACCCAGTCAATCAAACCACTGTCTGGAAAACTCCTGATCAGCAACAGGACATCCAAATGTTCTCCTCTGACACCTGGTTATGGGAATTTCAAAAATTTCTTGGTATTTATCTAGCATTTTTCACGGATGAAGTTGGAGGCACTGTAGGTTTCAATTCTTTCAAGAACCATTAAATGGTATGGAAGCTCATTTCAATGAAAGCTCTGGAGAATTCTCACAGTCAAGGCTTCCCAAAGAGTGGCCAAAAGATCACATGAACCCAGGCCCATTGAGGTCTAGAGTGTGAGGTCCATGTTTGTTTTGAATCTCATCTATGGCTGCCAAGTCTTTCATAATAAAATCATGTGATATCCTGGCTGAGATTCCCGATGCTCTGTGGAAAGCCACCCTGGGACTTGATCTCAGTTTCCAAGGGCGACTCTAATGCGTGGCCTCCTAAAATCCCAAGAGAACTCATGGCAATATTTCTCTGAGGTCAGTTTCAGAACTCAGTCTGTAAGGGGAATCACACCAGACTTCAAGCCCAGGTGGACCCAGTCATCTATTTCAACCACCACACAAATGACCACAATTAAAACCAAAAAACTCCCACATGGCCCTCATCTTCTTCCATATAGACACTCATCATAACCTCTGGCTGGGGTTTTCCATGAGGGGCAAAACTCACGACAGTGTCCAAAATAAGCTCCCTTACCCCTCATTTGCCTAAAATCAGGGTGGCCTGGACACCCTTCCTGTGAACCAGTAGTGATCAAATATGCCTGCCATTTGTACTGCCCAGCTTCTCCAATATGAGGCCTACTGACTGTTTGGTATAGATTTTTTATGTGAATTGGAGTCATGAGAAAACCCAAGCAATTACGGGCTAGCCTCTGCAGGGTTTTGAAGAACTCATTTGACCCAATGGATCCCTCTTCTCACTTGATGTAGGTCAGAAACCTTACAGAGGAAGGCGAGGGACTTCAACCACAATGACTGCCCTTTTGGCCATTTTGGTTTTGGAAGCACAAAAGGAATGTTTCTTTAGATCCATCAGGTGCTGAGAATCTAAGCCACAGCCTCACACAGGGCCAAGAGGCTGATTCAGACACATCCCTTTTGGAAGAAATTAAGCAAAGAGCCACAGGTGATGCCCATTCATTTCCATTTGAAAACTGTTTTCTTCAGGCTTCACAAAGGGTTGGCCTGAGGCAAAGACCTTCCTGACATTCAGGGCAACAGAACATTATGTAAGAAAAGGCCCAAAGCAGGGTTTCTCCACTGAGATTTTACTGGTCACACTGTTATCTGAGTTTTCTGAGATGCTCGCCATTCCCTTCAGCTATCCAGTACATGGCCATGTCACAGAGCTTGGAGGTGGTACATATCTTGGACTCAAAACCATGAGCCTGTTGTGGAGAGTGGCCAGAATTCAGGAAGAGTACAGGAACTTAGGAATATTGTAGGTGTTGCCCATCCATAAGGCAAGCCACAGTCCTTTCATAAATTGGGCAGGATGAATGCTGTTAAACTTTCTCCTGGAGAGGACAAATCCATTGATGCATTATCTTTTCTAATGTCTACAACCAGAGATACAGTGGGATACACAGATATAGAAACACTTGCCTTGTCAAACAACTTACTAGAAACAGTCCACTCAATACCAAACAAATAGCCTTTCCTACCTATCACGCCTTTCCTACTGTATCAACATACACTAGTTATTCATCACCCCCTGCCCCGGTTATTTTGCTGCAGTGGGACTGCTGCAGATGGTGGCCCATACAGGGAGCCCTGGGACACTTGGGGGTAAGTGACGAATAAAAGCTGCCCATCCATAGATAGGATGGGAGCAAATCTGCTCATCCCTAGGCAGATAGGGGGAGAGGAAAAACGGTCATTTCAAAAAATGGAGAAGATTGATACAGTATGATTGTGTCTTGTTTTATCTCAGTGTATTGTATTGTCTTTGTGATGAAAATAAGGAAGGGGTGAGAAGTAAATTGATAATGGAAAGAGGCACCCCAGTGGAAACAAGTGCAATTAGGGCATGTGTTGATGGAAGCCCAGGAAGTCTAATCAGAAAGAAAAAGAAAGTTAAGAAGAAGAAGGATTATCAGGAAAAAAGTTTCAGCAAAAGGCTGTTACTGAATACTTTTCGTTTCCGGAGTGTGTGTGAATAGGCGCCTCTGCTGCCACATGCTCAAGCCAGTCACTGTGCAGCAAGGGCTTTTCAAGCAGTGGCAGCCGGCAATTCCCCGCCCCCAGCCTGGGGAGCGGGGCCCCGTGGCAGTTTGAGTCCTGGACACTCCCCAGGGCCATCTGTGGCTGCCCAGGATGCTACAGCCAGCCATAGATGCTACTGGCTCCCTGATGTTTGGTCATTTTCAATGCCAATAACTAAGCTACAATGGTTCTCCCACACCCGGAAGATAATAAATAATAAGCACTATTAAGGCTTTTTTCAAATGTAAAAAACCTTGAGATAATGTACTAAATTTTTCAGAAGGTTGTTTTCTTAGCACCTGGTGGAATACTATAGGATTTTCTTTAGCCAGTGGTAGGAGTTCCTGCCTTCATCCCAGTGCCGGTGAGGACAAGGGTGGAAGAATTTCCAGTGTTGCTGAAAACCGGAGGAGACTTCGGCTGAGAAACGGAGGAGACTTTGGATCAAGCTAGCTGCCTTCAGAACTTTCCTGGGCTGTGATTTAAGCTAGCTGCCTGCAGAATTTACATGGACTGTGATTTAAGCTAGCTGCCTGCAGAACTTACCAGGACTGTGATTTAAGCTAGCTGCCCGCAGAACATACCTGGACTGTGGTTTACCTGAACTGTGAGTTAATCTATTGAGACACTGCTTTACCTGGACTGAGACAACAAACTGTAATCTATAACAAATTTTAACTCGGTGTCTTTGCTAACAGTGTCATTGCTGGTATTATTTCTCCAAGTGCTTCATCAATTGGCTTGTATTGTGACATTTTGTATCCTCCCTTTCTGTTTGTAGCAGGTTATTTATGGTGTTTCTGTAAAAACCACTGTGGTCTTTATTTAAATTAAATAAAAGGGGGAAATGTTAGAGTCTGTAAACATGTCAAAATAACACCTGGCATTTTGCCAGGGGAATGTTAGAGTGTGTAAACAAGTCTGGATGATGCCTAGCAAAATGCCAGAGGGAGTGGTTTGAGATGTAACAAAAGCGAGCCATTAAGTGTGGAGATTCCTGATTGGTTGACTGCAGTATCTAGTTTATGTTAATTAGATAACCTGGGTGGAATGTATAAATACCTCTATTGTCCTACAATAAATGGCTTCCACTCCTGCTATATCAACATACACATGTTATTCATAACCCCCACCCCCCGGTTATTTTGCTCCAACCGAACCGCGGCAGTATCTGCCAAGTCAGAAACCTCTCAAGTATGAACATGTGATACCAGGTAGGATTCTATATGTGCATATAAAAATACATGTGCTGAATAGGCTACACAAAAAGGGAGAGAGGAATTCACATATTTGTTAACTTTAAAAACACATGGAGAACTATTTTAATTAAAAATTGACTAGATTTATAACTCCTACCCTATATAATGCAAAAGGCAAGTCCAACTATACAACATGACTCCTCTGAACTGCTTGTATTTCTATTTTGTTTGGGTTATTAATCTCCATCATATTAGGATTAGTAGTCAGAGTCTAGTAGGGTATGGGTTAGTGTCCAAAATAAGCTCCCTTGCCCCTCATTTGCCTAAAGTCATGGTGGCCTGGACACCCTGCATGTGAACCAGGAGTGATAAAATAGGACTGCAGTTAATACAGCTCTGCTTCTCCAATGTGAGGCCTACTGAGTGTCAGGTAACAATTCTTTATGTGATTTGGAGTCATGAGAAAACACAACCACTTCTTCAGGGCATTGAAGAATTCATTTGAACCAAAGGATTCCTATTCTCACTTGATGTAGGTCAGAAACCTAACAAAGGAACGCAAGAGACTTCATTCACCATAACAGATCTTTTTGCCATTTTGGTTATGGATGCACACATGGGATCTTTCTTTAGATCCATGAGGTGCTGAGAATCTAAGCCACAACCGCACACAGGGCCAAGAGGCTGATTCAGACACATCCCTTTACAAAGAAATTAAGCAAAGAGCCACAGGTGATGCCCTTTCATTTCCATTTGAAAACTGTTTTCTTCAGGCTTAACAAAGGGGTGGGCTGAGGGAAAGAACTTCCTGACATTCAGGGCAACAGAAATATAGGTAAGAGAATGGCCAAAGCAGGATTTCTCCACTGAGGCTTTCCTGGTCACACTGATATCTGAGTTTTCTGTGATTCTCCCATTCCATTCAGCTGTCCAGTACATGGCCATGGCACAGAGCTTGGAGGTGGTATATATCTTGGACACAAAACCATGAGCCTATTCTGGAGAGTGGCCAGAATTCAGGAAGAAAACAGGAACTTAGGAAGATAGTAGGTGTTCCCCATCCATAAGACACACCGCAGTCCATCCATCAGTTGAGCAGGATGAATGCTGGGAAGCTTTCTACTAGACAGGATGCATCCATTGGTGCATTCTGTTTTTTAATGTCCAAAACCACGTACACAGTGGGATACACCGAACTAGAATCACTCACCTTGTCAAACGATTTACTAGAAACAGTCCATTCCAAACCAAACAAACCACCTTTCCTACCTATTTTCAGAACATGAGACAAAACCACAAACTCACACCCACACCCACAAAGGCATCTCCTTCCCACAAGTAAGTCTCTGACTCTCCAGTGTGTCCTCTGTCTGTTGAGCCAAACTATGTTCCCCGAAATGGCCAGTCCTGTCTCAGTTCTGGTTGCCTTGGCCAACTCTGTGAAGTTGTCAGGATCCAGTGGTGAGCCACTACCTGCTTTCTCAGGAAAGACCCTCTTCATATCTGTCCTGGCATTTGGCCATTCTCTCAGCAGTAGGTACCAAGAAAGACTGACTCTGTCCTTGGTAAATCCAAACAACTGAGCCCAGTGGGAGTGGGACTGGGACTGGCTCTGGGTGTCTGGCATCTTGGATCCCAATTTCAGAGAGTTCCAATACCAAGGAAGTGAGGTAGGACACTTCCTTCAAGAACTGAATGAGTTCACTCCCTTGGCAACCACTTTGTCCTAACAGTTGGTTCCAAGGGTCCCATGAGATAGAGGCTGCCCCTACTTCCTGTGACACTTTCGCAAGTTAGAATGGTATATCAACCATAGGCACCCGGGAACATCTCTCAACAAAGGCCTGGTTTGGTCCACCTTCTCTACATTTAGAATAGAGAGACTGATTCAGACACGACCCTTCATCCTGACCAGGTGGTTTGCCATGCAAGGTGACTTTTGCTCTCTCAACTCCTTCATAGCTGCCTACATCTTCTCCAGGTATCATTTCTGCATGGACCTTTGAGGTTCTCAGCAGGTTTAAGATGACCTACATTCCTGTATTGTAAAAACAACTCTGTCCCTGCTCTTCTGTAAACTTAGATTGAGGGAAGAGTGTATGGTTAGGGTTAATAAAAGGTTCGATTTGGGTTAAGAATCATTCTGCAGGATGAATAATTGTATTGGGAACCTGTAATATTTACAAGAATGTAAAAGTGAAATATTAGAATGAAAACAGAAATCTAGGTAAGATTTGAAGCCCAGAAGGGTATTGGGCCCTTGATTGGGATACTTAGCTTTGAATTATGTTCTGCAGAGATGTCTCAGATAAATCGATGTACAATGGCATAGGACCTTGTACCTTGGATGATGGAATGTCGAAGAGAACTTCTAGTCAAAAAGGGATACTCGGTATTATTTGAAAGATAGTCAGTAGGTTTAGAAAGCAGAGAGAGTGTAGGATTTAAACCAAAAGTTCTTTAGCAATAGGGTTTCGGGTAGAGAGTGAATGAAAATGTGAGCACATGTGAAGAGTCAGTCACAATGATAAACTGTGGAAAATATGTAGGAAAGCAGATATTAATAGAGACATTAGTAAATCAGGCAAATGATAAAGTGATTGATAGGATTAGACATTTTCAACAGGCTTGAGGTAAAATATATAATCTTAGGAAGAAACAAATATGTAGTGACCAATAGGATTCACATTTGAGAGCGTTAGGCAACCTGGACATGGATGTTTTTAGTAATGCATACTCACTTTCCATTAAGGCTTTGGTAAAATCATAAGTGTGAACTTTGCTTTTTGTGTCCAGAAAATTACTGTGATAAAATGTATATGTAGATCAGATGACATAATTATTTATTCCACCGTTTCTGGGAGCAATATTTTGAAGATATATAAATTAGTACTGGCGTTACAAATGGGTGTACCCTGTGTCTAGGAATATAGAGATAATGCATGAATAGACAAAACTTTGATTAAACAATGTAACAAGTTCTAAATTTAAATAATGGATTGAATTGATATCTGAAAATATACAGGAAATCTTATATTGATATGCAATCATTCAATCCAACCAGGTATCCATCTTATTTTAATATTAGGCTTATGGATTATCATAAAGAGTGTGTGAATTTTGTTTCAAAGGTGATTATGGATTTCAGAAATAATGAGTTTGGAAAGAAGTCTCATGAAGAGACCAGACAAGAAACCTGGAGGAATACAAGAGTTTTGAATAAGGAAGTTATTGAAAGCGAAACAAATGCCTATAAATTTGTGAACTTGTTAATGAAATATATATCCTATGATGTGCATAAACTGAAGAAATAATAATGTACCAGTTTTGTTAAAAAATGAACGTCAAAATACACATCATGTCCCATAGGAATCTACAAGCATTGATGTTAAACTGGGACAGTTACTGTAGAAATATTTGGATTTGTATGCACCATTCACTGAAGTTTGTTTTTAGTACTAGGAAACAAATATATATTTCAGGTGGATGAATATTTTTGAAAATAATCTTGTGAAAAGTTGATTATAAATCCACATACATGTACATGAATGAATTTAGGGAGTATATAATAAGACACATATGTTTCATATTTTCAAAAATCTGGAGAGTGTATATCTATCTATCTATCTATCTATCTATACACACACACACACACACACTCAAACAGACATTAAAATGTAGCAATATATATATATATATATATATATATATATATATATATATATATATATATATATATCATGAAATATATATAATCCACAGAGCCAAAAATATTAATTTTACTAAACGTGGATTTATGTATAATGTTGTTCAACTAGGAAGTCACCCATAGTTTGAATTTTCACTTCCAACAGCATTCAGAGGAGTGATCTCTTCTGACAATTTGTATCTGCTAAGTCAGCAACCTCTCAAGAATGTACATGTGATACCAGGTAGGATTCTAAATGTGCATATAAAAATACATGTTCTGAATAGGCTACAGAGAAAGGGAGAGAGGAATTCACATGGTTGTGAACTTTAAAAACACATGGAGAACTGTTTCAATTAAAAATTGACTAAATTTATAACTCCTACCCTATATAATGCAAAAGGCAAGTACAACTATACAACATGAATCCTCAAAACTTCTTGTATTTCTATTCTGTTGGGGTTATTATTCTCCATCATGTTAGGATTACTAGTCAGAGTCTAGTAGGGTATGGGTTAGTGTCCAAAATAAGCTCCCTTGCCGCTCATTTGCCTAAAGTCATGGTGGCCTGGACACCCTGCATGTGAACCAGGAGTGATAAAATAAGACCGCAGTTAATACTGATCTGCTTCTCCAATTTGAGGCCTACTGACTGTCAGGTATAGATTCTTTATGTGAATTGGAGTCATAAGAAAACCCAAGCACTTCTTCAGGGCTTTCAAAAATTTATTTGAACCAAAGGATCCCTATTCTCACTTGATGTAGTTCAGGAACCTAACAAAGAAAGGCAAGAGACTTCATCCATCATAACTGATCTTTTTGAAATTTTGGTTTTGGATGCACACATCGGATCTTTCTTTAGATCCATCAGGGGCTGAGAATCTAAGCCACAACCGCACACAGGGCCAAAGGGTGATTCAGACACATCCCTTTGCAAAGAAATTAAGCAAAGAGCCACAGGTGATGCCCATTCATTTTCATTTGAAAACTCTTTTTTTCAGGCTTCACATGAGGGTGGCCTGAGGCAAACAACTTCCTGACATTCAGGGAAACAGATACATAGTAAGAGAATGGCCCATAGCAGGGTTTCTCCACTGAGACTTTCCTGGTCACACTGATATCTGAGTTTTCTGATATTCTCCCATTCCCTTCAGCTGTCCAGTACATGGCCATTTAACAGAGCTTGAGGTGGTACATATCTTAAACACAAAACTATGTGCCTATTCGGGAGAGTGGCCAGAATTCAGGAAGAAAACAGGAACTTAGGCAGATAGTAGGTGTTGCCCATCCATGAGGCAAGCCGCAGTCCATTCATCAATTGGGCAGGATGAATGCTGCGAAGCTTTCTACTAGACAGAACACATCAACTGATGCATTCTCTTTTCTAATGTCGACAACCACGGACACAGTGGGATACACAGACATAGAAAGACTCGCCTTGTCAAACGACTTACTAGAAACAGTTCACTACAATCCAATCAAACCGCCTTTCTTTCGTATTCTCAGAACATGAGACAAAACCACAAACCCACACCCACACCCGCAAAGGCACCTCCTTCCCCCAAGTAGGTCTGTCATATCCCGAGTGTCCTCTGACTGGTGGGCCATACTATGTTCTCCCAAAATGGCCTGTCCTGTCTCAGATCTGCTCTACTTTGCCAACTCTGTGAAGTAGTCAGGAGCCAGCGGTGATCCACTACCTGCTTTATCAGGATAGGACCCTCTTCAGAGGTTTCCTGGCATTTGGCCATCCTCAAATCAGTAGGTACCAAGAAATATTGACTCTGTCCTTCGTAAATCCAAACAAGTTAGACCACTGGGACTTGGACGGGTTATGGCTCTGGGTGCCTGGCTTCCTGGATCCCAAGTTCAGAGACTTCCATCACCAAGGAAGTGAGGTGAAGTCACTTCCTTGAGGAACTGAATGAGGTCACTGCCTTGGAAACCACGTTGTCCTAACATTTGCCTCCAAGGTTCCCATGAGATGGAGGATGCCCCTACATCCTTTGACACTTTCACAAGTTCGAATCGTATATCAAACATAGGGACCAGGGAACAGCTCTCCACACAGGCATGGTTTGGTCTATCTTCTCTGTATTAAGAAGAATGAGGCTGATTCAGACACATTCCTTAATACTACCAGGTTGTTTGCCATTGAGATGACTTTTGCTCTCTCAGGTCCTTCATCGCTGCCTACATCTTCTCCAGGGATCATTTCTGCATGTACCTTTGAGGTTCTCAGCAGGTGGAAGATCCCATGCATTCCTGTATTGTAAGACCAACACTGTCACTGCTCTTCTGTAAAGTTAGATTGAGGGAACAGTGTATGCTTACGGTTAATAACATTTTCATTTTCGGTTAGGAACCATTCTGCTGGATGAATAATGTTATTGGAACCTGTGATATTTATTAGAATACAGACATGAAATATATGTACATAAACAGAAATCTAAGTAAGATTTGAAGCCCAGAAATCATTGGGCCCTTGATTGGGATACCTATCGTTGAATTACATTCTGCAAAAATGTCTCAGAGAAATCGATATACAATGGCATAAGACCTTGTAACTGGATGATTGAATGTAGAAGAGAACCTCCAGTCAAAAAGTGATAGTCGGTAGGATTAGGAAGATAGTAGGTAGGTTTTAAGAAGAAGAGTGAATATAGGATTTGGACCAAAAGTTCTTTAGCAATAGGATTTCGATTAGAGTGTGACTGTAAGTTTCAGAACATGTGAAGATTTAGTCACAATGATGAACTGTGGAAAAGCAGATACCAATAGAGACATTACAAAAACAGGCAAAGTATAAAGTGAGTGAGAGGATTAGACATTTTCAACAGGGTTGAGTTTGAATATATAATCTTTGGAAGAAACTAATTTGTAGTTACCAATAGGATTTTCATTTGAGAGCATTAGGCAACCTGGACATGGATGTTTTTAGTAATCCATGTTCACTTTTCATTTAGCTTTGATACAATCATAAGTGTGACCTTTGCTTTTTGTGTCCAGAATATTTCAGTGATAAAATGCATATGTAGATCAGGTGACATGGGTATTTCTTCCAACATTTCTGGGAGCAATATTTTGAAGACGTATAAATTAGTGTTGGGGGTACAAAGAGGTGTACCCTGTGTCTATGAATATAGAGATAATGCATGAAAATACCACATTGTGAATAAATAATATAACTGGTTCCACTTTAAATAATGGATTGAATTGATATCTGAAACTAAGTAAGAAATCTTATATTGATATACAATCATTCATTCCAACCAGTTGTACATCTAATGGTAATATTAGGGTTATGGTTTATTATGAGGGGTGTGTGAGTTTTGCTTCAAATGTGATAATGGAAATCGAAAATAATGTGTTTGGAAAGAAGTTTCAAGAAAAGACCAGTCAGAAACGGAGGAATACATGTTTTCTGAAGGAGGAAGTGATTGAAAGTGAAATAAATGCCTATAAATTTGTGAACGTGTGGATGAAATATATATCCTATAATGTGCATAAACTCAAGAAATAGAAATGTACCAGTGTTGAATAAAAATAAACTTCAAAGTACATATCATGTCCCATAGGAATCTACTTGCATTGATGTTAAACTGGGTCAGTTACTGTAGAAATATTAGGATTTTTTTTTTTTTTGGTGTTATACTACAATTTATTTTAGTACTAGAATGCCACAGAATGTAGAGGAAAGAGCAATGGATTTTTAGTTATAGCACTAATAATCCAACATTTAATGACTTTTTTGGGGAGTCTAGAAATTACATAAGGCTATGTAACATATATTTTATTATTTAACATTCATAAATGCTTGGGATTTTAGTAATATTTCTAGTTTTTTATTTTTTATTTTTTAAGTTGTTGATGGATCTTCATTTTCTTTATTTGTATGTGGTGCTGAGAATAGAACCCAGTTCCTCACACATACTAGGCAAACATGTTAACACTGAATCACAAACCCAGCCGCTCCACTTTTGTCTTAACATCGAACACGCCTCTCCCTCTTCTTTACTCACTTTCTTCCTCATTTTTCCCCTTCTCTCTCTTCCTTTTTCGTTTTTCCTCCATATCTATTTTTCTCTCATGGCATTACAAACAGTTGTATGCTATGAAATTTAAATTTGAGACTGTTTTTTATAGTCACTATTTTTTTTTAAAAAATTTAATAATTATAATCACCTGATAGATATATTACAATACATTTATTATACATATGTGTCTATATTCATGCATATGCATTACATATATTATGTATATATATATATATATATATATATATATATATATATATACATATATATTTAAAAGTACTTTGATTAGCCTGTTAGAAATAATATACACCAAGACTTTCTTAATTCTGAAGTCTTCCAGAATTAACATCTTACAATGAAAATCAAATAAACATATTTAAGAAAAAAGGTATCATTCTTTATTATCAATATTGATAATTTAATGTTTTTTATCACGTTACGCTGTAATATGGCATATTATATCTTATGAATTAGAGAAATTTTTTTGAACACCTATTATTTAAGGACCATATGCACTGACATTTTAAATGGCTTTCTTATGATTTCAATTTCTATCAATTATGCATTAATTGCCAAATACTTATTTTAGTACTTTTCATATTCATAATTGATATAAAGTGAATTGTTTAATTTTTCTGGTAATTAGTTACTTATTACAGTAGGGACATTATTAATAGTTCTAAATTTTTATAAGTAAATGGTACAAAGATATTTTCATGCAAAATTAAGAATAATTGCATGCTCTAAATGTTTGATTGTTGATACATATAATACAGAGCTTTTGATGAGTCTCTTCCCAGTAAAACATAAAATGCAAAGATATCGTTGGGTATGTATGTCCAAATAAAGATAATGAAAAATACACATTATCAGCTAGAAACTATTAAATAAAAGATGAAAAGAACAATCCAACACATTATACCAACTTATCAGATGAGGCAGTATTCTGAAAGAATAGCCTAAGACTAGACCTGGTCCATGACAAAATATTTACCAAAAATTGAAATATGAAAAATATAGGAAATGCTATGAATTTTTCATGAAGGTAGGTGGATTATCCTTTAATCTCAATTAAGTGTATTTTCAAAAGCCAGTTTTCTGGTAAAATAAATTTGTGATAGATACAACTACACAAAACAAAGTTTCTGCTTAGCAAAATGAATGCATCTCAACACTTTTTTAGCTGATTTCTTGCCACTCAATTTTAAACCTTTATTTATTTATTTATTTTTATTGATTGTTCAAAACATTACAAAACTCATGATATATTATCTTTCATACATTTGACTCAATTGGGTTATGAACTCCCATTTTTCCCCAAATACGAATTGTAGAAGCACATTGGTTACACATTCACATTTGTACATAATGGCATAATAGTGATGTTGTATTCTGCTACCTTTTCTATCCCATACTATCCCCCCTCCCCTCCCCTCCCATCTTTCCTCTCTACCTCATCTGCTGTTGTTCAATTCTCTCCATTGTTTTCCCCCCATTTCCCCTCACAAGCTCTTATATGTAATTTTGTGTAACATTGAGGGTCTCCTACCATTTCCATATGCTTTCCCTTCTCTCCCCCTTTCTATCCCCCCACTCGTCTTTGTTTAATGTTAATCTTTTTCTCATGCTCTTCCTCCCTGTTCTGTTCTTAGGTGCTCTCTTTATATCAAAGAAGACATTTGGCATTTTTTTAAGGATTGGTTAGCTTAGCTTAGCATAATCTGCTCTAATGCCATCCATTTCCTTGCAAAGTCTATGATTTTGCCATTTTTTAGTGCTGAGTAATACTCCATTATGTATAGATGCCACAGTTTTTTAACCATTCATCTATTGAAGGACATCTAGGTTGGTTCCACAGTCTAGCTATTGTGAATTGTGGCGCTATGATCATTGATGTGGCAGTATCCCTATAGTACGGTCTGTTAAGACCCTCTAGTCCGAGAAGGGTGATAGCTGGGTCAAATGGTGCATTCATTCCCAGCTTTCCAAGAAATCTCCATACTGCTTTACAAATTGGCCTTATCAATTTTCAGTACCACCAGTAGTGTACAAGTGTACCCTTTTCTCCACATCCTCGCCAACACTTATTGTTGTTTGACTTCATAATGGCTGCTAATCTTACTGGAGTGAGATGGTATCTTAGGGTGGTTTTTATTTGCATTTCTCTGACTGATACAGATGGTGAGCATTTTTTTATGTACTTGTTGATTGATTGTATGTCCTCCTCTCTGAAGTGTCTGTTCAGGTCCTTGGCCCATTTGTTGATTGGGTTATTTGTTATCTTATTGTTTAATTTTTTGAGTTCTTTGTATATTCTGGATATTAGAGCTCTATCTGAAGTGTGAGGGGTAAAAAATTGTTCCCAGGATGTAGACTCTCTATTTACCTCTCTTATTGTTTCTCTTGCAGAGAAAAAACTTTTTAGTTTAAGTAAGTCCCATTTGTTTATTGTTGTTATTAACTCTTGGGCTATGGGTGTCCTATTAATGAATTTGGAGCCCGACCCCACAGTATGTAGATCATAGCCATCTTTTTCTTCTATCACATGCAGTGTCTCTGATTTCATCACTAGCTCCTTGATCCATTTTGAGTTAACTTTTGTGCATGGCGAGAGAAAGGGATTCAGTTTCATTTTGGTGCATATGGGTTTCCAATTTTCCCAGCACCATTTGTTGAAGATGCTATCCATCTCCCAATATGCTTTTAGCCTCTTTATCATATATAAGAATGTTGTAATTTTGTGGATTGATTTCTGTGTCCTCTATTCTCTACCACTGATCCACCTGCCTGTTTTGGTACCAGTACCACGCTGCTTTTATAACTATTGCTTTGTAGTACAGTTTGAACTCTGGTATCGCTATACCTCCAGATTCAAATTCCTGCTAAGAATTGCTTTTGCTATTCTGGGTCTTTTGTTTTTCCATATGAATTTCATGATTGCTTTATCATTTCTACAAGAAATGCCGTTGGGATTTTGATTGGCATCCATTTTAACCTGTAGAGAACTTTGGGTAATATCACCATTTTGATGATGTTAGTTCTGCCTATCCATGAACAGGGTACATTTTTCCATCTTCTAAGATCTTCTTCTATCTCTCTCTTTAGGATTCTGTAGTTTTCATTATATAAATCTTTCACCTCTTTTGTTAGGTTGATTTCCAAGTATCTTATTTTCTTTGAGGATATTGTGAATGGAGTGGTTTTCCTCCTTTCCATATCAGAAGTTTTGTTCCTGATATACATAAATGCCTTTGATTTATGCGTGTTGATTTTATATCCTGCATCTTTGCTTAATTCATTTATTATCTCTAGCAGTTTCTTTGTAGACCCTTTTGGGTCTGTTATATATATTATCATGTCATCCACAAATAGTGATAATTTAAGTTCTTGTTTTCCTATTTTTATGCCTTTAATTTCTATTGTCTAATTGCTCTGGCTAGAATTTCAAGAACTAAATTGAATAGAAGTGGTGATAGAGGGCATCCCTGTCTTGTTCCAGATTTTAGAGGCAATCCCTTCAGTTTTTCTCCATTTAGGATGATGCTAGCCTGAGGTTTAGCATATATAGCTTTTACAATGTTGAGGTAAGTTCCTGTTATCCCTAGTTTTTCTAGTGTTTTGAACATAAAGGGATGCTGTACTTTGTCAAATGTTTTTTTCTGCATCTATCGAGATGATCATATGGTTCTTGTCTTTAAGTCTATTGATGTGGTGAATAGTATTTATTGATTTCCGTATATTGAACAAGCCTTGCATCCCAGGGGTGAATCCTACTTGATCATGGTGCACAATTTTTTTTGATATGCTTTTGTATTCGATTCATCAGGATTTTATTGAGAATTTTTGTATCCAAGTTCATTAGAGATATTGGTCTGTAGTTTTGTTTCTTTGAAGTGTCTTAGTCTGATTTCAAGATCAGGGTGATTTTGGCCTCATAGAATGAATTTGAAAGAGCTCCTTCTTTTTCTATTTCTTGAAAGAGCTTTAAAAGAATCAGTATTAATTCTTCTTTGAAGGTTTTGTAGAACTCCGCTGTTTACCCATCCGGTCCAGGGCTTTTTTTCGTTGGTTATCTTTTGATGGCTTGTTCTATTTCTTCCTTTGTCATTGGTCTGTTTAAATTGTGTGTGTCTTCCTGACTCAATCTGGGCAGATCGTATGACTTAAGAAATTTATTGATATCTTCACTATCTTCTATTTTATTGGAATATAGGGTTTCAAAATACTTTCTAATTATCTTCTATATTTCTGTAGTGTCTGTTGTGGTATTGCATTTTTCACCCCCTATGTTAATAATTTGAGTTCTCTCTCTTCTTCTCTTCGTTATCATGGCTAAGGGCCTGTCAATCTTATTTATTTTTTCAAAGAACCAACTTTTAGTTTATCAATTTTTTCAATGATTTTTTGTTTCAATTTCGTTGATTTCTGCTCTTATTTTAATGTCGTCTACTACATTTGCTGTTGTTTTGCTCTTCCTTTTCTAGGTTTTTGAGGTGTAGTGTGAGTTCATTTATTTGTTGTTGTTTTTTTCTTTTTTTGAGGAAAGAACTCCAAGAAATGAATTTTCCTCTTAAAACTGCTTTCATTGTGTCCCATAGATTACAGTAGGTTGTGTCTGTATGGTCATTTGTCTCTAAGAATTTTTTTGTCTCCTCCTTAATGTCTTCTGTAACCCATTGATCATTCAGTAGAATATTGTTCATTTTCCATGTGATGTAGGATTTTTCCTTCCTTCTTTTATCATTGATTTCCAGTTTCATTTCATTATGATCTGATATGGTGCATGGTATTATCTCCACGCCTTTATATTTACTAAGAGTTGCCCTATGACCTAATATATGGTCTATCTTTGAGTAGGATCCATCTGCTGCTGATAAGAAGGTGTATCCACTTGATGATGGTTGATATATTCTATATATGTCGGTTAAGTCTAGGTTATTGATTGTGCTGTTGAGTTCTATAGTTTCTTTATTCAGTTTTTGTCTAGAGGATGTGTCTAATGGTGAGAGCGGTCTGTTGACGTCACCTATAATTATTATGTTGTAGTCTATTTGACTCTTGAACTTGAGAAGAGTTTGTTTTATGAGTGTGGCAGCTCATTTGTTTGCTGCATACAAATTGGTAATTGTTATGTTATGTTGGTGGATGGTTCCTTTTAACGTTATATAGTGTCCTTCTTTATCCCTTTTGATTAACGTAGGTTTGAAGTTGATTGTATTTGATATGAGTTTGGCCACTCCTGCTTGCTTCCGTGTGCCCTGTGAGTGGTATGATTTTTCCCAACCTTTTACTTTCAGCCTGTGTATGTCTTTACCTATCATATGAGTCTCCTGAAAGCAGCATATTGTTGGATTTGTTTTTTTGATCCAGGTTACTACCCTATGTCTCTTGAATGGTGAGTTTAGGCCATTAACATTTAAGGTTACAATTGAAATATGATTTGTACATCCATTCATGTTAATTTATTTATTTATTTTAGTTTGGCTAGTTTTTACTTTTTGGTTATTTTCCTCCCCCTTTACTGAGATACCTCCCACTGTTAGTTTGGGGCACTATTTTTCAATTCTTCTTCTTGTAGTATTTTGCCCAAAATCCTTTGCAGTGCTGGTGTTATGGGTGTGAATTCTTTTAGTTTTTATTCATTGTGAAAGATTTTAATTTTATTGTCAAATCTGAAGCTTAATTTTGCTGGATACAGTATTCTTTGTTGGAATTCATTATTTTTCAGTGTTTGAAATACATTGTTCCAGGATCTTCTCACTTTCAAAGTTTGTGATGAAAAATCAGTCGTTAATCTAATTGATTTACCCCTGAATGTAATCCGCCTCCTTTCTCTCGTAGCTTTTAATATTCTCTCCTTGTTCTGTATTTTGGCTATCTTCATAATTATATGTCTTGGAGTTGGTCTATTATGGTTTTGAATGTTTGGGGTCCTGTAGGCTTCAAGGATTTGGCAATCCATTCCATCTTTCATCTCTGGGAAGTTTTCTAGAATTATTTCATTTAATATGTTGTCCATTCTTTCGGTTTGAATCTCTATGGCTTCTTCTATTCCGATGACTGTGAAATTTGTTTTTTTTATGATATCCCATATCTTTTGAATAGACTGCTCTTGGGACTTAAGCATCTTTTCTGTGTTGACTATATTCTTTTCAAGTTGATAAACGTTGTCGTCATTATCTGATGTTCTGACTTCTATTTGATCTAGTCTATTTGTAATATTCTTGTTTGAGTTTTAATTAATAGTTTCCTGCATTTCTAGGATTACTGTTTGATTTTTTTTAAGATCTCTATCTCCTGGTAAAGCTTGTTCTTTGCCATTTGAATTTGTTTAATTCATTTTCAAAATATACTTTTATTGCTAGGACTTGCTGATTCATGTATTCTCTAATATCCCTTTCCATCTGAGTTAGGTAAGCCTTGAGTTTTTTTCCCTATCCCTGTTTCTGATGATTCTAGGTCCTCCTGTAGAATTAAGTTGTCCTGCATTGTTTGTACACATTTTTTTCCTTTGTTTTTTCATGATGTTCACGTTGTTTTCCATCTCTATTTGATTGCTGTTTTTCTGCTCTATTCTATAGATTTGTTTTGGTTTAATATATCTGTTGTCTCTCCTTTGTGTTGGTAGACTATGCCTGCTAAAGTGAATTCTGCTTGGAAGGAATTGCGATGGCCGAGCTCCAGTGATGTCACCTGTCTGCTATGGCGGGCCCCAGGCTCCTTGCCAGGGTGTTCAAATGGGAGTGGGCTGGGACTGATCTGTCTCTGTTTGTTTTCAACTCCCGGTCGCCGGCGGGCGGGCGGTCTCCAGCTGTCCAGTCACACAGTCAGCGGGTGGGCTGTCACTGGTGGGCGGGAGATCTCTAGCCACCCAGTTGCACGTGCAGCCAGCGGGCGATTGGTCGCTGGTAGGCAGGCGGGCACCAGCCACCCAGTCGCACCAGCAGCGGGCTGTTTGTGACCAGTGGGCGGGCGTTCTCCAGCCGCCCAGTCACGCGGGCCTGGCCTCTAGTCCCCTGTTATCTCCTGCTAGTCCTGGTTTCTCGTGCTAGACCAGATTTCCCCTGAGTGATGCCTCTCGGCAGCTCATACTGTCCTCTGGGCCTGCCGTTTCTTGGGTGTGGATGGTGTCTATGGGGAACCCCGGCACTCTATTGTTTTGATTTTTTCCTCTTGCCCCTCTCCCAGCTCTGGCTAGACAGGTTTCGTTTTCGCCGCTGATGGGAGGGGAAGTTGAAGGTCAGGTGCCTGTAGTTTTCCCAACATCTTTATGCAGGCTCTCTCTGATAATCTCTCCAATGGAAAGCCTAAGAGAGATTTTATGTGAATTCCCTGCTGTATGGGAGATGAGCTGAGTAACACAAACCTGTTTTATTGTTGCAATCTGTTGGAGAGTGGCGGTGGTTACATCTGCTCTCCAAGATGGTGACCGTTGGTTTCCTTGGTGGAGTTTTTATTGTGGGGGGATAGAATTGTAGCACTTCCTTCCCCGTTTGAAATCCCAAACTCAGCCCGGGGCTCAGTTGGAGGTCAGCCAGCAGGATTCCACAGAATCTGCAGCAACGTTTCTCCCTGCCGGCTGGTCGCTTCTAGGTGGTGCCCTGCTGTCTCTAGCCACGGGGCAGGCCACACAGATTTGTCAGCCCGGATCTCCGGTCGCACATTTGGCTCGTGTTTGAGACTCAATTACCGGACCTCATTGGTGGAAATCATTCTTCTAGGTTTCGGTGCACACCCATTTTTCTGTAAGATCCTAACAAGATAATTTTTTGTCGTTCTAACTCGTTATTCACCTGTGAAGTGGCGCAGTTCACAGGGTGTGAGTGGCAGATTCAGAGACATCCCTTCATCCTGACCAGGTTGTTTGCCATGGAAGATGACTTTTGCTCTCTCAGGTCCTTCATAGCTGCCTACATCTTCTCCATGGCTTATTTCTCCATGGACCTTTGAGGTTCTCAGCAGGTGAAAGATCCCCTACATTCCTGTATTATAAGACCAACTCTGTCCGTGCTCTTCTTTAAAGTTAGATTGAGGGAACACTGTAGGGTTAGGGTTAATAACATGTTTGATTTGGGTTAGGAATCATTCTGTTTATGAATAATCTATTGAGAAGCTGCGATATGTATAAGAATATATAGTTGAAATATATGTAGGAAAACAGAAATCTAAGTAAGATTTGAATCCCAGAATGGCATTGGGCCCTTAATTGGGATACTTAGCGTTGAATTACGTTCTGCACAGATGTCTCAGGTAAATTGATATACAATGTCATAGGACCCTGTACCTTGGAAGATTGAATGTAGATGAGAACATCCATTTAAAAAGGTATAGTTGTTATTGAATGGTTAATTAAATAGGTACTTGTCACTTCCTGTTTTTCTCTATGCTTAACAAAACACTGTTGAAATCTTGAGAACTGTTTGCTAATCTTGTTCCCAGAATGTGCTGTCCCCAGTTTTCAAACTGCAGAATTTACTCTCTCACCTGGTTGCATGCAAACTGCCCACTCCCACTGACCCATCAATAAACTTCCCTCCTTGCCCTCGGCAAGGAAAGTATATAAGCTCTGCTCAAGCTCTTCTCAGGGCTCTCTGCTGTATTCAAGTGAGCTCTGAGCCCCAGCATGCTGGAACTCCAATAAACCCTTTGCTGTTTCATGAGTCAGTTTCTTGGTGGTCTCTTCCTCCAATGCACGCCCGACCTTTACACATGAAGTTTCCACTGATATCTGGCAGCGGCGGATGAGAGACCCCAACGGGCTACTCTTGGGGTAAGTAAGTCTCCTATTCCTGGTTTCAGGTTTCAGGTTAGGACTTGGAAAAATGGCTATTGATGAAGAGTGTGAGCTCTCTCCGACAGTGGCTGACAGACGTGTCACAGAGCCACAGGCAACGTTCCTGGAGGACGCCCCAGAGGACTTGGGAAATTTAGTTATAATAGATTCCTCGACTCAGTGATATTTTGTTTTGGATTCGGTATTGCCAGCCCATTGGTTATTGCCGGCTACTCAGTCCTGATCTCAGTGTTGGACGTCCATTGCCTGTCTTTATTGTCTTGTCTTGTCTGTTTCATGTGTCATTGCTTTCACTGTTTGTGGATCTTTCATTATGGGACAGAGCACTTCAATGCTAGATCTCAGTTTAAAGGGCGACTCTTATGCATGGTCTCATAAAATCCCAACACAATTAATGGCAATACTTCTCTGAGCTCAGTTCCAGAACTCAGTCTCTAAGGGGAATCACACCAGAGTTCAAGCCCAGGTGGACCCAGTCATCTCTTCCAAATGCCACACAAATGACCACAATTAAAACCAAAACACTCCCCAATGGCCCTCATCTTCTTCCATATAGACACTCATCATAACCTCTGGCTGGACGTTTCCATGAGGGGCATAGCCCAAGACAGTGTCCAAAACATGCTCCCTTGCCGCTAATTTGCCTAAAGTCAGGGTGGCCTGGAAACCCTTCCAGTGAACCAGGATTGATCAAATACACCTGCCATTAATACTGATCTTCTTCTGCAATTTGAGGCCTACTGACTGTCAGGTGTAGATTCTTTATGTGAATTTCAGTCATAAGAAAACCCAACCACATCTGCAGTGCTTTGAAAAACTCATTTGACCCAAAGGATCCCAATTCTCACTTGATGGACGTCAAGAACCTAACAGAGGACGGAGAGAAACTTCACCCACAATGACTGCTCTTTTGGCCATTTTGGTTTTGGATGCACACATGGGATCTTTCTTTAGATCTATCAGTTGCAGAGAATCTAAGACACAGCCTCACACAGGGCATAGAGTTGGATTCAGACACATCCATTTCCAAAGCAAGTAAGCAAAGAGCCACAGGTTATGCCCATTCATTTAGATCTGAAAACTGTTTTCTTCAGGCTTCACAAAGGGGTGGTCCGAAACAAAGAACTTCTTGACATTCAAGGCAACAGAACATTATGTAAGCAAAAGGCTCAAAGAAGGGTTTCTCCACTGAGAGTTTACTGGTCACACTGATATCTGCGTTTTCTGAGATGCTCGCCATTCCCTTCATCTATCCAGTACATGGCCATGTCACAGAGCTTGGAGGTGGTACATATCTTGGACACAAAACCATGAGCCTATTCTGGAGATTGGCGAGAATTCAGAAAGAAAATTGAAAATTACTAAGATCGTTGGTGTTGCCCATCCTTAAGGAAAGCTGCAATCCATTCATTAATTGGGCAGGATGAATGCTGGGAAGCTTTCTACAAGACAGGACAAATCCATTGATGCATTCTCTTTTCTAATGTCTACAACCACGGACATAGTGGGATACACAGACATAGAAACACTTGCCTTGTCAAACGTCTTACTAGAAACAGTTCAACCCCAAAAAACAAACCACCTTTCCTACCTATTCTCAGAACATGAGACAAAATCATAAACCCAAAACCACACCCATATTGGCACCTCCTTCCCCCAAGTAGGTCTGTGACTCTACGGAGTGTCCTCTGACTGGTGGGCCATACAATTTTCCCCTGAAAAGTCCTGTCCTGTCTCAGGTCTGTTCTCCTTGACCAACTCTGTTAAGTTGTCAGAAGCTAGTGTTTAGCCACTACCTGCTTTCTCAGGAAAGGCCCTTCTTCAGAGCTCTCCTTGCTTTTGCCATCCTAACATCAGTAGGTACAAAGAAAGACTGACTCTGTCCTTGGTAAATCCAAACAAGTGAGCCCATTGGGACTGGGACTGGGACTGGCTCTATGTGCCTGGTTTCCAGTATCCCAAGTTCAGAGAGATCCATCACCAAGAAAGTGAGGTGAGGTCACTCCCTTCAGGAACTGAATAAATTCACTGCCTTGTAAACCATTTTGTCCTAATAGTTGCTTCCAAGTGTCCCATTAGATGGAGGCTTCCCCTACTTCCTTTGAAACTTTCACAAATTAGAATGGTATGTCAACCTTAGGAACCCGGGAATAGCTATCCACACAGGCCTGGTTTGGTCAATCTCCTCTACATTAAGAAGAGAGAGGCTGATTCAGACACATCCCTTCATCCTGACCAGGGTGATTGCCATGGAAGATGACTTTTGCTCTCACAGATCCTTCATAGCTGACTATATCTTCTCCAGGATTCATTTCTGCATGGACTTTGGAGGTTCTCAGCAGGTGGAAGATCCCCTACATTCCTGTATTGTAAGACCAACTCTGTCCCTGCTTTTCTTTAAATTTAGGTTGATAGAACAGTGTATTCTTAGGGCTAATAAAATGTTTGATTTGAGTTAGGAATAATCCTGCGGGATGAATAATGGTATTGGGAACCTGAGATATTTATAAAAATATAGAGGTTAAATATATGAATTAAAACCGAAATCTAGGTAATTTTGAAGCTCAGAAGGGCATTGGGCCCTTGATTGGGATACTTATCTTTGATTTACATTGTGTACAGATGTCTCAGATAAATAGATATACAATGGCATCGGACCTTGTAGCTTGGATGATTGAATGTTGAAGAGAACATCCAGTCAAAAACGGATAGTAGGTAGAATTAGGTACAGAGTTGGTTTAGGAAGAAGAGTGAGTATAGGATTTGGAACAAAATTTCTGGAGCATTAGGGTTGTGGTTAGAGAGTGAAAGTGAACATAAGTTCATGTGAAGGGTCAGTCACAATGGTGAACTGGTGAAAATATGCAGGAAACCACATATCTTTAGAGACATTATGAAATCAGGCAAAGTATAAAGTGAGTGATATGATTATGCATTTTCAACAGGGTTGAGTTTGAATATATAATCTTAGGAAGAAACAAATTTCCCCTTCCTCTCCTGTTTTCTCTTTTCTTTCCACTATACAAAGTCTAATCTGGGACAGAAAAGATCCGTCCTTTATAGGGCATATCAGGACATATACAGGATTGCCTGGAGCCCTTAGTTTGGGTAATGATTTAGCAGATAAAACTACGCATGACATACATATTTTCTCTACAGTAGAAGAAGCTACAAATTTTCATAAAAAATTCCATGTCAATGCTAATACTATACATAAGCGCTTTAAAATAACTAAGGAACAAGCTAGACAAATAATAAAACAATGTCAAAATTGTGTGACCATTTTACCACAAGTTAATCTTGGAGTCAATCCTAGAGGATTGATACCTAACCATATTTGGCAGATGGACGTCACAAACTTGCCAGAATATGGAAAATTAAAATATTTGCATGTTACAGTTGATACTTCTTCTGAATTTTTGATGGACTCCCTTCATGCTGGAGAAAAAAAACTAAAGATGTTATAGCTCATTGCTTACAAAATTTTGCCACTGTGGGCATTCCAAAACAGTTAAAAACAGATGTTGCCCCTGGTTATACTTTTACCTCTTTTAAAGAATTTTGCTCATCATTTTGCATTACTCATATAACAGGAATCCCATACAATCCGCAGGGACAAGGCATAGTTAAATGAGCTCATCAAACTATTAAAACGTACTAATTAAACAAAAAAAAAGGAATTGGGAAGGGGTATATATTCCCCAAAGATAAACTTAAAATAACCCTTTTTACTCTAAACTTTGGAAATTTGGATTCATCAGGGCTTATTCCTGTGGAAAGGCATATGTGTCCAAAAAATGTACATAAGCCCAAGGTACTTTGGAAGGATATTCTAACAGGACAATGGAAATGTCCTGACCCAGTAATTGTCTGGAGTTGGAGGTCTGTTTGTGTGTTTCCACAGGGAGAACAGCAGCCGATTTGGATTCCAGAGAGACTAACTAAAGCGATTTCTACAGATTAAAAGAATATGATTTGGCTCAAATCCATAACAGCTGATATCCAGAACTCCAGTTTGGCTATTCTTACATCTGTGACAAATCCAGGATGCTTTTTTCAATATCTATTTTATTATTACCCTTTCCCATGTCATGAAGTTCTATTTTGTTTTTTGAGCTCATACAAACCTAGGTTAATGTTTTGCTGATCAGTTCTATTTTTGGACTATAGAGTTTTTAGACATTGCAATGGAGATTTCACCTGTAAAATGTTATAAGGCCTTTACTCTTATGTTATGTGTTGTATGTATTATATTACGTGTGCACACTTGTGTTTTTTGTTATATGTTTGAATGTACGTATGTCCATATATCATATATGATGAGCGCTCATGAAAAAATGGATCCAAATATATTTTTATACACTTGATGTAAATGTTTTAATTTAAATTGGGTAAACACCTGTTGAGGATTGTTTTAAAATGTGTACAAAAAAGGAGGTTAACAGATCTGTTTGTTTACTTTCACCTTTTCTTTTCATTATATTTAATAATTCTCTTCAAGACAATGTAAATTGTTAAGAAAATTGTTTTCTTTTAGTACCTTCTGGAATGTTACATAATTTTTCTTTGGCCATTATTGCCAAAATTCCTATCTTCATCCCAGTGCCTGTAAAGACAAAGATAAAACCAATCTACAGCTTCTGCAATAGCCATCACTGAACTGCTTGCAGAACTTGCCTCGACTATGTATCACCTGTATGCATTGTGAACTCACCTGCATGCATTGTGAACAATATGTTGGTGAATTGACTTGTGGTAGTGTTGGGGTATTTTTGCTGATGATGTCATCGGTGGTACAATTTTTCCAAAAGGAGCCGTCAATTGGCTTGGTGTATCTTCCTCCCTTCTGCTGTCATGGTCGTTCAGCTAAAATTTGGGGGCCAACAGAGGTGAGAAAAAGAACCTCACCCCCTGCTGGTACAAAGACCTCTCCACAGGTGTGACTGTATACTGGACCTGTAGCTAGTGACGGGTAAGATCCAATTGCAATGGTACCAATCTAAGACTGGAGGCTGATACCTTGAGGTCAGCTCATTCGATAATGGGTAAGCACCATATGTACTATTGGACAACCTAAGGCAGGCATGGTCCCTAAGCCACATGCTTGTTGTTTAAACAGAGAGGGGGAGGTGTTGAGAGGCACAGCCCAAGGGGCCAAACAAACTTTCAGACTGCCGGCTGATGATTGGCTAACAGCGGCCCCAGCAACATCAAGCTAATTGGCTCCTCTGCGGTGATGCTCATTGGAGATGCTCATTGAGCAGTTTCCCCACCCTTTCAGACTGCAAGCTGATGATTGGCTCACAGCAGCCCCAGCAATATCTAGCTGATTGGCTCCTCTGTGGTAATGCCATTGGGCTGTTTCGCCACCCTTTCAGACAACGGAGCTGCTCATTGTGGGACTTTTTGGGCTCTGCCCACACGACCCAGCCAATCGACCTCAAGAGAAGGAGTGTGGAGGTTGAGAGCTTGTGGGAAGCCAGTAGTGGCAGTTGGGCTCTGAGGGTTTTTCCCGAGGAGCTAATTTTTAGTCATGTGTGGTTCTAAAAGTAATTTTAGTTTCTTTTGACAAGTGGCTCCTGAATTGTGCCCAGCCAGATTGCAGCAATCCTAAAGTGATGGAGAAAAAGAACCCAAACAGAATAGAAATACAAGCAGTTTAGAGAGGCATGGTGTATAGTTGGATTTACCTTTTGCATGATAAAGGGTAGGTGTTATAAATCTAGTCAATTTTAAATTGAAATAGTTCTCCATGTGTTTTATAGTTAACAAATATGTGAATTCCTATCTCCCTTTATCTGTAGGCTATTCAGCACATGTATTTTTGAATGTACATATAGAATCCTACCTGGTATCACATGTACATTTTTGTTAGATGGCTGACTTGGCAGATACAAATTTTTAGAAGAGGTCACTCCTCCTAAACGTTGTTGGAATTGAAAATTAAAACTATGGGTGAGCTTCCTAGTTGAACAATATAATACATAAATCCATGTTCAGTAAAATGAATAGTTTTGGATCTGTGGATGTTATATATTTCATGATGAATTTCGATTGGCATATATATTGCTACCTTTTAATGCCTCTCTCTCTCTCTCTCTCTCTCTCTCTCTCTCTCTCTCTTTATATATATATATATATATATATATATATATATATATATATATATATATACACACACACTCTCCAGATTTTTCAGAATGTAAAATATATGTGTCTTATTATACAATCCCTAAATGCATTCATGTTCATGAATGTGGATTTATAACCAAATGTTCACAAAGTTATTTTCAGAAATATTCATCCACCTTAAATACATATTGTATCCTAGTACTGAAATAAAAATTCAGTGAATGGTGCATAGAAGTCCTAATTTTTCTACAGTAACTGACCCACTTTAACATCAATGCAAGTAGATTCCTATGGGACATGATGTGTATTTTGACCTTCATTTTTATTCAACACTGTTACATGACTATTTCTTCAGTTTATGCACATCATAGGATATATATTTCATTCACAATTTTGAAAATTGATAGGCTTTTGTTTCACTTTTAATCACTTCTTGCTTCAGTACACAAGTATTCCTCTATGTTTTTTGACTGGTCTTTTCATGATACTTCATTTTATTTTAGATTTCAATAATCACTTTTAAAGCAAAACTCACACACTCTTCATGATAAACCATAAACCTAATATTACCATTAGATGTATAAATGGTTGTAATGAATGTATGTATCTCAATATAAGATTTCCTGTAAATTTGTAAATATCAATTCAATCCAATATTTAAAGTTGGAACCAGTAATATTATTTATTCACAGTATGGTCTATTCATTCATTTTATCTATATTCCTAGACACAGGGAACACCTATTTGTACACCGTATACTAATTTATACACCTTCAAAATATTGCCCACAGAAATGGTGGAAGAAATACTCATGTCACCTGATCTACATATGCACTTTATCACAGTAATATTCTGGAAACAAAATGCAAAGTTCACACTTATGACTGTGCCAAAGCCTAAATGGAAAGTGTGCATGGATTACTAACAATATCCATATCCAGATTGCCTAATTCTCTCAAATGTCAATCCTATTGGTGACTAAATATTTGATTCTTTCTAAGATTTTATACTCAACCTCTACCCTGTTGAAAATGTCTAATCCTATCACTCAATTTATACTTTGCCTGATTTCTTAATATCTCCATTGATATCTGCTTCCCCATATATTTTCCCCAGTTCATCATTGTGTCTGATTCTTCACATGTGGTGACATTTACATTCACTCTCTACCGCAAACCCTATTGCTAAAGAACTTTTTGTCCAAATCCTATACTCACTTTTCTTCCTAAACCTACTGACTGTCTTCCTAATCCTACCAACTATGCCTATATGAGTGGATGTTTTCTTCTACATTCAATCATCCAATTTTCAAGGTCCTATGCCATTGTATATCGATTTATCTGAGACATCTGTTTAGAAGATATTTAAAAGCTAAGTATCCCAATCAAGGGCCCAATGCTCTTCTGGGCTTCAAATCTTACCTAGATTTCTGTTTTTATACTTATATTTCACCTATATATTCTTGTAAATATCACAGGTTCCCAATACCATTATTCATCCAGCAGAATGATTCCTATCCCAAATAAAACCTGTTATTACCCTAACCATACACTGTTCCCTCAATGTAACTTTACAGAATAGCAGGGAAAAAGTTGGTCTTACACTACAGGAATGTAGGGGATCTTCAACCTGCTGAGATCCTCAAAGGACCATGCAGAAATGATACCCTGGAGAAGTTGTAGGCAGCTATGAAGGACCTGAGGGAGGAAAACTCAACTTCCATGGTAAACAACCTGGTCAGAATGAAGGGATGTGTCTTTATCAGCCTCTTTCATCTTAATGTAGAGAAGATTGACCAAACCAGGCCTGTGTGGAGAGCTGTTCTCGGGTGCCTATGGTTGATATACCATTCCAACGTGTGAAAATGTCACAGGAAGTAGGGGCACCCTCCATCTCATGGGACCCTTGGAAGCAACTCTTAGGACAAAGTGGTTGCCAAGGCAGTGACTTCATTCACTTCCTGATTGAGGTTACCTCACATAACGTCCTGGGTGATGGAACTCTCTAAACGTGGGATTCAGAAAGCCAGGCAAGCACAACCAGTCCCAGTCCCAGTCCCAGTGGTCTCACTTTTTTTGGATTTACCAAGGACAGAGTCTGTCTTTCTTGGTACCTACTGATGTGAGGATGGCCAAAAGACAGGAAAGCTAAGAAGAGGGGCCTTTCCTGATAAAGCAGGTAGTAGCTCACCACTGGCTTCTGACAACTTCACACAACATTCCTCCCTCAATGCAGCACAAAGGTCCCTTTCACTCATGAAGAGGAGGTCCAACCCTCAACTGTTCTGTACAAGAACTTCAGAGAGAGAGGTTAAAGATTCCTGCAAAGCTGTTATGGAGGTTTCTAATATATTTAAGTTTTGGTCTATTTCTGCTTCTAACTGGGTCATTTGTTGTGTCCCATGGACCAGGGCAGTGGTTCCTGTGCCCACCCTTGTGGCAACTCCTATTCTTTATAGGATGGCTAAAGTGAGGGACATATGTTCCCAGTGAAACCGGGTTGTATGTCCCACCTATTCGATCTTCAAATGAACCTGCGTCATGATAGAGCATTCTGTGTAACATATGCACCATTACACAATTAATCACATCCGTTTTTCATTTCATGAAAACATCAACAATGTTTTAGTATATAGAATTATACTGTTGTAGGGACGGACAAGGCAAGGCACCTAAGATAGCACCAAAGACAGTGAAACAGTCCTATTTGGTTGCACCCAGATTCAGAGGGCATTGCTTCGGTTGTAATCAATTAATCTTCTGAATTCCAAGTTTAGGTAGTTTCAGAATTTTGTACCCAACATGTAAGAGAAGTGGCTAAGAAGATCACACTCTGCAGAAGTTCACAAAAAGCTGTTTTTGTTTCTGTTTTTTTTTTTCCTCTGTTCTGGGCAAGTTAACTTTTCAAGGACAACTGGGTGGGGGAGAGCTTTTACTTCCCTTTTTTTCCCCCCTGCCAGCTGTTACCATGGAGCCCAGATGGTAACTTCTTTATCTTAGAAATGTTGCCATCTCTGTGAAGCCCCAGTTCAAGGCCAGAGGAATTGTTCACATATTTTGTGAAAAACTAGTAAGGGGGTGTCTAGCTTAGGAGTGCTGATTATTTTTAGCCAGTGGCCAAGTGGAACAGGGCAACATTAAATGAGGAAGGTTATCTACACTGAAATCGTTTATAGGGACTTTTTTGCTGAAAGTCCTAAAGTCAGCCATGGTGAAGACTCCTGGAGAAGGTCAGTGAAAACTTTTCTGTGGGCCTGGTACAGAGGGGGGAGACAGAGAAGTCGGGGCTTAGAGCAGCTTCATGGATCTGAGAATGAGAAAGGAGAGATGTAAAAGAATAATGGGAAAGGGGTTTGGGATATTCCTAGCAACAAAACTTGAGCAGTAGAACAGGTAGAGCAGAGGGGAAGAAGGGAGTGAGTATCCACAAAGCCTGTGAGGGACTTTAAATTTTTAGTAACCTGTTTTCAGTGATGAAAGAGCAACTTTAAAGGCCATTTTCATTACATTTGGATAAGGGTCTGAGGGCTCTCCTCAGCTGGTTTGAGCTATGGGTTAGCTGGAAAGAGGACCTGGTGGGACCCAGTGCGGGCAGTGACAAGAGAAGAGAGGAGTGAGTCGGTGGAGGGGTACCTCAGTACCTGCTTCTCAGCCAGGGGGCAATGGTCTGAGAACCGGTGTTGGTTTGGGTTTTTGATCTAGTAATTGAAGGGAAGAAATCAGGTTGCTGAGTTTGGAGTGACAGCAGATAGTCTGGAGATGAAGGCTGAGGGTGAGGATCTATTGGAGAAGCATAGTTCAGGATGTGAGCGAAGGAGGGAAAAGGCCTCCACATAGGGGAATCTCCTTTTACCCTTTTGAGCACTTGCAGAAGTTAAAAAGGTCACACAGTATTTGAGGATCTAGAGACCCCTCTGGGGGCCATGGGTTTTGGTTATCTAATTGGTCATATGGCCAATGCTGTGTACAGAATTTGATGAGGAGTTCGGGTTCCATCAGGAAGCCCCTGTATGCTCACATCCCCATGACTTACAGAAGAAATTGGCTTTTCCTCCACACAGCTGTTGCTGTTTGTGGCTTTGATTGTCTGCCGGGCAAACATAGTAATCTAGGCTAGCCAACCTGCACCTGGCTTACCTGTCCCGACATCCATAATGTTTGTTTCCATTATTTATGGTACAAAAGGTATTTAATGGAATTTTAGTGGTATCCTCTTCATCAGGGATATCCTAATAGGAAAGACCTATAGCCAGCTAACAAATGTCTGGGTGGAGAAATGGCCACCAGGTCCCAAAGTGGGCTATATGTGAGATACTTCTTCTCCAGTAGGATTTGTGATCAGCCATCGCTGCTGAAAGGGCTGATGAGGGTTAGAACTACTGGTGGTCAAGGAGAGACTCTATAGCTTCATCCACCTGGCGAATACACAATTTGAAAGGGTTACCAGTCTCTTCCAGTTTCCAGGCAGAGTCTGGACAGGGTGCAGGCTTGAGATGAGAGGCCAGGATCCAGGAAGTGATTCTGTCTACCTTTACCACTGTAGGTGTTATAAGTAGAACCTGGTATGGTCCTTTCCAGTGGGGTTCCAGGGATGACACCTGATGTTTTCTTACATAGACAAAGTCTCCTACTTGATATTGATGTGGAGTCCCCTCATCTCCAGGTTGGTAGGCAGTGGCCAGCTGTTTTCACAGGTATCGCTGAGTTCTTTCAACAGCTGTAAGTCTGTCAAGCATGGTGGTGTGGAAGGGATCGTTAGGTCTTAGAGTTGGGGTTAGGTCCCTTACTGGAATAGGGGCCCCATAGGGAATTTCATAGTGGGTGAGGTTACACAAAGAAACAGAGAGAGAATTTCTTGCATGAAACATTGCATAAGGCAGAAGCATTGTCCAATCTTTTATGTCGGTCTCTAAGCTTAATTTCATTAAGGTCTCTTTAATGGTTCTATTCATTCATTCTACCTGTCCTGCACTCTGTGGTCTATAAGCACAATGTAATCCCCAGGGTACTGGCTAACCCCTAACGTACCTGGGTCATGAATGCAGGTCCATTATCAGACTCTGTTACCTTAGGCAGGTCGTATCTTGGAGAAAAATCTTCCAGGATCTTCTTGACCACCATTTGTGCTGTTTCTTTCTTTCTTTCTTTTTCTTTCTTTCTTTCTTTCTTTCTTTCTTTCTTTCTTTCTTTCTTTCTTTCTTTCTTTTTTTTTGGTGGGGAAGGCTTTAATCCATCCTGAAAATGTATCTACAAAGACTAGGAGATATTTAAGTCCATACCTTGCATGCTTAATTTCAGTAAAGTTCACTTCCCAGAATTGTCCTGGTCTTTTTCCTCCTAGGTGCTTTCCTCCAGGAAGCTTGGAAGGGTAAGCATAAACCAATTGATGGACCCGACAGGCTTTTGTTACCCATTCAGTCCTTTTGCTGTGATTTGGTCAGTGGAAAACTCTGTTCTTGATCCTTCAGGAATGCCTGCAGTTTCTTTGAACAAAGTTGAGTGAGTTGATGTACATTTTCTACTGACATAGTTAGAGCCATGACTATAGGAGTTTTTACTGAAGGATTTAGAAATCCCACTTGGTTGCCTTCAGGGTTAAAAGTTATTTTGGCCCAGAGCTTGGTGAGCAGATCTCTGCCCATCAATGGGGCCAGGCATTCTGTGATTACTAGGAAGGATTGATGGATTTTCCTTTTCCCAGGTCTATGGTCCTCTTAGATGTCCAAGCCCGATACTTACTGCCATTTGCCCCTTGAACTAGAGACCTTTTATTTGATAGATGGCCCAATGGGGCCTTGAGGGCTGAGTATATTGCCCCTGTATCCACTTCAAAGTTTACTGGGGTCCCCTACACTTCAAAAGTTACCCTGAGCTCCGGGAGGGGATGTTAGCCCCGACTTTTGGAGTCATCCTCAAGAGTCAGAATGGCTGGCAGGAGTGGCTGTCTCTTTCTAGGGAACTCTTTGGCCCAGTGTCCTTTTTTTTACAGTAGGCACAGTGATCTGAGGCAAGGAGTGGCCTCTGGCGTGGGCCCAGGTATCCCTTCCTGTCTCCCTGTTTCTTAATTTCTGGCCTATTTGTTGTTGTGACCAGGACCTTAGTCAGCGCCTTAGTCTGTCTTTTGTTTCTTTTATCCTCCCTTTGTTCCCTTCTCTTCCTCAGTTTCTCTCTTAAAGTATACCTTCTCAGCTTCTCTGACTAAATCTCTCAAAGTCATATCTTGTAATCCATCTAAGCATTTTAACTTTCTTTTAATATCCGGGGCAGCTTGCCCAATAAAGGCCATTGTGACAGATGACTTTTGATCCTCTGCCTGAGGATTGAAAGGAGTGTATCTTCTATATGCCTCCATAATTCTCTCTAGAAACATAGAGAGAGGTTCTTCAGGCCCTTGAATAATCTCTCTTACCTTGGCCTAATTAGTTGGTCGCCTAGCGGCCGCACGGAAACCCACTATTAGAGCCCGGTGATAAGTGAACAGATGCTCCCTACCTTCAAAGATTTGGGGGCCACAGTTGGGTTGGTTCAAAGGAAAGCTGGCTTTGATTATCTTGGGAAGTTGTGTCAGTCACGCATCTGGTCAGAGGATATTTTTTTCCAGCTTCCAGGAGTATTCTATTTTGATCCCCTGTCATGAAGACAGTCCCTATGAGTTGTTGGCAGTCATCTCAAGTAGGCTAGTGTGAAAACATCAATGACTCAACCAGACCTGTGTGCCAGGTGGGGTGCTCAGAAAAAGGGGGATTGTTATATTTCCAATTATGTACGTCTGAAGAGGAGAATGGCCAAAACTGGTAGGCTTGCATTTTTTCCCCCATGGCCGTCGTCAATCTTTGGCCCATAGGGATGGAGGGGGAGCATCATGGGAGTTCCAGTGTTTTCAACTATTCACTGCGGGCGAGTTCCTATAGCCGGGCCAGCTTCCTCAAGGGAAGGAAGGGCTGTGTGTGCCACTGGGGAGCTATCTGGAGGGTGCTGTGCTCCTCCAATTGCAGAGAGGCTGAGTCAGCAGCAGGGGAATCACTTAGAGGGTGTTGGGGATTGGGGGAAGAGGGCAGGGGATAAGGAGGGGGAGGAGAATCCAGTAGAGTCAAATCTTGTGACTCAGGGAGAACAGAGGGTGGAGAAGGAAGAAGAGCAGAGGGTTTGAGAGATCATGGGAGAAGGAGTAGGAGCAGGGGCAGCGGTAAGGAAAGGCTTCACCCATGGAGGAGGAGATTTGCAGAGGTCCTGCAAAGTTAAGATATATGGCGGAATGATCCAGATGGCTATGTGGCCCTGGCTAAAAGACAATATCTCTAACTTTTTAAATTAGTGGGAAGTAGAAAGATCCTTCTAGAGGCTATCCGACTCAAAAGGTGGGTCATTCTGAGGCACAGAGCGTCTTCCAGGTCCAGTGTTTTACTAAATAAAAAAGATTCTGAGCCCTTATGTGGACTTTGGGCCAGTGATCAATGGTCAGGGACAGAGGCATTGAAGTGCTCTGTCCCATAATGAAAGATACACAAATAGTGAAAGCCACGACACATGGGGTCTCACATTCGCCGCTGCTGGATTTCAGTGGAACCTCCATATGAAAAGGTCGGGCAAGCCTTGGAGGAAGAGACCACAAAGAGATTGTCACATGCAACAGCAAAGGGTTTATTGGGGGTCCAGCATGCTGGGGCTCAGAGCTCAATTGAAAAGAGATGAGAGCCCTGAGAACACCTTAAGCAGAGTTTATATAATTTTCTTGGAGAGGGCCGGGAGGAAAGTTTATTGATGGGTCCGGGTGAGTGGGCAGTGTGCGTGCACACGGGTGAGGGAGTACATTCTGCAGTTTGGCAGTTGGGGAGAGCACATTCTGGGAACAAGATTAGCAAAGAGTTCTCAAGATTTCAAAAGTGTTTTGTTAAGCATACAGAGAAACAGGAAGTGACAAGTACCTATTTTATTAACCTTTAACTACCGACTATCCCTTTTTGACTGGATGTTCTCTTCTACATTCAATCATCCAAGGTACAAGGTCCTAGGCCATTGAATATTGATTAATCTGACACATCTGTGCAGAACCTAATTCAAAGCTAAGTATCCCAATCAAGGGCCCAATTCTCTTCTGGGCTTCAAAACTTACCTAGATTTCTGTTTTCATACATGTATTTCACCTATATATTCTCATACATATCACAGGTTCCCAATACCATTATTCATCCAGCAGAATGATTCCTAACCAAATCGAAAATGTTATTAACACTAACCGTACACTTTCCCCTCAATCTAACATTACAGAGAGGAGGGACAGAGTTAGTCTTACAATACAGGAATGTAGTGGATCTTCCACCTGCTGAGAACCTCAAAGGTCCATGCAGAAATGTCCTCTGGAGAAGATGTAGGCAGCTATGAAGGACCTGGGAGAGTAAAAGTCATCTTACATGACAAACAACCTGGCCAGGATGAAGGGTTGTGTCCAAATCAGCCTCTCTCGTCCTAATGTAGAGAAGATGGAACAAACCAGGCCTCTGTGGAGAGCTGTTCCCAGGTTCCTATGGTTGATATACCAATCTAACTTGTGAAAGTGTCACAGGAAGTTGGGGCAGCCACCATCTCATGTGACCCTTGGAAGCAACTGTTAGGACAAAGTGGTTGCCAAGCCAGTGAACTCATTCAGTTCCTGAAGGAAGTGACCTCACCTCACTTCCGTGGTGATGGAACTCTCTGAACATGGGATCCAGGAAGCCAGGCATCCAAGCCAGTCTCAGTCACAGTCCCTGTGGGCTCACTTGTTTGGATTTACCAAGGACAGAGTCAATCTTTCTTGGTACCTACTGATGTGAGAATGGCCAAATACCAGAAAAGCTCTGAAGAGGGGCCATTCCTGAGAAAGCAGGTAGTGGCTCACCACTAGCTCCTGACAACTTCACAGAGTTGACCAAGGAGACCAGATCTGATAAAGGACAGGCCATTTTGGGAGAACATAGTATGGTCCAGAAGTCAGAGGACACTCTGGATAGTCACAGACCTACTTGAGGGAAGCAGGTGCCTTTTTGGGTGTTGGTGTGGGTTTGTGGTTTTGTCTCATGTTCTGAGAATAGGTAGGAAAGACGGTTTTGAGGTTTGGAGTGAAATGTTTCTACTAAGTCGTTTCACAGGGCGTGTGTTTCTATGTCTGTGTATCTCACTGTGTCCGTGGTTGTAGACATTAGAAAAAAAGAATGCATCAATGGATGTGTCCTGTCTATTAGAAAGCTTCCGAGCATTCATCCTGCCCAATTAATGAATGGACCAGGGCTTGCATAATCAATGGGTAACACCTGCTATCTTCCTAAGTTCCAGTTTTCTTCCTGAATTCTGGCCACTCTCCAGAATAGGCTCATGGTTTTGTGTCCAAGATATGTACCACCACCAAGCTCTGTCACATGGCCATATACTGGATAGCTGAAGGGAATGGCGAGCATCTCAGAAAACTCAGATATCAGTGTGACTACTAACATCTCAGTGGAGAAACCGTGGTTGGGCCTTTTGCTTAACAATTGTTCTTTTCCCCTGAGTCAGGAAGGACTTTGCCTCAGGCCAACCCGTTTGTGAAGCCTGAAGAAAACCGTTTTCAAATGGAAATGAATGGGCATCACCTGTGTCTCTTTGCTTAATTGCTTTGGAAAGGGATGTGTCTGAATCAGGCTCTTGGCCCAGTGTGAGGCTGTGGCTTAGATTGTCAGCACCTGATGGATGTAAAGAAAGATCCCATGTATGCATCCAACACCAAAATGGCCAAAAGAGCAGTCATTGTGGGTGAATTCTCTTGTCTTTCTCTGTAAGTTTCCTGACCTCCATCAAGTGAGAATAAGGATCCTTTGGGTCTAATGAGTTCTTTAAAGCCCTGCAGAGGCTAGCCCATTGATGCTTGGGTTTTATCATGACTCCAATACACATAAATAATCTAAATCCCACAGTCAGTAGGCCTCAACTTGGAGAAGTGGAGCAGTATTAAATGCAGGCCTATTGGATCACTCCTGTTTCACAGGAAGGGTGTCCAGGCCACTCAAACTTTAGGCAAACGAGGGGCAAGGGAGCTTATTTTGGATACTGTCTTGTACTGTGCTCCTCATGGAAACCTCTAGCAAGAGGTTATGTTCAGTGTCTATATGAAATAAAATGAGGGCCATGTGGGATTTTTTTTGGTTTCAATTGTTTTCATTTGTGTGGCGGTTGGAAGAGGTGACTGGGTCCACCTGGGCTTGAACAGTGGCGTGATTCCCCTTAGAGAGTGAGTTCTGAAACTGACCTCAGAGAAGTATTGCCATGACTTGTGTTGGGATTTTAGGAGGACACGCATGAGAGTCGCCCATGGAAACTGAGATATAGGCCCAGGGTACCTTTCCACAGAGCACTGGGAATCTCAGCCAGGATATCACATGATTTTATTCTTAAAGGCATGTCAGCCATAGTTGAGAATCAAAACAAACATGGACCTCACATTGTAGACCTCAATGAGCCTGGCTTCATGTGACCTTTTGGCCACTCTTTGGAAAGTCTTGCCTGTGAGAGTTCTCGATAGCGTTCATTGAAATGAGCATCCTCACCATTTAATGGTTCCCGAATGAATTAAAACCCACAGTGCCTCCAACTTCATCCTTGAAAAATGCCTAGATAAATACCATGAAATTTTTGAATTTCCCATGACCTGGTCGCACTGGGAACATTTGGATGTCCTACATCATTCATGAATCTATCAGGCAGTGCCTTGATTGACTGGGATTCATAAAAATGGTGTAGAACAGAGATACCAGTAAGTTGGAGCCTACTGAGTGGTGGGCCTAGAGCAGAGGTGGGAAGGTGTATGATAAAACATCTTTGTGAGGCCATGTCAATCTGCCATTAGCTTCCAAATTGCTTGTGACTGACATGGTGCAGCCAGCAGAATGTTCAATGAAATGGCATATTGTTATATGGAGAGGTTTCAGGGCAATGTTCAGAACCAGGTTTCTATGGACAAGGGGGCAAGCTATGAGGGATAGAAGCCTGCTTGGTGCATTCTCCTGAGAACCCTGACCCACCGCACAAGACAGAACTTCCTCCACCACTGTGTCCCATTTGAACTCCTTGTATATCGTGAAGCAAATACCAAAGTCCCAGTGCAGCAGCAAGAAACACCATGAAAATTGGAGGATGACCAAATGGCTTCACAGTCCCCCAGGGAGACACTTAGCCCACAATGGCCACAGTTTACCTACAAAGAGAGAATTCCGCACTGCTACCTCATGTACATTGGAAAATAAGAATCCATGTCCTCCAGGTCACATAGATGCAGACCCAGCTTTGATGGTCTCACTAGAAAGAAATCAAAAGCTCCTGAAAAGAATATATATTTCAAGTGCCCAACCACATAGGCAGTTTCCCAAGAAGTCTTTAGGGCACCAGAGCTCCACATTTGAGAAATGTTTACTGTGTCCCTTACTTTGGGAAACTCCTCTAACACCTCCAAGGTTGTGAACTCCTGAGCATATTCCATTCCAGATATGTATTCACAGATTTTCTAACTCTTCTTCTCTAATTCTGTATTACTTGGGGCGGAGTTAATTACAATAAATTTTTCTGGAAGAGAATAAGAAGATTTTTGTGTAGCACATATTTGCATACACATTGTGTTCATTTTCCAATTTTCCATTCGAAATACTGATTCCCTGACACTAACCCATAGCTTGCTAGACTCTGACTACTAATCCTAATGTGATGGAGAAAAATAACTCAAACAGAATAGAAATACAAGCAGTTCAGAGGAGGGGTGGTGTATAGTTGGGCTTGCCTTTTGCAATACATAGGTTTGGAGTTATAAATCTAGTCAATTTTTAATTGAAGTAGTTCTCCGTGTGGTTTTAAAGTTAACAAATATGTGAATTCCTGTCTCCCTTTCTCTGTAGCCTATTAAGCACATGTATTTGTATATGCACATATTGAATCCTACCTGGTATCACACGTACATACTTGTGAGGTGGCCAACTTGACAGATACAAATTGTGGAACAGAAAATTCAACCTATGGGGGAGCTTCCTAGGTGAACAACATTATATATAAATCCATGTTCAGTAAAATAAATATTTTTGGATATGTGGATCATATAAATTTCACGATGAATTTTGATTGGCATATATATTGCTACTTTTTAATTGCTCTGTGTGGGTTTTGTGTGTGTGTGTATATATATATATATATATATATATATATATATATATATATATATATATTCTCCAGATTTTTCAAAATGTAAAATATATGTGTCTTATTATACACTCCTAAATTCATTAATGTTCATATATTTGGATTTCTAATCAACTTTTCACAAGATTATTCTCAGAAATATTCATCCACCTGAACTACATATCTGTTTCCTAGTACTGAAAACTAAATTCAGTGAATGGTATATACAAATGCTAATATTTCTACAGTAACTTACCCAGTTTAACATCGGTGCAAGTAGATTCCTATGTTCCATGATGTCTATTTTGACGTTCATTTTTATTCAACACTGGTATATTAGTTTTCTTCATTTTATGCACATCATACGATATATATTTCTTCCACAATTTAGCAAATTTATAGGCATTTGTTTCACTTTCAATCACTTCCTGCTTCAGAACACATGTATTCCTCCAGCTTTCTTGACTGGTTTTTTCATGAGACTTCTTTCTGAACACATTGTTTTCGATTTCCATAATCACTTTTGGTGCAAACTCACACACCCATCATGATAAACCATAACTCTATTATTACCATTAGATGTATAACTGTTTGGAATGAATGATTGTATATCAACATAAAATTTCTTATGTATTTTCAGATATCAATTCAATCCAATATTAAAAGTGGAACCTGTTATATTATTTATTCACAGTATGGTCTATTAAGGCATCATCTCTATATTCATAGACCCAGGGTCTATGTATTTGTATCCCCAATACTAATTTATAAGTCTTTAAAATATTGCTTTCAGAAATGGTGGAAAAAATACTCTAGTCACCTGATATACATATACATTTCATCACAGTAATATTCCTGACACAAAATGCAAGGGTCACACTTATGACTGTACCAAAGCCTAAATTGAATGTGAGCATGTATTACTAACAACATCCATGTCCTGGTTCCCTAATGCTCTCAAATATTATTCCTATTGGTGACTACATATCTGTTTCTTCCTAAGATTATATATTCAAACTCAACCCTGTTAATAATGTCTTATCCTACCACTCACTTTGTACTTTGCCTGATTTCCTAATGTCTCCATTGATATCTGCTTTCAAATACCTTTTCTCCAGTTCATCATTGGGAATGACCCTTCAAATGTGCTGACATTTACATTTACTCTCTCACCAAAACCTTATTGCTAAAGAACTTTTGGTCCAACTCCTAGACTCACTAAAATGGGTTCTTCAAAGCCCTGCAGAGGGAAGCCCAGAGATTCTTGGGTTTTCTCATGACTCCAATTCACATAAAGTATCTAAACCCCACAGTCAGTAGGCCTCAAATTCGAGAAGCAGAGCAGCATTAATGGCAGTCCTATTTGATCACTCCTGGTTCACAGGAAGGGTGCCCAGGCCACCCTGACTTTAGGCAAATGAGGGGGAAGGGAGCTTATTTTGGACACTGTCTTGGACTGTGTCCCTCATGGAAACCTCTAGCAAGGGATTATGATGAGTGTCTACATGGAAGAAAATGAGGGCCATGTGGGAGTGTTTTGTTTTTAATTGTGGTCACTTGTGTGGCGGTTGGAAAAGATGAATGGGTCCACCTGGGCTTGAACTCTGGTGTGATTCCCCTTAGAAACGGAGTTTTGGAAATGACCTTAGAGATGTATTGCTATGAATTGTGTTGGGATTTTCGGAGGCCAGGCATGAGAGTCGCCCATGCATGACAATACGCGTCAAATTGGAGAAGCAGAACTTAATGTCCAAATCCTTTACTCACCCTTCTTTTTAATCCTACCGTCTATCTTCCTAATCTCAGATAAATACCATGATATATTTGAAATTCCTATGACCAGGTGGCACTGGAGAATCTTTGGATGTCCTGTTTCTGATCATGAGTGTACCAGACAGTGGCTTAATTGACTTGGTTTTATGAAAATGGTGTAGAACAGAGATGCCAGTAAGTTGGAGCCTGCTGAGTAGTGGGCCTAGAGCAGTGGTGTGCAGATGTGTGATAAAATATCTGTGGTGGGGTCATGTGGATCTTCCATTGGCTTCCAAATGGCTTGTGACTGAAATAGTGTAGCCAGAAGACCCTTATATGTAAAGGCATCTCGTTATATGGAGAGGTTTAACGTCAATTTTAAGAAACAGGTTGCTATGGTCAAGGGGACAAGCTATGTTGGATAGAAGACTTGTTGGTGCATTCTCCTGGAGAACCTGACCCACCACACATGACAGAACTCACTCTAGCATTTTGTCCCAGTTGAACTCATTGTATTTCGTTAAGTAAATACCATACTCCCAGTGCAGCAGCAAGAAACACCACAAAAAGTGGAGGATGACCAAATGGCTTCACAGTCCACATGGGGAGACACTTAGACCCGAGTGGCCACAGTTTACCTACAAAGAGAGAATTCAGCACTGCTCCCTTATGTTCATTAAAAAAAAAGAAACCATGTTCTCCAGGTCACATAGATGCAGACCCATCTTTGATGGTCTCACTACAAATGAAGCTAAAGCTCCTGACAACAACATATATTTCAAGTGCCCGAACTCAGAGACAGTTTCTCAAGAAGTTTTTAGGCCAGCAGAGCTCCATGTTTGTGGAGTGTTTACCCTGACCCTAACTTTTGGAAACTCCTCTACCACCTCCAAGGTTGTGAACTCCTGATTATGTTCCATTCCATATATGTATTCACAGATTTTCTAACTCTTCTCCTCTAATTGTGTCTTATTTGGGGTGAAGGTAATGGCAATTCATTGTTCTGGATGAGAGTGGGAATATTTTTGTGTGGCACATATTTGCATACACATTGGATTCATTTTCTTATTTTCCAATCAAAATACTGAAACCATGACACTAACCCATACCCTACTAGACTCTGACTACTAATCCTAATATGATGGAGAAAAAATAACCAAAACAAAATAGAAATACATGCAGTTCAGTGGAGGCATGGTGTATATTTGGACTTGCCTTTTACATGATAAAGGGTAGGTGTTATAAATCTAGTCAATTTTTGGTTAAAATAATTCTCCATGTGTTTTTAAAATTAACTAATATGTGAATTCCTGTCTCCCTTTCTCTATAGACTATTCAGCACATGTATATTTATATGCACATATAGAATCCTACCTGGTATCACAGGTTAATTTTTTTGTTTTGTCTGACTTGGAAGATACAAATTGTGAGAAGAGATCCCTCCTCCTAAACGCTGTTGAAACTGAAAATTCAACCTATGTGTGAGCTTCCTAATAGAAAAACATTATACAAAAATCCATGTTCAGTAAAATAATTATTTTTGCATATGTGAATTATATATATTTAATGATGAATTTCGATTAGCATATGTATTGCTACTTTTTATAGTCTGTGTGTATATTTTGTTTATATATATATATATATATATATATATATATATATATATATATATACATACTCTCCAGATTTTTCAAAATATGAAATATATGTGTCTTATATATACTCCCTAAATTTATTCATGTTGATGTATTTAGATTTATAATCGATTTTTCACAAGATTATTCTCAGAATTATTCATCAACTTGAAATATATATTTGTTTCCTAGTACTGAAAACTGACTTCAGTGAAAGCTGCACACAAATGCTAATATTTCTAGAGTAACTGACCCAGTTTAATATCAACGCAAGTAGACTCCTATGGGACATGACATATAATTTGACGTTCATTTTTATTCAACAATGGTACATTACTATTTCTGCAGTTTATGCACATCGTAGGATATATATTTTATCCACAAGTTCACAAATTTTTAGACATTTGTTTCAATGTCAATCACTTCCTGCTTCAGAACACAAGTATTCTTCCATGTTTCTTGACTGGTCTTTTCATGAGACTTCTTTCCAAAAATATTATATTTGATTTCCATAATCAGTTTGAAGCAAAACTCACACACACTTCAGGATAAACCACAACCCTAATATTACCATTAGATGTATTACTGGTTGAAATGAATGTATGTATATCAATATAAGATTTCCTGAATATTTTTAGATATCAATTTAATCCATTATTTAAAGTTGGAACAAGTAATATTATTTATTCACACTACGCTCTATTCATGCATTATCTCTATATTCATAGACACAGGGTACATCTATTTTTACCCACAATACTAATTTATACATCTTCAAAATATGGCTCCAAGAAATGGTGGAAGAAATACTCATGTTACCTGATCCACATATACATTTTATCACAGTAATATTCTGGTCAGAAAATGCAAACATCACACTTATGATTGTACCAAAGTCTAAATGGAAAATGAACATGGATTACTAAAAACATCCATGTCCAGGCTGCCTAATGCTCCCACTTGTCAATCTTTTTGGGGACTACATATTTGTTTTTTCCTAAGATTATATATTGAAACTCAATCATATTGAAAATGTCTAATCCAATCACTCACTTTACACTTTGCATGATTTCCTAATGTCTCTATGGATATCTGCTTTCCTACATATTTTCCCCAGTTCATCATTGTGACTGATTCTTCACACGTTCTGACATTCATATTCACTCTCTACCCGAAACCCTATTGCTAAAGAATTTTTGGTCCAAAACTTATACTCACTCTTCTTTTTAAACGTACAAACTGTCTTCCTAATACTACCACCTATCCCTTTTATCCTGGATGTTCTCTTCGACATTCAATCATCCAAGGTACAAGGTCCTATAACATTGTATATCGATTTATCTGAGACATCTGTGCAGAACATAATTCAAAGCTAAGTATCCCAATGAAGGTCCCAATGTCTTTCTGGGCTTCAAATCATACCTAGATTTCTGTTTCCATACTTATATTTTACCTATATATTCTTGTAAATATCGCAGGTTCCCAATACCATTATTCATCCAACAGAATGACTCCTCACCAAAATCGAACCTGTTATTAACCCTAACCATACACTCTTCCCTCAATCTACCTTTACAGAAGAGCAGGGACAGAGTTTGTCTTACAATACAGGAATGTAGGGGATCTTCCACATGCTTAGAAACTCAATGGTCCAAGCAGAAATGATCCCTGGAGAAGTATTAGGCAGCTATGTAGGACCTGAGAGAGCAAAAGTCATCTTCCATGGCAAACAACCTTGTCAGGATGAAGGGTTGTGTCTGAATCAGCCTCTCTATTTTTAATGGAGAGAATATGGACCAAACCAGGACAATGTGGAGAGCTGTTTCTGGTTCCATATGGTTGATATACCATTCTAACTAGTGAAAGTGTCAGAGGAAGTAGGGTATCCTCCATCTCATGGGACCCTTGGAAGCAACTGTTATAACAAAGTGGTTGCCAAGGCAGTGAACTCATTAAATTCTTGAAATAAGTGACCTACCTCACTTCCTTGGTGATGGAACTCTCTGAATTTGGGATCCAGGAAGCCAGGCACACAGAGCCAGTCCCAGTCTCAGTCCCAGTGGGCTCACATGTTTGGATTTACCAAGGACAGAGTCTGTCTTTTTTGGTACCTACTGATGTGAGGATGGCCAAATGCGAGGAGAGTTCTGAAGACGGGCCTTCCCTGAGAAAGCATGTAGTGGTCAGAACAGGCTCCTGACAACTTCACAGTGTTTGACAAGGAGACCAGATCTAAGACAAGACAGGCCTTTTCGGGGGAACATAAAATGGCCCACCAGTCAAAGGACACTCTGGATAGTCACAGACTTACTTGGGGAAGGAGGTGCCTTTTTGAGTGTGTGTGTGAGTTTGTGGTTTTGTCTCATGTTCTGAGAATAGGTAGGAAAGGCGGTGTGTTTGGTTTGGAGTGGACTATTTCTAGAAAGAACTTTGACAAGGCAAGTGTTTCTGTGTCTGTGTCTCCCACTGTGTCCATGGTTGTAGACATTAGAAAAGAGAATGCATCAATGGATGTGTCCTGTCTAGTAGAAAGCTTCCCAGCATTCATCCTGTCCATTTTAGTAATGGACTGCAGGTTGCCTTATCGATGGGCAACACCTACTATCTTACTAAGTTTCTGTTTTCTTCCTGAATTTTGGCCACTCTCCAGAATAGGTTCATGGTTTTGTGTCCAAAATATGTACCACCTCCAAACTCTGCGACATGGCTATGTTCTGGATAGCTGGAGGGAATTGGAGCATCTCAGAAAACTCAGATATCAGTGTGACCAGATAAGCCTCAGTGGAGAAACCCTGTTTTGGGCCTTTTGCTAACCTATTGATCTTTTGCCCTGAATGTCAGGAAGGTCTTTGCCTCAGGCCACCCCTTGGTGAAGCCTGAAGGAAACAGTTTTCAAATGGAAATGAATGGGCATCACCTGTGGCTCTTTGCTTAATTGCTTTGGAAAGCCATGTGTCTGAATCAGCCTCTTGGCCCTGTGAGAGGCTATGGCTTAGATTTTCAGCGCCTGATGGATCTAAAGAAACATCCAATGTGTGCATCCAAAACCAAAATGGCAAAAACATAAGTCATTGTGGATGATGTCTCTTGCCTTCCTCTGTTAGGTTCCTGACCTTCTTCAAGGGAGTATAGGGATTTTTTGGGTCAAATGAGTTCTTCCAAGCTCTTCAGAGGTGCTTGGGTTTAATCATGAATCCAAATCACATAAGGAATTTATACCTGACAGTCAGTAGGCCTCTAATTGGAGAAGTAGAGCAGTATTAGCGGCAGACGTATGTGATCAATCCTAGTTCACAGGAAGGGTGTCCAGGCCACCCTGAGTTTAGGCAAATGAGGGGCAAGGAAGCTTATTTTGGACACTCTCTTGAGCTGCGCCATTCAAGGAATCCTCCAGCCAGAGGTTATGATGAGTGACTCTATGGAAGAAGATGAGGGCCATGTGGAATTGTTTTGGTTTTAATTGTGGTCATTTATGTGGTGGTTGGAAAAGATGACTGGGTGCACCTAGCCTTGAACACTGGTGTGATTCTCCTCAGAGACTGAGTTCTGTAACTGACCTCAGAGTAGTAATTGCTTTGAAATTGGTTGTGTCTTAATTAGCCTCTTGGCCCTGTGTGAGGCTGTGACTTAGATTATCAGCACCAGATGGATCGAAAGAAAGATCCCATGTGTGCATCCAAAACCAAAATGGCCAAAAGAGCAGTCATTGTGGATTAAGCCTCTTGCCTTTCTCTGTAAGGTTCTGAAAGAATAAAAGAAATTGAAATTGAAATTGAAATGTAAAGAACCAGGTTTGTAAACTTTCCAAGCTGCACTTTCCTGTGGCAGTTTAGACAATTCCCGGATCTGCCCATTAGATGTGTGTTGAAATCTTCCCTGACTACCTAGTTACTTAACAACCCTTTCCCAGAATCCCTGCAGCTCAGCAAGTATACATCTCAGGTATTCAACCAATCAGTTTAAATGTATACCCCTTCTTAGGGCTGACCAATCACCCCCTGCTCGAATTGTTCCCGCAAATGAAAGTGCTAATCATGCTTTAGAGTTGTTATTTGATTTTCCCATGGTATATGATGAATTGCTAAAGGAGGCTATCATGTATGTAAAGTCCCTGCCCTCTCTAAGGAATGTATATAAACTCTGCTCAAGTTGTTCTCAGGGCTCTTTGTTCTTTGCTCCTCTAAAGTGAGCTCTGAGCCCCAGCATGCTGGACCCCCAATAAAACCTTTGCTGTTGCATGAGAAAGCCTCTTGGTGGTCTTTTTCTCTGACGTTCGCCCCACCTATTCATCTGGAGGCCACAGGTGAGATATCCGGCAGCGGCGGACAAAAGACCCCAATGGACTCCTCTCGGGGTAAGTAAGGCACCTCTTTCTGGTTTTGGGTTTCAGGTTATGGATTGGCAAAGTGGCTGTCAGTGAAGAGCATTAGCTCTCTCTGATGGTGGCTGACAGATGTGTCACAGAGCTACAGGCCACGTTCCTGGGGGACACTCCAGAGGACTAGAGAAATCAAGGAATACTAATTTCTTCAACTCGTTTATATTTTGCTTCAGGATTCGGTTCGCCAGCCCATCAGGTTTTGCCGGCTACTCAGTTTTGGTCATTGTTCTGAACTCATGTTGAGTTTTCCGGCTGTCTTTATTGTCTAACCCATCAGGTTTTGGCAATTACTCAGTTCTAATCTTTGTCTTGGACTCATGTTAAACGTTTACTGTTTGTCTTTGTCTGTGTTGCGTTTGTGTCTTCATTGTCCCTGTTTGAGTAACTCTCATTATGGGACAAAGCACTTCCACTTCTCTGTCCCTGACACTTGATCATTGGACTGATGTCCGCTCAAGGGCCCAGAATCTTTCTTTTTCAGTAAAATGCCGTACCTGGCAGATTCTCTGTGCTTCAGAATGGCCTATTCTCAGAGTCAGGTGGCCCCCCAGAAGGATCCTTCTACTTCCCTCTAATCCGAAAAGTCAGAGATATTGTCTTTCAGCTGGGGCCACGTGGCCACCCAGATCAACAGCCATATACCCCTTCGCCCAGCATCCTATCATTCAAACCTTCCACTCCTCCCCCTCTTCCTTCCATTCTCCCTGAGTCACAAGACTGGACACTCCTCCCACTCCTTATCCTCTACCCTCGCTCTCCAACCCCCAACACGTTCCAGATGATATTCTCGCCGCTGACTCAGCCTCTCCGCCGCTAGAGGCAATTGGGCCAGACCCAAGCACTCCAGGGGACTTCTCTGCAGCAGCAGCAACCCCTCCTCCCCTGGAGGAAGCTGGGCCACCTAAAGGAACCCGACGGTGACGGATAATAGAAAACTCGGAAGCCCCTATGATGCTTCCTCTCCATCCCTACGGGCCAATGAACCGATCCAACTGGCACCCAAACACCTTTAAATGTAGGTAGCATCTGTCCACTTATCGCCAGACTCTAATAGCGAGTCTCCGAGTGGCCGCCAGAGGGCCGACTAATTTGGCCAAGGTAAGAGAGATTATCCAAGGGCCTAATGAGTCTCCCTCTATGTTTCTGGAGAGAATTATGGAAGCATATAGGAAATATACTCCTTTTGATCCTCAGGCAGAGGATGAACAAGCATCTGTTGCAATGGCCTTTATCGAGCAGGCTGCCCTAGATATTAAGAGAAAGTTACAACGTCTAGATGTATTACAAGATAAGACCTTGAGAGATTTAGTAAGAGATGCTGAGAAAGTATATTATAAGAGAGAAACTGAGGAGGAAAGGGAAGAGAGGAGAGAGACGGAAAGGGAACAAAAGGAGGATGAAAGGAGCAAAAGGCAGACTAAAGCATTGACTAAGGTTCTGGTCAGAGCACCAAATATGCCAGAAGTTAAAAAGCAGGGAGTCAGAAAGGGATACCTGGGCCCCCGCCAATGGCTGCCCCTGGCCTCAGATCAGTGTGCCTACTGTAAAGAAAACAGGACACTAGGCCAAAGAGTGCCCCCGAAAGAAGCAGAGATGCCAGTCCGCCGTGCTGACTCTAGAAGAGGACTAGGAAAGTCGGGGCTCGGATCCCCTCTCCGAGCTCAGGGTAACATTTAAAGTGGAGGGGACCCCAGTGAACTTTGAAGTGGATACAGGAGCAGTATAATCAACCTTTAAGACCCCACTGGGCCCCCTATCAAATAAATGGTCCCCTGTTAAAGGTACTAATGGCAGTAGATATTGGGCTGGGACAACTAAGAGGACTATGGACCTAGGAAATGGAAAAGTCCACCACGCTTTCCAAGTAATCCAAGAATGCCCAGCCCCACTGATGGGCTGGGATCTGCTTACCAAACTCTGGGCTAGAATAACCTTTAACCCTGATGGTCCCCAAGTGGAGTTTCTAAAGCCTTCAGTAAAAACACCCATAGTCATGGCTTTGACAACATCCGTAGAAGATGAACATCAACACTTCGCGCCTCCTAGGACTGATCAAACAGGCAAACTACCCCAGAAATGGATAAAAGATTATCCTAATGCCTGGGCAGAAACTGCTGGGTTAGGTCTAGCCATATAACAACCTCCAATAGTAGTAGAATTAAAAGCCTCTATCTCTCCAATCAGTGTTAAACAATATCCTCTAATCAAAGAAGCTAAGGATGGGATAAGGGCCCATATTCAGAAATACCTGGCTCTTGGGGTCTTAAGGCCCTGTCATTTGTCCTAGAATATCCCCCTGCTACCAGTAAGAAAGCCAGGAACTGGGGACTACCGGACGCTTCAATACCTAAGAGAGATCAACAACAGAGTGCAGGACATTCACCCCACTGTACCGAATCCATATAATTTGCTTAGCGCTCTGAATCTGGAGCAGGAATGGTACACTGTGCTAGACTTAAAAGATGCTCACTTTTGCTTGCCCGTACATAAGGACACTCAGTTGCTGTTTGCATTTGAGTGGATAGACCCCGAAAAAGGGACATCTGTCCAACTAACCTGGACTAGACTCCCACAGGGGTTCAAAAACTCTCCCACTCTCTTTGATGAACCCCTCCACAAGGACTTCAATGACTTCAAAACTGCACACCCCGATGTCACCATACTCCAATATGTGGATGGTCTGCTACTGGCAGCCGACACCAAAGAGAACTATGAGTCTGGGACCCAAGCATTATTTTCCAAGCTTGCTCGGCTTGGATATAGGGCTTCTGCCAAAAAGGCCCAAATTTGTCAGCAAGAAGTAATCTTCCTGGGTTATTCTCTTAGGGGTGGCAAAGGATGGCTCACTGAGCCCACAAAATGAACCTTTGTGCAGATACTGCCCCCATCTAATAAGAGACAACTCAGGGAGTTTCTTGGGACTGCCGGCTTTTGCAGGTTATGGATTCCTGGGTTCGCGTCTCTGGCTGCCCCTTTATACCCGCTGATAAAGGGGGATGCCCACTTCCAATGGACCCCTGAGCACCAACAAGCTTTTGATAATGTCAGAAAAAAGGTGCTGCTATCTGCTCCGGCCTTAGCACTCCCAGATATAGAAAAACCCTTCAGTCTCTACATCGAGGAAAAGAAAGGAATAGCACGGGTTGTGCTCACTGAGACTTTGGGACCTTGGAAAAGGCCGGTAGAATACTTATCAAATAAACTGGACCCAGTGGCTAGTGGGTCGCCCCATTGCTTAAGAGCTATAGCAGCGGCAGCCCTTCTAATAAAAGATGCTGATAAATTAACGTTGGGACAGAAGCTAACGATTATAGTCCCCCATGCCCTGGAGTGCATCATCTGTCAGCCTCCAGAGATGTGGCTATCAAACTCTAGAATAACCCACTACCAGAACCTCTTGCTTGACAAAGACAGAATCACGCTGGGACCCGCTGCTCCACTCAACCCGGCTACACTGCTGCCAGAAGAATCATCAAGACCCGTTGCTCATGAGTGTCAACACATACTGGCAGAGGAAACCAGTATACGACGAGACTTGAAGGATCAGCCACTGCCTTGCCCTGAAGTTGTATGGTTTATGGATGGCAGCAGCTTCCTCCAAGATGGTAAGCGGTGGGCTGGAGAAGCAGTAGTTAGCAAAATTAATGTCATCTGTTCCTCTGGTCTCCCAGAACTGACATCAGCCCAAAAAGCAGAACTGATTGCCCTTACGAAAGTATTGGAACTAGCAACAGGCAAAAGGGCCACCATATACACTAATAGCCGCTATGCATTTGCCACTGCAAATGTGCACGGGGCTATTTACCATCAAAGGGGGTTATTAACCTCCACCTGGAAAGAAATAAAGAACAAAGGTGAGATCCTCCAACTTCTCTCAGCAGTGCAGGGCCCTAAGGAACTAGCTATAGTGCACTGCCCAGGGCACCAGAAGGGAAACGAACCCTTGGCGGTTGGAAAAAGAAGGGCAGATGAGGAAGCTTAATTGGCAGCCCTAAATGGAGTGACTGTGTTAACTTTTTCCACACCAGGGGGAACAACAATCAGGAGACTTGGCCGCACCGGAACATTCAGGCAACTTATCATCTGAGGAGACAGATACAGAACTCTGGGATCCTACAGAGCCAAGTTTACAATTTCAAAAAGCCCACCTTTATGTCAAAGACGTACACCAGCTCACCCACTTAGACTCAGAGAAGATATAGGCACTCTTAAAGGACCGGAGAAAGGACTTATTATTGACTGACTCACAGAGGAAAGAAATAGCTGAGCAGGTGACTAGAGCTTGTCAAGTCTGCCAAGTAGTTAATGCTTACCCATCCAAGCTTCCTGCAGGGAAGCGCTTACAAGGAACCAGACAAGGACAATTCTGGGAATTGAACTTTACTGAAATTAAGCCAGCAAGGTATGAACTTAAATATCTCCTAGTCTTTGTAGATACTTTTTCAGGATGGGTCGAAGCCTTCCCCATGAAGAAAGAAACAGCTCAGATGGTAGTCAAAAAGATCGTAGAAGACATTTTTCCAAGGTTCGGCCTGCCTAAGGTAATAGGGTCCGCTAACGGACCGGCATTCATGCCCCAGGAAAGTAAGGGATTTGCCAGGACCCTGGGGATTAATTGGAAGTTACATTGTGCTTATAGACCCTATAGCTCAGGACAGGTAGAAAGGATGAATAGAACCATCAAAGAGTACTTAACAAAATTAAGCTTGGATACTGGCATAAAAATTGGACTATGCTCCAACCTTATGCACTGTTTTGTGAAAGAAATACCCCCTCCGCCTCTTTGTGTAACCTCACCTCTTATGAAATTCTCAATGGTGCCCTTCCTCCAGTAGGGGACCTAATCCCAACTATGAGACTTAATGATTCCTTTCACACCCCCTTGCTTGACAGATTTAAAGCCCTTTAACAAACCCAGCACCCAGCGATACCTGTGGAAACATTTGGCCTCTGCTTATCAGACTGGAGACGAGGGAACCCCACATTGATATCAAGTGGGAGGCTTCGTCTACGTGAGATGGCGTCAGGTGTCATCCCTGGAACTCCACTGGAAAGGACCATACCAGGTGCTGCTTATAACACCCACAGTGGTGAAAGTGGATGGGATCACTTCCTGGATCAATGCCTCCCATCTCATGCCTGAGCCCTGTACAGACTCTGGCTGGAAACTTCTACAGACTGGTATCCATCTCAAGTTGCGTGTCCGTCATGTGGGTAGGGCTATGGATTCTTCCCATGACCACCAGCAGCCCTAATCCCCATCAGCGTGCTCAGCAACAAGGGCAAGTAATGAATCCTAATGGGCAAGTAGTGTGATCTATTTCACAAACAGCCACCTTATGGACTTGGTGGCCATCTCTCCACCCGGAAATTTGTCAGCTTGCCATAGGCTTCCCTGACTGGGATCTCCCTGACATAGAGGACCCCACACAGATCCCACTCAAACCCTAACTAGGGCAACATAGACCACCTTAACCCATGAATTGTGGATGTCATCTCCCCCAGCTCAGGTGTAAACTAGCCAGTCTTGACTATTATGTGTGCCCACCTGATTTCCAAAGTCATAAAACAGGCCCAAACCTGTGGAGGACCCAGTGACTTTTATTGTAGATCTTGGGGTTGTGAACAAACGAAAGCTGCATGGTGGAACCCAAACTCCCCAGAAAGGTATGATTCCGGTAGGATGAAATGACACCTGGATTGATCCCAAGAAATGTGCTGCTTGCCCAGTGGTGTCAAAAACTCGCTGTGGAAAGAATACTCTATGTTACCCCCTCAATATAACTTTCACTTCCAAAGGAAGGGGCTACCTCAGAAAAACCTGGCCTATGGGAAATACGTGGGGAATGCGATTCTATATTTATGGCCCAGGTGATGAATTTGGTCTCTGGTTCACCATCTGGCTTAAAAAGAAAGAAAATCCCACAGCAATAGGACCCAATCCCCTCAAGCCAGGGATTAAGCCTCCTAAACCTTCCATGCCTAGATCTACCAGAACCCCTCTACCATCTAATACTTCCTGGATTCCGTCTTTGCCTACTTCCCCAGTCCAGAGTACATCTGACTCCTCCCCCTGGGAACTAATTAAAGGAACCTTTATGGTACTGAACTCCACACAGTCAGAACTCCTTGTATTTCAGCCCAGGTCTTTGACAGCCCTGTAAATTATTGTGTAATGGTGCAGATACTCTCCAGGGTACTCTATCATAATGCCTAATCATTTGAAGGTCTACTAGGGGGACAAACAACCCGATATCAAGGGGAACCATTGTCCCTTACTCTAGCCATCCTATTGGGGATAGGAGCTGCTGCAGGAGTGGGTATGGGAACAGCTTCTATGATGCGTGGTTAACAACAAATGGCCCAATTAGAAACAGCAATAAATCAAGACTTGAAGACGTTAGAGACCTCCATCACAGCTTTGCAGGAATCCTTAACCTCTCTCTCTGAAGTTGTTTTACAGAACAGGTGAGGATTAGACCTCCTCTTGATGAGGGAGAGGGCCTCTGTGTTGCACTTAGAGAAGAATGTTGTTTTTATGCTGACCATATTGGAGTTGCAAAATAATTCATGAGTAAATTAAGAAAATACCTTGAAGAGCGCCAGAGAGAATGGGAGATTCAACAAGGGTGCTTTGAGTCATGGTTAACCGAGTACCCCTGGTAACTACACTAATATCAGACTTAGCTGGACCCCTGATCATCCTTATGGTGTTGCTAACTGTGGGACCTTGTTTGCCTAACCACATAGTTTCCTTTCTCCAGGCTCAGATTAGGCAGGTGAAACTCATGATAATCAGACAGAAATATGCTGCACTGGTAGGAATAGAATGTGAAACCCCACAATAATTTTGATTCATTACTTTTAAGATTAAAAGTAGTCAGAAAAAGGGGTGGGAAATGAAAGAATAAAAGAAATTGAAATTGAAACGTAAAGAACCAGGTTTTGTACATTTTCCAAGCTGCACTCAGAACCTGAAATTCCTGTGGCACTTAAGACAATTCCCGGATCTTCCCATTAGATGTGTGTTGAAATCTTCCCTGACCACCTCGTTACTTAACCACCCCTTCCCAGAAACCATGCAGATTTGCACGTATACATCTCAGTGCTTCAACCAATCAGTTTAAATGTATACTCCTTCTCACGGCTGACCAATCACCCGCTGCCCAACCTGTTCCCACCAATGAATGTGCTAATCATGTTTTAGAGTTATTATTTGATTTTCCCGCGGTATATGATGATTTTCTAAAGGAGGCTATGATGTATGTAAAGTCCCTGCCCTCTCTAAAGAATGTATATAAACTCTGCTCAAGTTGTTCTCGGGGCTCTTTGTTCTTTGCTCCTCTGAAGTGAGCTCTGAGCCTCAGCATGCTGGACCCCCAATAAACCCTTTGCTGTGGCATGAGACAGTCTCTTGGTGGTCTTTTCCTCCGAAGTTCGCCCGACCTTTTCAGTTCCTGACTTCCGTCAAGTGAGAATAGGGATCATTTGGGTCAAATGAGTTCTTCAAAGCCCTACAGTGGATAGCCCATAGGTGCTTGGGTTTTCTCATGACTCCAAATCACATAGAAAATCTACACCTGACAGTCATTAGGCCTCAAATTGGAGAAGCAGAGCAGTATTAAAGGCAGGCTTATTTGATCATTCCTGGTTCAAAGGAAGGGTGTTTAGGCCACCCTGACTTTTGGCAAATGAGGGGCAATGGAGCTTATTTTGGACACTGTCTTGGGCTGCACCCCTCATGGAAACTTCCAGCCAGAGGTTATGATGCGTGTCTGTGTAGAAGAAGATGAGGCCCATGTGGGAGTGTTTTGATTTAAATTGTGGTCATATGTGTGGTAGCTGGAAGAGATTACTGGGTCCTCCTTGGCCTGAACTCTGGTGTGACTCCTTTTAGACACTGTGTCCTGGAACTGAGCTTAGTGAAGTATTGCCATGAGTTGTGTTGGGATTTGAGGAGGCCATGCATGAGAGTCGCCCTTGGAACCTGAGATGTAGGCCCAGGGTAGCTTTCCACAGAGCACTGGGAATCTCAGTCAGGATACCACAAGATTTTCTTCTGAAAGACTTGGCAGCCATAGTTGAGATCAAAACACTCATGGATCTCAATTGTAGACCTCAATGAGCCTGGCTTCATTTGACCTTTTGGACACTATTTGGGAAGCCTTGCCTGTGAGAGTTCTCCAGAGTTTTCATTGAAATGATCATACTCACCATTTAATGGTTCCTGCATGAATTGAAATCCACTGTGCCTCCAACTTCATCCTTGATAAATGGCTAGATAAATAGTTTAAATTTTTGAAATTCCCATGAACAGGTGGCATACAGAACCTTTGGATGTCCTATTTCTGATCATGAGTGTACCAGACAGTGCCTTGATTGATTGGGTTTAATGAAAATGGTGTAGAACCGAGATCCCAGTAATTTGGAGCCTGATGAGTAGAGGGCCTAGAGCAGCGGTAGGCAGGTGTGTGATAAAACATCTGTGATGGGGCCATGTGGATCTGCCTTTGGATTCCAAATGTCATGAGACGGACATGGTGCAGCCAGGAGACCATTATAAGTAAACACATCTTGTTATATGGAGAGGTTTTAGGGTAATTTACAGAATCAGGTTGCTATGGTCAAGGGAGCAAGCTATGTGGTATAGAGGCCGGTTTCATGAATGCTCATGTGTGAGCCACCACATATGATAGAACTCCCTCCAGCACTGTGTCCCAGTTGAACTCCTTGTATTTCATGAAGCAAATACAAAACTCGCAGTGCAGCAGCAAGAAACACCAGGAAAAGTGGAGGATTACTAAATGGCTTCACAGTCCACACGGGCAGACACTTAGACCACTGTGTCCCAGTTGAACTCCATGTATTTCGTGAAGCAAATACCAAAGTCGCAGTGCAGCAGCAAGAAACACAATGAAGAGTGGAAGAGGAACAAATGAATATACAATCCACGCGGGCACACACTTAGCCCCAAGTGGCCATAGTATACCTACAAAGAGAGAATTCAGCACTGCTCCCTCATGTTCATTGGAATATTACAATTTATGTCCTCCAGGTCACATAGATGCTGACCCAGCTTTGATCGTCTCACTAGAAGGAAGCAAAAGCTCCTGAAAACAACATATATTTCAAGTGCCCAAACTCAGAGGCAGTTTCTCAAGAAGTCTTTAGGCCAGCAGAGCTCTGTGATTGTGGAGTGCTTACCCTGTCCCTTACTTTTGAAAACTCCTCTACCACCTCCATGGTTGTGAACTCCTGATCAAATTCCATTTCAGATATGTATTCACATATTTTCTATCTCTTTTCCTCTAATTGTCTCTTACTTGGGGCGAAGTTAATGTCAAGGGATTGTTCTGGATGAGAGTGGGAAGATTTTTCTGAAGCACATATTTGCATACACATTGGATTCATTTTCCTATTTTCCATTCAAAATACTGAATCACTGACATTAACACATACCCTACTAGACTCTGACTACTAATCCTAATATGTTGGAGAAAAATACCCCCAAAAGAATAGAACTACAAGCAGTTCAGAGGAGGCATGGTGGATAGTTGGGCTTGCCTTTTGAATTATATAGTGTAGGAGTTTTAAATCTTGTCAATTTTTTTTGAAATAGTTCTCCATGTATTTTAAAAGTTAAGAAATATGTGAATTCCTGTCTCCCTTTCTCTGAAGCCTATTCAGCACCTGTATTTTTATATGCACATTTAGAATCCTAACTGTTACCACACGTACGTTCTTGTGTGGAGGCTGAATTGGCAGATACAAATTGTGAAAAGGGATCACTCCTCCTAAACGCTGTTGGAACTGAAAATTCAACCTGTGGGTGAGCTTCCTAGTTGAACAACATTATACATAAATCGATGTTCAGTAAAATGAATTTATTTGGATCTGTGGATGATATATATTTCATGGTGATTTTAAATTGGCATATAGTGCTACTTTTTAATGTCTGTGAATGTTTGTGTGTGTGTGTATATATATATATATATATATATATATATATATATATATATATGTATATATATATATATATATATATACACACTCTCCAGATTTTTCAAAATATGAAATATATGTGTATTATTTTACACATCCTAAATTTTTCATATTCATGAATGTGGATTTATAATCATCTTTTCACAAGATTATTCTCAGAAATATTCACATACCCTACTAGACTCTGACTACTAATCCTAATATGATGGAGAAAAGTAACGCAAACAGAATAGAAATACAAGCATTTCAGAGGAGGCATGTTGTATATTTGGACTTGCCTTTTGCATGATAAATGGTAGGTGTTATAAATCTGGTCAGTTTTCAATTGAAATAGTTCTCCATGTGTTTTTAAAATTAACAAATATATGAATTCCTGTCCCTTTCTCTGTAGCCTATTCATCACATGTATTTTTATATGCATTTATAGTATCCTACCTGGTATCACATGTACATTTTTGTGAGTTGGCTGACTTGGTAGATACAAATTGTGAGAAGAGATCACTCCTCCAAATCGTTGTTGGAACTGAAAATTCCACCTATAGGGGAGCTTCCTAGTAGAAAAACATTATACATAAACTCATGTTCAGTAAAATAAATATTTTTGCATCTTTGGATGATATATATTTATAGATGAATTTTGAGTGGCATATATATTGCTACTTTTTAATGTCTGTGTGTGTGTTTTGTGTAAATATATATATACACTCTCCAGATTTTTGAAAATATGAAATATATGTGTCTTATTTACACTCGCTAAATTTATTCATGTTCATGGACTTGGATTTATAATCAACTTTTCACAAGATTATTCTCAGAAATATTCATCCACCTGAAAAACAGATTTAACTAATATTTCTACAGTAACTGACCAAGTTTAACATCAATGCACCTTGATTCCGATATGACAAGCTGTGCATTTTGACGTTCATTTTTATTAAACCCTGGTACATTAATATTTATTCGTATTATGGACATCATAGGATATATATTTCATCCACAAATTCACAAATTTATGGGCATTTGTTTCACTTTCAATCAATTCCTGCTTCAGAACACATGTATTCCTCCAGGTGTCTTGACTGGTCTTTTCATGTGACTTCTACCCAAACACATTATTTTCGATTTTCATAATCAATTTTGAAGCAAAACTCACACCCTTTATGATAAACCATAACCCTAATATTACAAATAGATGTATAATTGGTTTGAATGAATGTATGTTTAAAATTTTCTTTATATTTTCAGATACCACTTCAATCCATTTTTTAAAGTTGAAACCAATTATATTCTTTATTCACACTATTGTCTATTCATACATTTTCTCTATATTCAGAGACACAGGGTGCACGTATTTGTACCCCCAATACTAATTTATATGTCTTCAACATATTGCTTCCAGAAATGGTGGAAGAAATACTCATGTCACCTCATATAAATATACATTTTTTCAGTGTAATATTCTGGACACAAAACGCAAATGTCACACTTATGATTGTACCAAATCCTAAATAGGAAGTGAGCATGGATTACTAAAACCATCCATGTCCAGGTGGCCTAATGCTCTCAAATGTCTATCCTGTCGGTGACTACATATTTGTTTCTTCCTAAGATTATATATTAAATCTCAACCTGTTGAAAATGTCTAATCCTATCACTCACTTTATACTTTGCCTGATTTCCTAATGTTTCTATTGATAAATGCTTTCCTACATATTTTTTCCAGTTCATCACTGTGACCAACTCTTCACATGTGCTGACATTTACATTCACTCTCTAACCAAAACTCTATTGCTAAAGTACTTTTGGTCCAAATCCTATTCTCACTCTTCTATCTAAACCTACACTATCTTCCTAATCCTACCGACTATCCCTTTTTGACTGGATGTTTTCTTACACATTCAATCAACCAAGGTACATGGTCCTTTGCCATTATATATCGATTTATCTGAGATATCTGTGCAGAACATTGTTCAAAGCTAAGTTTCCCACTCCAGTGCCCAGTGCACTTCTGGGCTTCAAATCTTATCTAGAATTCCATTGTCATACTTATATTTCACCTCTATATTCTTATAAATACCACAGGATCCCAATATTCTTATTCATCCAGCAGAATGATTCCTAACACAAATCGAACCTGTTATTAACCCTAACCATATACTGTTCCCTCAATCTATCTTTACAAAAGAGCAGGACTGAGTTGGTCTTACAATACAAAAATGTAGGGAGACTTTCACCTGCTGAGAAGCTCAAAGGTCTATGCAGATATAATCCCTGGAGAAGATATAGGGAACTATGAAGTACCTGAGAGAGAAAAAGTCATCTTCAATTGCAAACAACCTGGTCATGACGAAGGGATGTGTCTGAATCAGCCTCTATCTTCTTAATGTAGAGAAGATGGACCAAACCAGGCCTATGTAGAGAGCTGTTCCCAGGTGCCTATGGTTGATATAACTTTCTATCTTGTGAAATTGTAACAGGAAATAGGGGCAGCCTCCATCTCATGAGACCCTTGGAAACAACTGTTAGGACAAAGTGGTTGCAAAGGCAGCAAATTCAATCAGTTCCAGAAAGAAGTGACCTCATCTAATTTTCTTGTTGAAGGAACACTCTAAACTTGTAATCCAGGCACCCAGAGGCAGTCCCAGTTCCAGTCCCAGTGGGCTCACTTGTTTAGATGTTCATTTATATTCAACACTGGTACATTATTATTTCTTTCACTTTTTGCTCATCATAAGATATGTATTTCATCCACAAGTTCACAAATTTGTAGGCATTTCTTTAAACTTTAATCACTTCCTACTTCACAACACATGTATTGTCAGGGTTTCTTGACTGGTCTTTTCATGAGACTTCTTTCCAAACACATTATTTTCGATTTCCATAATCACTTTTGAAGTAAAACTCACACACTCTTCATGATAAACCAAAACACTAATATTGACATTAGATGAATAACTGGTTGGAATGAATGATTGTATATGCATATAAGATTTCCAGTAATTTTTCAGATATCAGTTCATCCCATTATATTAAGTCGGAACAAGTTATATTACTTATTCACAGTATGGTCTATTCATGCTTTATCTCTATATTCATAGACATAGGGTACACCTCTTTGTACGCCCAATACTAATTTTATGTCTTCAGTATATTGCTACCAAAAATGGTGGAAGAAATACTTATGTCACCTGATCTACATATACATATTATCACAATAATATTCTGGACAAAAATGTAAATGTTACACTTATGATTGAACCAAGCAAAGCCTAAATGAAATGTGAACATAGATTACTAAAAACATCCATGTCCAGGGTGCCTAATGCTCTCAAATGTCAATATTATTGGTGACTTCATATTTGTTTCTTTCTAAGATTCAACCTCAAGCCTGTTGAAAATGTCTAATCCTCTCACTCACTTTATACTTTCCCTGATTTCGTAATATCTTTATTGATATCTTCTTTTCTACATGTTTTCCCCACTTCATCATCGTGACTGGCTCTTCATATGTGCTGACATATACATTCACTCTCTAACTGAAATCCTATTGCTAAAGAACTTTTGTTCCAAATCATATACTCACTCTTCTTCCTAAAACGACCGACTATCTTCCTAATCCTACCGACTATCCCTTTTTGAAGGGATGTTCTCTTCTACATTCAATCTTCCAAGGTACAAGGTCCTATGCCATTGTGTATCAAATTATCTGAGACATCTGTGCAGAACATAATTCAAAGCTAAGTATCCCAATCAAGGGCCCAATGCCCTTATGGGTTTAAAATCATACCTGGATTTCTGTTTTCATACTTATGTTTCACCTCTACATTCTTGTAAATATACCAGGTTCCCAATACCATTATTCATCCAGAAGAATGATTCCTAACACAAATCGAAATCAAACCTGTTATTAACCCAAAACATACACTGTTCCCTCAATCTCATTTTACAGAAGAGCAGGGACAAAGTTGTTCTTACAATACAGAAAAGTAGGGGACCTTCCACCTGCTGAGATCCTCAAAGGTCCATGCAGAAATGATACCTGGAGAAGTTGTAGACAGGTATGAAGGACCTGAAAGAGCAAAAGTCATCTTTGATGACAAACCACCTGGTCAGGATGAAGGGATGTGTCTGAATCAGCCTCTCTCTTCTTATTGTGGAGAAGATGGACCAAACCAGGCCTGTGTGTGTGCCTATGGTTGATATACCATTCTAAATTGTGAAAGTGTCAGAGGAAGAAGGGGCAGCCTCCATCTCATGGGGCCCTTGGAAGCAACTGTTAGGACCAAGTGGTTGCAAAGGCAGTGACCTCATTCAGTTCCAAAGAAAGTGTCATACCTCATTTCCTTGGTGATGGAACTCTCTGAACTTGGTATCCAAGAAGCCAGGCACCCAGATGCAGTTCCAGTCCCAGTCCCAGTGGGCTCACTTGTTTGGATTTACCAAGGACAGATTCAGTATTTCTTGGTACCTACTGATGTGAGGATGGCCAAATGCCAGGAGAGCTCTGAAGAGGGACCTTTCCTGAGAAAGCAGGTAGTGGCTCACCACTTTTTCCTGACAACTTCACATAGTTGGCCAAGGAAACCAGATCTGAGAGAATACAGGCCATTTCGGGGGAACATAGTATTGCCCACCAGTCAGAGAACACTCCGGATAGTCACAGACCTACTTAGGGGAAGGAGGTGCCATTGTGAGTGTGGGTGTGTGGTTTTGTCTCTTGTTCTGAGAATAGGTAGGAAAGGCGGTTTGTTTGGTTTTCAGTGAACTATTTCTAGTAAGTCATTTGACAAGGTGAGTGTTTCTATGTCTGTGTATCCCACTGTGTCCGTGGTTGTAGACATGAGAAAAGACAATGCAACAATGGATGTGTCCTGTGTAGTAAAAAGATTCCCAGCATTCATCCTGCCCAATTTATGAATGGACTGCAGCTTGCCTTATGGATTGGCAAAACCTACTACCTTCCTAAGTCCCTGTTTTCTTCCTGAATTCTGGCAACTCTCCAGAATAGTCTCATTGTTTTGTGTCCAAGATATGTACCAACTCCAAGGTCTTTGACATGTCCTTGTACTGGATACCTGAAGGGAATGGCCAGTATCTCAGAAAACTCAGATATGAGTGTGACCAGAAAAATCTCAGTGGAGATACCATGCTTTGGGCCTTTTGCTTACCTATTGTTCTGTTGCCCTGAATGTCAGGAAGATGTTGGGCTCAGGCTACCCCTTTGTGAAGCCTGAAGAAAACAGTTTTCAAATGGAAATGAATGGGCATCACCTGTGGCTCTTGCTAAATTGCTTCGGAAAGGGATGTGTCTGAATCAGGCTCTCTACCCTGTGTGAGGCTGTGGCTTAGATTCTCAGCACCTGATGGATCTAAAGAAAGATCCCATGTGTGAAACCAAAACCAAATTCGCAAAAAATTTCAGTCATTGTGAATGAATTCTATTGCCTTTCTCTGTAGGTTCCTGAAATCAATCAAGTGAGAATAGCGATCCTTTTGGTCAAATGAGTTCTTCAAATCTCTGCAGAGGTGCTTGTCTTTTCTCATGACTCCAGTTCACATAAAGAATCTAAACCCCACAGTCAGAAGGCCTCAAATTGGAAAAGCGGAGCAGTATTAATGACAGGCCTATTTGATCACTCCTGGTTCACAGGAAGGGTGTCCTTCCCACCCTGACTTGAGCCAAATGAGGGGCAAGGGAGCTTATTTTGGACACTCTTTTGGAATGTGCCCCTCATGGAAAGCTCCAACCAGTGCTTATGATGAGTGTCTATAAGGAAGAAGATGGGGCCATGTGATAGTGTTTTGTTTTTAATTGTGTTCATTTGATTGGCAGTGTGAAGAGATGACTGGGTCAACCTGGGCTTGAACTCTGGTTTGATTCCCCTTAGAGACTGCATTCTGGAATTGACCTCAGAGAAGTATTGCCATGAAAAGTGTTGGGATATTAGGAGGCCACGCATGAAAGTCACCCTTGGAAACTGAGATCTAGGCCCAGGGTGGTTTTCCAAAGAGTACTGGGAATCTCAGCCAGTATATCACATGATTTTATTCTGAAAGACTTGGCAGGGATAGTTTTGAGTCAAAACACACATGGACCTCACATTGGAGACCTCACTGCGCCTGGCTTCATGTGACCTTTTGGCCACTCTTTTGGAAGCCTTGCCTGTGAGAGTTCTCCAGAGCTTTCTTTGAAATGAACTTCCTCAACATTTAATGGTTCCTGAATGAATTGAAACCCACAGTGCCTCCAACTTCATCCTTGAAAAATGGCCAGATAAATACCATGAAATTTTTAAAATTCCCATGACCAGGTGGCACTGGAGAACCTTTGGATGTCCTGTTGCTGATCTTGAGTGTACCAGACCCTGCCTTAATTCACTGGGTTTCATGAAAATGGTGTAGAACAGAGATGCCATTGAGTTATAGCCTGCAGAGTTGTTGGCCTAGAGAAATGGTGTGCAGTTTTGTGATAATACATCTGTGTTGTGACCATGTGGTTCTGCCATTGGCTTCCAAATTCATTGTGACTGCCATGGTGCAGCCAGGAGACCTGTATATGTAAAAGCATGTTTTTATATTGAAAGATTTCAGGGCCATGTTCAGAATCAAGTTGCTATGGACATGGGGGCAAGCAAGTTAGAGCCTGCAGAGTATTGGGCCTAGAGAAGTGGTCTGCAGTTGTGTGATAATACATCTGTGTTATGGCCATGTGGATTTCTCATTGGCTTCCAAATTTTTTGTGACTAACATGGTGCAGCCAGGAGACCCGAATATGTAAAAGCATGTTTTTATATGGAGAGGATTCAGGGCCATGTTCAGAATCATGTTGCTATGGACAAGGGGGCAAAGTATGTGGGAAAGAAGCCTGGTTGTTGCATTCTCCTGCAGACCCTGACCCACAACACGTGACAGAACTCCCTCCAGCACTGTGTCCCTGTTGAACTTCTTGTATTTTGTGAAGCAAATACCAAACTCCCAGTGCAACAGCAGGAAACACCACGAAAAGTGGAGGATGACCAAATGGCTCCACAGTCCACATGGGGAGACAATTAGACCCCAGTGGCCACTGTTTACCTACAAAGAGTGAATTCAGCACTGCTGCCTCATGTTCACTGGAAAATAAGAAACCATATCCTCCAGGTCACATAGATGCAGACCCAGATTTTATTGTCTCACTACAAAGGAAGCTAAAGCTCCTGAAAATAACGTATGTTTCAAGTGCCCAACCTCAGAGGCAGTTTCTCAAGATGTCTTTAGGCCAGCAGACCTCCATGTTAGAGGAGTGTTTACCATGTCTCTTACTTTTGGAAACTCCTCTACCACCTCCAAGGTTCCGAACTCTGAGCATTTTCCACTCAAGATATGTATTCACAGATTTTCTAACTCTTCTATTCTAATTGTGACTTACTTCAGGCGAAGGTAATGTCAAGGATTTGTTCTGGATGAGAGTGGGAAGATTTTTGTGTAGCATATATTTGCATACACATTTGATTCATTATTCTATTTTCCATTTGAAATACTGATCCCTGACACTAACTCATAACCTACTGGACTCTGACTACTACTCCTAATATGATGGAGAAAAATAACCCAAACAGAATAGAAATCCAAGCAGTTCAGAGGAGGCATGGTGTATAGTTGGACTTGCCTTTTGCATAAAAAAGGGTATGTGTTATAAATCTAGTCAATTTTCTGTTGAAATAGTTATCCATGTGTTTTTAAAGTTAACAAATATGTGAATTCCTGTCTCCCTCTCTCTGTAGCCTACTCAGCACATGTATTTTTATATGCACATATAGAATCCTACCTGGTATCACACGTACATTCTTGTGAGGTGGCTGACTTGGCAGATACAAAATGTGAGAAGAGATTACTCCTCCTAAATGCTGTTGGAACTGAAAATTCAATGTATGGGTAAACTTCCTAGTTAAACAACATTATACATAAATCTATCTTCAGTAACATGAATATTTTTGAATCTGTGGATGATGTATATTTCATGGTGAATTTCAATTGGCATATATATTGCTATTTTTATAGTCTCAGTTTGTGTGAGTGTGTGTGTGTTTGTGTATATATATATATATATATATATATATATATATATATATATATATACTCTCCAGATTTTTCAAAATATAAAATGTATGAGTCTTATTATACACTCTCTGAATTCATTCATGTTCATGTATGTGGATTTATAATCAACTTTTCACAAGATTATTCTCAGAAATACTCATCTACCTGAAATACATATTTGTTTCCTAGTACTGAAAACTAACTTCAGTGAATGGTGCATACAAATTCTAATATTTCTACATTAACGGACGCAGTTTAACATCAATTCAAGTAGATTCCTATGGGACATGATGTGTATTTTAACGTTCATTTTTATTCAACACTGGTACATTACTATTTCTTCAATTTCTGCACATCATCGTATATATTTATCATCCACAAGTTAGCAAATATATAGGCGTTTGTTTCACTTTAAATCACTTTCTGCTTCAGAACACATGCATACCTCCAGGTTTCTGGACTGGTCTTTTCATGAGACTTCTTTCCAAACACATTATTTTCAATTTCCATAATCACTTTTGAAGCAAAACTCAAACACTCTTCATGAAAATCCATAACCCTAATATTTCATTCAGATGTATAATGGGTAGGATTAAATGTAGTATATCAATATAAGGTTTTCTGTATATTTTCAGATATCAATTCAATCCATTATTTTAAGTTGGAACCAGTAATATTATTAATTCACAGTATTGTCTATTCATGCATTATCTCTATATTCATAGACAAATGGTACACCTATTTCTACCCAAAATACTAATTCATATATCTTCAAAATATTGCTCCCATAAATGGTGGAAGAAAAACTCCTATTACCTGATCTACATATATTATTTATTATAGTAATATTCTGGACACACATAGGAATGTTCACACTTATGATTGTACCAATGTAAAGTCGGGCGAGCGTCGGAAAAGAGACCACGAAGAGACTGTCTCATGCAACAGCAAAGGGTTTATTGGGGGTCCAGCATGCTGGGGCTCAGAGCTCACTTGAATAGAGAAGAGAGCCCTAAGAACAGCTTAAGCAGAGCTTATGCAATTTACGTGGTGAGAGCAGGGAGGGAAATTTATTGATGGGTCAGGTCGAGTGAGTGGTTTGCATGCCAATGGGAGAGGGAGTACATTCAACAGTTTGGCAATTGGGGACAGCACATTCTGGGAACAAGATTAGCAAACAGTTTTCAAGATTTCATCAGTATTTTGTTAAGCATACAGAAAAACAAGAAGTTAAAAGTACATATTTTATTAACCTTTCATTCCCCACTTCTTATTCTGGTTAATTTTAATCATAAAAATGAGCATTGCGGGGTCTCACATTTTATGTCTTCTAGTGAGGTATATTGTTGTCTGATTACCATAAGTTTAACTTATCCAATTTAAGCTTGATGGTTGAAACTAGATGGTTGAGCAAACAGGGTCCTACAATTAGCAATGAAATGAGGATTATTAATGGACTGGCCAGGGCTGATAAAAGCGTAGTTAACCAGGGGGACTGTGTGAACAAAGACTCAAACCACCCTTTTTGTGCATCTCTCTCTTGTTGGTGCTCTTCTAGGCGTCTTCTTAATTTACTCATAGATTTTTTTACAACTCCAGTATGGTCGGCATAAAATCAACTTTTTCCCTCAATGCAGCACAAAAGCCCCCTTCTCTCACGAAGAGGAGGTCCAACCCTCGCATGTTCTGTAAAACAATTTCAGAGAGAGAGGTTAAAGATTCCTATAAAACTGTGATGGAGGTTTTTAATATCTTTAAATTTTGGTCTATTGCTGCTTCTCATCGGGTCATTTGTTGTGTCACATGGACTAGGACAGTGATTCCTGTGCCCACACCTGCAGCAGCTCCTTTTCCTAATAGGATGGCTAAAGTGAGGGATACAGGTTCCCAGAGGAACCGGGTTGTATGCCCCCGTATTTGATATTTAAATTAACCTGCCTCATGATAGAGCACTCTGGGAAACATCTGAACATTACATAATTAATCACATCTGTTGACCATTTTATGAAAACATAAACAATGTTTAAGTATATAGAATTATACTGTTGTAAGGACGGACAATTCAAGGCACCTAAGATAGCACCGAAGACAGCGAAACATACCTATTTGGTTGCAACGGATTTAGAGGGCATTGCTTCTGTTGTAATCAATTAGTCACCTGATCTCCAAATTTAGGTAGTTTCCGAATTTTGTACCCAACATGTAAGGGAAGGGGCTCAGAAGTTCACAGTCTGCATAAGTTCACAAAAAGAAGTTTTCGTTTCTATTGTTTTTTTCATCTGTTCTGGGCAAGTTAACATTTTAAGGACACCTGGAGTGGGAGAGCTTTTTTCTTCTCTTTTATTTTTTCTCACTGCCAGCTGTAACAATGGAGCTCATTTGGTAACTTATTTATCTTAGAAATGTAACCATGTCTGTGAAGCCCCAGCTCAAGGCCAGAGGCCTTGTTCACATGTTTTGTGAAAAACTAGTAAGGGGGAGTCTAGCTTAGGAGTGCTGATTTTTCCAGCCAGTGGCCAAATAGAACAGGGAAACACGAAAAGGGGAAGTTTATCTACATTGAACTCTTTTATAGGGACTCTTTCGCTGAAAGTCCTAAAGTCAGCCATGGTTAAGACTGCTGGAGAAGGTCATTTAAGACTTTTCTGTGGGCCTGGTATAGACGGGGAAGACAGGGAAGGCGGGTCTGAGAGCAGCACCTTGGGTCTGAGCATGAGGAAGGAGACATGTAAAAGAATAATGGGAAAGGGGTTTGGAATTTTCCAGGCAACAAAACTTGAGCAGTAGAACAGATAGAGCAGAGGGGAAGATGGGAGTTTGTATCCCAAAAAGCCTGTGAGGGACTTTAAATTCTTAGTAACCTGTTTTCAGTGATGACAGAGCAACTTTAAAGGCCATTTTCATTACATCTTGGATAGGGGTCTGAGGGCTCTCCTTAGCTGGTTTGAGCTTTGGGTTAGCTGGTAAGAGGACCTGGTGGGACCTGGTGCGGGCACTGACAGGAGAAGAGAGTAGTGAGTGGGTGGATGGGTACCTCAGTACCTGCTACCTCAGCAAGGGGGCAATAATCTGAGAACCGGCAGTTTGGGTTTTTGATCTAGTAATTGGAGGGAAGAAATCAGGTTGCTGAGGTGGGAGTGGCAGCAGAGAGTCTGGAGCAGAAAGCTGAGGGTGAGGATCTATTGGATAAGCATAGTTCAGGATGTGAGCGAAGGAGGGAAAATGCCTCCACTTAGGGGAATTTCCTTCCACCCTTTGAGCACTTGCCGAATTTAAAAAGGTCACGGAGAATTTTAGGATCTAGAGACCCCTCTGGGGGCCATCGGTATTGGTTGTGTAATTGGTAATATGGCCAATGCTGTGTATTGAATTTGATGAGGAGTTTGGGTTCCACCAGGCACCCCTGTATGCTCACATTCCCATGACTTACAGAAGAAGTCGGCATTTCCCCCACACAGCCATGTCTGTTTGTGGCTTTGATAGTCCGCTGGGCAAACATAGTAATCTAGGCTAGCCAACCTGCATCTGGCTCTCGTGTCCCTACATCCATAATGTTTGTTTCTATTACCTATGATACGGAAAGGATTTATTGGAATTTTAGTTGGATCCCCTTCATCAGGGATATCCCAATAGGAAAGACCTATAGCCAGCTGACAAATGTCTGGGTGGAGAGATGGCCACCATGTCCCTAAAGGGGCTGTATGCAAGATAGACCATACTTCTTGTACAGTAGGATTTGTGATCAGCCATTACTGCTGAACAGGCTGATGAGGGTTAGGACTACTCTTGGCCAAGGGGAGAGTCTGTAGCCTTATCCACATGGCGAATACGCACTTTGAAAGTGTTACCAGTCTTTTCCAGTTTCCAGTCAGATTTTGGACAGGGCGCAGGCCAGAGATGAGAGACATGGATCCATGAAGTGATTCCGTCTACATTTACCACTGTAGGTGTTATATGTAGCACCTTAAATGGTCCTTTCCAGTGGGGTTCCAGGGATGACACCTGATGTCGTCTAATGTAGACGAAGTCTCCTACTTGGTATCGATATGGAGTCCCCTCGTCCCCAGGTTGGTCGGCAGTGGCCAGATGTTTCCACAGATATTGCTGATTTCTTTCAAGAGCTTTAAGTCTGTCAAGCAAGGGGGTGTGGAAGGGATCGTTAGGTCTTAGAGTTTGGGTTAGGTCCCTTACTGGAGGAGGGACCATAGAGAATTTCATAGGGGGTGAGGTTACACAAGGAAACAGAGGAGTATGAGTATTTCTTGCATGAAACAGTGCATAAAGCAGGAGAATAGATCGATCTTTTATGCCGATCTCTAAGCTTGATTTTGTTAATTCTCTTTAATGGTTCTATTATTTTTTTTTTTTACCTGTACTGAGCTCTGGGGTCTATAAGCACAATGTAATTTCCAATTAATCCCCAGGGTCCTGGCTAATCCCTGACTTATCAGGGCAATTAACGCCAGTCCATTATCAGACCCTATTGCCTTAGCCAGTCCGTATCTTAGAAAAATATCTTTCAGGATCTTCTTGACCACCATTTGTGCCATTTATTTTGTTGTTGTTGTTTTTTTTTTTTTGTGTGTGTGTGTGGGGGGGGAAGGCTTCAATTAATTCATCCTGAAAATGTATCTACAAAGACTAGGAGATATTTAAGTCCATAACTTCCTGGCTTAATTTCAGTAATGTCCACTTCCAAGAATCGTCCTGGTCTGGTTTCTTGTAGGTGCTTTCCTGCAGGAAAGTTGGAAGGGTAAGCATTAACCAATTGACAGACCCGGCAGGCTTTTGTTACCCGTTCATTTATTTCTTTCGCTCTGAGTCGGTTAGTGGAAAACTCTGTTCTTGATCCTTCAGGAATGCCTGCAGTTTCTTTGAACCAAGGTGAGTGAGTTGATGTACATTTTTAACTTAGTTTAGGGCTTTCTGAAAATGCAAGCTGGGCTCAGTGAAGTTGAGGGTTTCAGTGTCAGTGTCCTTAGATGTTATCAAAAGCTTGCTGGTGCTCAGGGGTCCATTAGAATTGGGCATCTCTCTTTAACAGCGGGTATAAAGGAGCAGATAAGGACGCAAACCCAGGTATCCATAAGCTGCATAAGCCAGCAGTCCCAAGAAACTCTCTGAGTTGTCTGCTGTTAGATGGGGGTGGTATCTGCTCAATGGATTGTTTTCTGGTCTCAGTGAGCCATCGCTTACTGCCCCTAAGGGAATAGTCCAGGAAGATTACTTCTTGCTGGCAAATTTGGGCTTTTTTGGCAGAAGCACTATACCAGAGTTGAGCAAGCTCGTATAATAATAATTGGGTTCCAGACTCACAGTTTTTCTTGGTGTTGGCTGCCAGTTGCAGGTCATCGACATATTGAAGCAGGGTGACGTCAGGGTGCATAGTTCTGAAGTTGTTGGGGTCTCTGTGGAGGGCTTCATCAAAGAGAGTGGGGGAGTTTTTGAACCCCTGTGGGAGTCTAGTCCATGTTAGTTGACCAGACTTCCCGGTTTCTGGGTCTACCCACTCGAAATCAAATAGCAACTGACTATCTTTATGCAGAGGCAAGCAAAAGAAAGCATCTTTTAAGTCCAGAACAGTATACCATTTCTGCTCATGGTTCAGAGTGCTAAGCAGATTGTACAGATTATGTACTGTGGGGTGAATGTCCTGCACTCTGTTGTAGATCTCTCTTTGGTCTTGAACGGTGCGATAGTCCCCGGTTCCTGGATTTTTATACTGGTAACAGGGCAGTGTTCCAGTTCAAATGACAGGGCCTTAGGACCCTTAAGGCCAGATATTTCTGAATATGGGGCCTTATCCCATCTTTAGCTTTTTTGCTCAGAGGATATTTTTTGACATTGATGGGGGGGCTGAAGTTTTTAACTCCACTGTTATTGGAGGATGTTTCACGGCTACGTGTAACCCAGCAGTTTTTTTTCTAGGCATCTGCGTAATCTGTTATCCATTTCCGGGGTAGCTTGCCTGTTTGATCAGTCTTGGGGGGTTTGACAAGTTGATGTTCATCTTCTACTGACATAGTAAAAGCCGTGACTATAGGAGTTTTTACTGAAAAATTTAGAAATTTCACTTGGGGGCCTTCAGGGTTAAAAGTTATTCTGGCCTGGAGCTTTTTGAGCAGATGTGTGCCCATCAATGGGGTCGGGCATTCTGGGATTACTAGGAACGAGTGATGAATTTTTTCTTTCCCCAGGTCCATGGTCCTCTTAGTTGTCTAAGCCCCATATTTACTCCCATTAGCCCCTTGAACTAGAGTCCTTTTTGTTTGATAGATGGCCCAATGGGGCCTTAAGGGCTGAGTATACTTACCCTGTATCCACTTCAAAGTTTAACCCCCCCAGCGAGTACTTTGTGTTCTTTTGGCCGGGCCAGGTACCTCCAAGGAAGGAGGGGCTGTGTGTGCTGTGGGGTAGTCACCTGGAGGGCGCTGGGCTGGCCTATATTCCTCCAATGGTGGAGAGTCTGAGTCAGCAGCAGGGGAATCACTTAGAGGGTGTTTGGGGTTGGAGGACAAGGGCAGGGCATAAGGAGGGGGAAGAGAGTCCAGTAGAGTCTTGAGACTCAGGGACAACAGAGGGTGGAGGAGGGGGAGCAGAGGGTTTGAGAGATAGAAAAGTGGGAGAACCAGTAGGAGCGGGGACAGGGACAAGGAAAGGCTTCAACCATGGAAGAGGAGATTTGCAGAGGTCCTGCAAACTAAAGATATATTGCTGTTGATCTGGATGGCTATGTGGCCCCGGCTGAAAGACAATATCTCTGAGTTTTTGAATTAGTGTGAAGTAGAAAGATCCTTCTGGGGGCCATCCGACTCCAAAGGTGGGTCATTCTGAGACACATAGAGTCTTCCAGATCTGACGTTTTACTGAAAAAAAGAAGATTCTGAGCCTTTAAGCAGACTTTGGTCCAGTGATCAAGGTTCAGGGACAGAGGCATTGAAGTGTTCTGTCCCATATGAAAGATACACAAATAGTGAAAGCAATGACACACGACACAGACAAGACAAGACAATAAAGACAGGCAATGGACGTCCAATACTGAGAACAGGACTGAGTAGCCAGGAAAACCTGATGGGCTGACAATACCGAATCCAAAACAAAATATCACTGAGTTTAGGAGACTATTGTTACTCGGTTTCCCGAGTTCTCTGGGGCGTCCCCCAGAGACGTGGCCTGTGGCTCTGTGACACTTCTGTCAGCCACCGTCAGAGAGAGCTCATGCTCATCAGCAAAAGCCATTTTGCCCATCCCTTACCTGAAACCTGAAACAAGAAAGTGGCGCCTTACTTAACCTGAGATGAGCCTATTGGGGGTCTTTCGTCCAACGCTGCTGGAACTCGCTGGGGCCCTCAGATGTAATGGTCAGGCGACCATTGGAGGAAGAGACCACCAAGACACTGTCTCATGCAACAGCAAAGCACCCAAAATTCTGGGGCTCAGACCTCACTTGAATAGAGCAGAGAGCACTGAGAACAGCTTAAGCAGAGCTTATATACTTTTCTTGAAGAGGGCAGGGAGGGAAGTTTATTGATGGGTCAGGGCAAGTGGGCGGTTTGCATGTAAACGGGTGAGGGTGTACATTCTGCAGTTTGGCAGTTGGGGACAGCACATTCTGGGAACAAGATTAGCAAAAAGTTTTCAAGATTTCAAGAGTGTTTTCTTAAGCATACAGAAAAACAGGAAGAGACAAGTACCTATTTTATTTATTTTCAACAAAGCCTAAATGGAAAGTGAGCATGAATTACTAAAAACATTCATGTCCAGGTTGCCTAATGCTCTCAAATGTCAATTCTATTGGTGACTACATATTTCTTTCTTCCTAAGGTTATATATTCAACCTCAACCCTGTTAAAAATGCCTAATCCTATGACTCACTTAATAATTTGCCTGATTTCCTAAGGTCTCTATTGATACCTCCTTTCCTACATATTTTCCCAAATTCATTATTGTAACTGACACTTAACATGGGCTGACATTAATATTCACTCTCTAACCGAAACCCTATTGGTAAAGAACTTTTTTCCAAATCTTATTCTCACCCTTCTTTCTAAACCTACTGACTATCTTCCTAATTCCACCGACTATCCCTTTTTGACTGGAGGTTCTCTTCGACATTCAATCATCCAAGGTACAACGTCCTATGCCATTGTGTATGGATTTATGTGAGACATTTGTGCAGAAAGTATAACATTGCTAAGTATCCCAATGAAGGTCTCAATGCCCTTCTGGGATGCAAATCTTACCTAGATTTCTGTTTCCATAATTTTAACTCACGTCTATATTCTTATAAATATCACAGATTCCCAATACCATTATTCATCCTGCAGAATGATTCCTAACCCAAATCGAAACTGTTATTAACCGTAACCACACAGTGATCTCTCAATCTAACTTTAGAGAAGAGCAGGGACAGAGTTGGCCTTAAAATATAGGGATGTAGGGGATCTTCCACTTGCTGAGAACCTCAAAGGTCCATGCAGAAATGATCCCTGAAGAAGATGTAGGCAGCTATGAAGGACCTGAGAGAGCAAAAGTCATCTTCCATTGCCAAAAAACCTGGTCAGGATGAAGGGATGTGGCTGAATCAGCCTCTCTCTTAATGTACAGGAGACGGACCAAACCAGGCCTTTGTGGAGCACTGTTTCTTGGTGCCTTTGATTTATATATCATTCTAACTTGTGAAAATGTCACAGGAAGTAGGGGCAGCCTCCATCTCATGGAACCATTGGAAGCAACTGTTAGGACAATGTGTTTGCCAAGGCAGTGACCTCATTAAATTCCTGAAGGAAGTAACCTACCTCACTTCCTTGGTGATGGAACACTTTAAACTTGGGATCCAGGAAGCCAGGCACTGAGAGCCAATCCAAGTCCCAGTCCCAGTGGGCTCACTTGTTTGGTGTTACTAAGGACAGAATCAGTCTTTCTTGGTACCTACTGATGTGAGGATGGCCACATGCCAGGGACCTTTCCTGAGAAAGTAGGTAGTGGCTCTCCACATGCTCCTGACAACGTCACAGAGTTGGCCAAGGAGACCAGATCTGAGAATGGATAGGCCATATCAGGGGAACATAGTATGACCCACCAGTCAAAGGACACTCTGGATAGTTACAAACCTACTTGGGGGAAGGAGGTGCCTTTGTGGGTGTGGGTGTGAGTGTGTGGTTTTGTCTCATGTTCTGAGAATAGGTAGGAAAGGTGGTTTGTTTGGATTGGAATGGACTTTTTCTAGTAAATTGTTTGACAAGGCGAGTGTTTCTATGTCTGTTTCTCCCACTGTGTTCGTGGTTGTAGACATTAGAAAAGAAAATGCATCAATGGATGTTTCCTGTCTTGTAGAAAGCTTCCCAGCATTCATCCTGCCCAATTAACGCGTGGACTGTGACTTGCCTTATGGATGGGCAACACCTACTATCTTACTACGTTTCTGTTTTCTTCCTGAATTATGGCCACTCTCAAGAATTGGCTCATGGTTTTGTGTCCAAGATATGTACCACCTCCAAGCACTGTAACATGGCCATGTACATGATAACTGAAGGGAATGGGAGGATCTCAGAAAACTCAGATATCAATGTGACCAGTGAAGTCTCAGTGGAGAATCCTTGCTTTGGGCCATTTGCTTACCTATTGCTTCATTGCCCTGAATGTCAGGAAGGTCTTTGCCTCAGGCCACCCCTTTGTGAAGCCTTAAGAAAACAGTTTTCAAATGGAAATGAATGGGCATCACCTGTGGCTCTTTGCTTAATTGCTTCCAAAAGGGATGTGTCTGAATCAGCCTCGTGAACCTGTGTGAGGCTGCTGCTTAGATTCTTAACACCTGATGGATCTAAGGTAAGATTCCATGTGTGCTACAAATACAAAATGGTCAAAATAGCAGTCATTGTGTATGAAGTCTCTCGCCATCTTCTGTAAGGTTCCTGACCTCCATCCTGGCCTGCAAAGTCTAGACCATAGATGCTTGGGTTTTTTCATGACTCCCATTCATATAAAGAATTTATACCTGGCAGTCAGTAGGCCTCAAATTGGAGAAGTGGAGCAGTAATAAGGTCAGGCCTATTTGATCACTCCTGGTTCACAGGAAAGGTGTTTAGGCCACACTGACCTTAGGCAACATAGGGGCGAGGGAGCATATTTTGGACAGGGTCTTGGACTTCACCCCTTTTGGAAACGTCCAGCCAGAGGATTTGATGAGTGTCTACATGGAAGAAGACGAGGGCTATGTGAAAGTGTTTTGGTTTTAATTGTGGTCATTTGTGTGGCAGTTGGAAGACATAACTGTGTCCACCATGGCTTGAACTTTGGTGTGATTCCCCTTAGAGACTGCGTTCTGGACCTGACCTCAGAGAAGAATTGCCATGAATTGTGTTGGGATTTCAGGAGGCCACGCATGAGAGTCCCCATTGGAAACTGAGATATAGGCCCAGGTGGCTCTCCACAGAACACTGGGAATCTCAGCTACGATATCACATGATTTTATTCTGAAAGACTTGGCAACCATAGTTGAGATTCAAAACACACATGGACCTAGCATTGTAGACCTCAATGGGCCTGGCTTCATGTGACCTTTTGGCCACTCCATGGGAAGCCTTGCCTGTGAGAGTCCTCCAGAGCTTTCATTGAAATGAAATTCCTCACCATTTAATGGTTCCTGAAAGAATTGAAACACACAGTGCATCCAACTTCATCCTTGAAAAATGGCTAGATAAATACCATGAAATTTTTGAAATTCTTATGACCAAGTGGCACTGAAGAACATTTGGATGTCCAGTTGCTGATCATGAGTGTACCAGAGAGTGCCTTGATTGACTGGGTTTCATGAAAATGGTGTAGAAGAAAGAATCCTGTATGTTGGCGCCTGCTGAGTAGTGACCCAGAGCTGTGGTGTGCAGTTGTGTCATAAAATATCTCTGGTGGGGCCATTTGGATCTGCCATTGACTTCCAAATGTCTTGTGGCAGACATGGTGCAGCCAGTAATCCCTATATGTCTGATCTCTTCATATAAAGGCATCTTGTTATATTTAGAGGTTTCAGGGCCGTGTTCAGAATCAGGTTGCAATGGTTGAGAGGGCAAGCTATGTGGGATATAAGCCTCATTGGTGGATTCTCCTGGAGACCCTGACCCACCACACGTGTGAGAAATCCCTCCAGCACTGAGTCCCTGTTGATCTCCTTGTATTTCATGAAGCAAATACTAAACCCCCAGTGCAGCAGCAAGAAACACCATGAAATGTGGAAGATGCGCAAATGGCTTCACATACCACATGGGGAGACACTTAGCCTTCAGTGACAACAGTTTCCCTACAAAGAGAGAATTCTGCACTCCTGCCTCATGTTCATTGGAAAATAAGAAACCATGTCCTCCAGGTCACATAGATGCAGACGCAGCTCTGATGGTCTCACTACAAAGAAGCTAAAGCTCCTGACAACAACATATATTTCAAGTGCCCAAGGTCAGGGAGAGTTTCTCAATAAGTTTTAGGCCGGCAGAGCTCCATGTTTGTGGAGTGTTTACCTGTTTGACCAGGACAGGAGAAAAGACCACTGACTCCAATTAAAATCAAATTAAAGCAAGCTTATTATTTTTCCACTGGCTGAGCTGCCTACCCCTCTCAAAATGGCAGAAACAAGACAGCAACCCCACCTTTCCTACAGCCCAGCTTTATAGTCCAGTAAGTTACACAAAAGGGGGGTTACAGATAACAGAACTCGGAGAAGCATCACGCTATTGCTAGTTTACAATTTTTTTTTTTTGCTGGCCCCATCATCAGAATTTATGAGGACCATTAGAGACTCACGAGAGTCGTTGTCTGGCCAGAGAAGGCCAATATTTATGAGGTGTCACTAAATTTTCAGAGAGGGCTGCTATCTGGTCAGAGAGCCAGGCATGGGTGAGTTCAAGGCACGGACAGGCATTCCAAGCAGATTCAGAATTTGCAGTAATTTATAGGAAAGCAAAATTATCTTTTCATGACTTTGTGGCAAGATGGCTCCCAATTTTAATAAATGATCAGGTTGGGTTTATCATTCCCCCCCCCATTTTTTTTTTTGCTTTTTAATATTTTTTAAATTAATTTTTATTGTAGGTTGTTCAAAACATTACATAGTTCTTGATATATCATATTTCACACTTTGATTCAAGTGGGATATGAGCTCCCATTTTTACCCCATATACAGATTGCAAAATCACATCAGTTGCAGAACCATTGATTTACATATTGCCATTATGGTATCTGTTGTATTCTGCTGCCTTTCCTATCCTCTACTATCCCCCCTCCCCCCTCCCCTCCCCTCTTCTCTCTCTACCCCCTCTACTGTAGTTCATTTCTCCCCCTTAAATTTTTCTCCTTTCCCCTCACTTCCTCTTTTATGTAATTTTGTATACCCCTGAGGGTCTCCTTCCATTTACATGCAATTTCCCTTCTCTCTCCCTTTCCCTTTCACCTCTCATCCCTGTTTAATGTTAATCTTCTTCTCATGCTCTTCGTCCCTACTCTGTTCTTAGTTACTCTCCTTATATCAAAGAAGACATTTGGCATTTGTTTTTAAGGGATTGGCTAGCTTCACTTAGCATAATCTGCTCTAATGCCATCCATTTCCCTCCAAATTCTATGATTTTGTCATTTCTTAATGCAGAGTAATACTCCATTTTGTATAAATGCCACATTTTTTTTATCCATTCGTCTATTGAAGGGCATCTAGGTTGGTTCCACAGTCTTGCTATTGTGAATTGTGCTGCTATGAACATGGATGTAGCAGTGTCCCTATTGTGTGCTCTTTTTAGGTCTTTAGGGAATAGACCGAGTAGGGGAATAGCTGGATCAAATGGTGGTTCCATTCCGAGCTTTCCAAGAAATCTCCATACTGCTTTCCAAATTGGCCGCACCAATTTTCAGTCCCACCAGCAATGTACAAGAGTACCCTTTTCCCCACATCCTCGCCAGCACTTGTTGCTGTTTGACTTCCTAATGGCTGCCAATCTTACTGGAGTGAGATTTGCAACAAAATGAAACTGAATCCCTTACTCTCGCCATGCACAAAAGTTAACTCAAAGTGGATCAAGGAACTTGATATCAAATCAGAGACATGGCATTTGATAGAAGAAAAAGTTGGCTATGATCTACATACTGTGGGGTCGGGCTCCGAATTCCTCAATAGGACACCCATAGCACAACAGTTAATAACTAGAATCAACAAAAGGGACTTACTCAAACTAAAAAGTTTTTTCTCAGCAAAAGAAACAATAAGAGAGGTAAATAGGGAGCCTACGTCCTGGGAACAAATCTTTACTCCTCACACTTCAGACAGAGCGCTAATATTCAGAATATACAAAGAACTAAAAAAATTAGACAATGAGATAACGAATAACCCAATCAACAAATGGGCCAAGGACCTGAACAGAAATTTCTCAGAGGAGGACATACAATCAATCAACAAGTATATGAAAAAATGCTCACCATCTCTAGCAGTCAGAGAAATGCAAATCATTTCCCCTTTTTTAATGTGTCCCTTCCAAATTTTTGATAGGGTAGGGAAAGAGCAATGAGGGAATTTTAATCCCTCAGGTAACAGTCTCCAAATTTTTAGAACTCACCCAAAATTGGATTCCTGGTTTTACCTGACTTAATTAATTACTTATATTGATATTCTATTTATTTTTGGCTCCATAGTTGTAAGACGAGAGGCGTCACTCATTTTGGCTTCTTCTGAGCTGAGAGAGAGTGACGTGAGTGGGCACAGTATAAGGGACATGAGTTGCTTTTTAGAAGTCAGTTGAGGAACATGAGTTGCCTTTTAGAAATCAGTTCGTTTTGAAGTCTGGTTGGGGAAGAACAGGTTGTAAATTCATCTGGGGATGGGTTCTTCTGTGTGAGAAACAAGAACCATGAGTACTGAAAAAATGTTGCAGCAGCTGGAACATGTCACTGTATAGAAGTTCCCTCAGCAGGCTTTAATATTCCCAGTTATCAGGACTGTCAACTTAATATTTAACATTTAGTGTTACAGTTATCCCTCTCCATAAGATACAGTTTAATGATTTAATATCATCTGATCTTGCAAAATCATTTTACTAGTATGACCTCTGTTTGTAATAGAGAAACCTTTAATTCTGTTACTCAGGGCTGGATAATCGTACTAGCAAACACCAACCCTACCTGTAGGTTAGGAATATCTGTAGGCCTTAAACTAAAAATTTCTGCCTCTGGCAGCTCCTCTTGATAGTCTCTTTTTATAGTTATCAGGCATTCCTTTCTGGGAATCCTTCTTTGTAGCCTCCAGTCTTACTTATTTTGGGAGGCTAACATAATGTGTATAAAAAATTATTATTATTATTATTAATATTATTATTTAAAATGCCCAGGAATGGCTGTATTTTGGTTTTAACTGTCTTTCCTAAGTGTTTATCATGAAACAGTCAAACTGACTTTTGTTTCTATCTATTGTTAACAGTCAGCTGAGCTTTTATGGGAGTCATTCCTGGGGAAACTTGAGAGCAGCTTCTCAGTTCTGCTAGTGCCATTTGCGCTAGGTGGGTCCAGGTCTTGCTTGACCATGTGGCTACCCTTGGAAGCATCAGGGATGTCTCCCTTCTCTGATGACTCTCCTCTTCTTAGCAAATGCACTGATTGGCTTTCTGTTCTCCAGGGGTCTCATTAATCTCCCTAATTGGGAAGATATGAGGCCCAGAGTTGCAAAGGTCTTTGAGAAGTCCCTTGTTCCCTGGATTCAGACTGACTCAGAGGGCAAGAGCCAAATATTGGTTTTCTTGTCCCTTTTCATGTAACTTTAATATAAATCCTAATCTTAATCATCCAGCAAATAAATTTTAACAGCCTTATATTAAGAGTACTGGGCTTTAATGTCTATAACTTTATAATTATTTATCTTTTTTATTAACTGGGATCTGTATTATTCTGTCTGTCTTGTAGGTGATGACTTATTATCTTAAATTAACCCATGTTGTGTTCTTAAAGCAACACTTCTGTAAAACACTAACAAGGAATCTTTAGATCACTTATAAGGAAATTACAAAATAAAATTTTTTAACAAGAGTAAAAATACTTAGTTCGTGTAATAGCTACCCTGAAGTTTTAAGCTGAGTTATACATTATATCCCCTGTTTGAGATCCTAGAAATCTTGACAGAAAAAAAAACAACTTTTGAACATAACTTTAAATGAAATAATATCTGACCTACTGCTTTCGTAGTCATTCTCACATATAGTAAGATGGGACACAGAGCCTTATCTCAGGTAAGGCAGGGCTCTTTATAAAACTTAAGTGTTTTACTTCTAAAGATGATCTTTGTTTTTTTAAATATCATTTTACAAAGATTACATATATTATTTGAGGTCACATGAACATTAGTTAACACCATATGATATCACATTTAAAACATGAATTTAAGAAAGGCTGAAAGTTTTTAACCTTTATATAGATTAGACTCTCATTAACATAAAAATACATTTAAATTGTTCCCCAATGTAAAAAGTAACATACAACTTTACATATCTTATTGATAAGAAGTAAATGAATGCCCAATATATTTTTTTACCATACAACTTCAGAACACCAGCTTGAAATAATGCTCTTTTAAAGTTTCTACCTTACAGATTCGTATACCTGAAAGATATGAGCACATTAATAGCATCACAATTACATTGAAGTTTCTACATTAACCAAGTTTAGCTTTTAAATAAATGGCAGTACAGTGCTCTAAAATAACAGTTCTTATTTAATCAGTTGTTTAATTTTTATGGTTGCTTGCTCTAGAAAAAATAAAACTTAATAAACACAATGTTATGGGTAAACTTATGTTTTAAGAAATTTTTGTCTCTTTAACACATGACTGATTATTACAATCTTATACAGACATTAGTACAAACTTATACAGACCTTAGTAAATCAATCAGATATCTAACAAAAGTACTCATGAATGAGTAATCCCATATCAAATTTACTTTACTTATTTATCAATATATTAGACAAATATATTGAACAGTGTACACCATTTTTTTGTTGAAGGAAAAGTCTTAGAACCAAGGCATATTAGAACATTTGTAGACATTAATATTTTATTAGATTTTTGAACACCTAGAAAAACTTGTAAGCTTAAATTTAAAGACATTTATTTTTATCTCTTTATCCAATTTAAATTCAACTATTTAAATCACTTGCATTAAAGATCTTTGGATCCACTTTTTAAAATTTGTTTTTATGAGCGTTTTTGTTTTAATGAGTGCTCTTTATAAATGTTAATTTGTGTATCATATATATGATATACGGACAAATGAATATATAGACATACAACACATACCAAAATTGTGCACACATAATAATAGTAAAGGCCTTGTAGCTTTTCCAGGTGAAATATCCATTGCAATGTTTCAAAAACTACACAGTTAGTCAAAGATAGAACTGGTCAGAAAAACATCATCCTAGGTCTTTAGGATCAAAATCATGAGCTCAAAAAAAAAAATAAAGAATCTAAGGAAAAAATAAGAGTCCTAGAAAAATTGACTGGCCATTAATTAGTAAATACCATACAATTTAATTTTTTTTAGGCCTCAGATCACTCTCCTACTGAGCTTGCAGGCCTCTTTCATTTGCCATTCAACATAAGTCCTGGCTGAGGTCTGGAAGGAGCAGGAAAAAGCTGCTATTCTGAGCAGACACCTCAGGCCTAAGGCATTTCAACCATAATTTTCAGGTTCAGATGTTGAAAATTATAATACAATTTTAAGACAAAATTCACAAAATTTTATGATACAAGTTTAAGACACAGTTTACAAAATTTTACATCTTTATATCTTGTTTTGTCAACAGATACCATACTATGATTTACTATCCTTGTCCAAATTAATGCACTGGTAGACACAGTGACATTTTCCCAGGCTACCCAATTAAAAAGTGGTGAAAAAAAGCCTGAATGATTGGGAAGTTACTTGCCAACTTGGAAGTAGAGTTCTCTAGTTTTCCATCCTAAGTATTTAAGTTCTCTGGCATGAATTATCTGAAATCATAAACTAAACAATTTCCTAAACCCGACTTTTAACTGCAAGATTGTGCAATGCTTCAAAAACCCATTCAGATGCCAGATTGTTACAATAAAACATCATCATTTAGATACACATTCAGCTAAGATCATTCCCAAGAAATGATTTATAATATCAACACATTATTGCACATGTCTTAAAGGGCCAGAAACAAAGACACAAGACAGACTGAAAGGAGCTCCAGACTATGGCTTACAGACAGAAGCCTTTAAACCAGAGCAGATAAGAGAAAAATCTCCTACACCAGTGGCACCATAGATTTTCCCACAAGGGAACCAGATGTTTTCACAGAGGGACAACCTGAAATGTAAAATCAAGGGTCTCCATGGTGACTTTACTGTATTTAGTGTCCCCTTTTTCTTTTTCTCTTTTTTAAGAAAACAGAGATGGCAAAATCCTTACAGTGCAGGGAAGGAAGTAGGTAATTCTCTGAAGCAACAGGGCTTGGGCAGCTGCTGGAAGTCCCTCAGTCCCTCCTTTCACTTACAGGATTAGATCCTCTTGTTCGGTTCCACCCCAAGCACGCTCCGTCTCCTAACATTTCAGTAGTCAGCTCTCAAAGAGTTCCGGGGTGTGGGGGGTACCAAAAATTGTAACTTAAAGTTTGGTTCCTGATTTTGAAGCCAATTAACACCAATTTAATAATGAGGACAGGGTTTGAGAAAAAGAAAAAGGGAGATTTACTGCTTTGCTAACAAAGGAGAAAAACAGGGGTCTCTGCCCAATGGTTGTGATTCTATCGATCTGAAGGGACAAGGGGTTTTAAGGAGTTTCACGTGTTAACCTGGGAGATTCTCAGTTCTTAGGTCCCCAGCAGGCATTGCCCTCTGCAGTGGGTGTGCTCCAGGCAGCCAGCTAGGGGTTTCTCTCATCCTGCTTAACAAAGGGTATTAAAGTTCATCACAGTTCTTTAAAACACAGTCCAAATGGGTGTCAGTTTACTTGCTTTATTACCCATTTTCAGTTAAGTTTTACCACAGAAATCACACAACAAAACACACTAAAACAAACCAAAAAAAAAAAAAAAAACATATGAAACACAGAACAAAACACACAAAAAAACAGAAAACCAGCGCAGAAACAGAAAAACAGTGGAACTATGCAACGTCTTGCTAAAGCTCTGGGATAGGAGCTCCTGCGTGCCCATTGGCACCTCTCTATGCTTTCAGAGGAATTCCCTACAGAACATAACAGAGGACAGAATGATTCTCGTTACTGTACCAGACAGGAGTATATGTGTGTCTCCCCAGGACACCACTCTGTCATCAGAAGAGATCTCCCTTAACCAGATATCAGATGTTATATAGGCGCCAGTTACCTATGGAGGCCTCCTCCACCATGTGCTTGCTAATAGTTTTAGGGCGGTGGTTCACTGCAGTGCTCCCTGGACCAAAATCACACACCAAGGCCTTGGAAATTGCCTCTTCATGCCGGAGCCCTGGAGGGAAGGCCAGCTTCAGAATTTCCAGTAGTCTGGTCTTGTGATCTATTGGGGCAGGGTCATCTCGATGGGAAACTACAAAATATTACACCAGGATGCAAGAAAAGACCACTGACTCCAATTAAAATCAAATTAAGGCAAGCTTACTATTTCAAAGTGGATCCAAAGATCTTTAATTCACGTGATTTAAATGGTTCGATTTAAATTGGATAAACAGATAAATATAAATGTCTTTAAATTTAAACTTACAAATTTTTCTAGGTGTTTAAAAATCTAATAAAATATTAATGTCTACAAAAGGTCTAATATACCTTTGTTCTAGGACTTTTTCTTCAACAACAACAAAAAAAATGGTTTAAACAGTCTCCTACTCTAAGCCATTTTCTACCATCAATGGACCCTTCAGGGGGAAACCATGGACACAATTCTCCTATGTATGAAAAAAATAATTTTAAGTCCTTTTTCTTAACATGTGCCCCCTATGTCTTGAGGGCCTCCTTGAGGCCTGACAAAAACAAATCATGTGACGAAACTGCTTGTCCCATGGTGGGTCACTCACCATGTGTCATCCCCACTCTCCTCCTGGATCTGTCTTTCGGTGGTGTCTGCTGAGGCAATCGCAAGCTCCGCTTTTTTAAGTCTTCCCTGAGGACAGGTTTCCCCCTCAGTCAAAGGCTCGAGCCCCTATTGATCCTCAGGCAGAGGATCAAAAGGCATCTGTCATGATGGCCTTCATTGGGCAAGCTGCCCTGGATATTAAAAGAAAGTTACAACTCTTAGAGGGATCACAAGATATGACTTTGGGAGATTTAGTCAGAGAAGCCGAGAAAGTATACTATATGAGAGAAACAAAGAGAAAGAAAGGGAGCAAAGGGAAGATGAGAGATGCAAAAGACAGACTAAGGCATTGACTAAGGTCCTGGTCACAACAATAAATAGGCCAGAAATTAACAAACAGGAAGACAGGAATGGAAACCTGGGCGCACGCCAGAGGCCACAATGGAGTTTAACTCAGCATTAAAAAATGGCAAAATCATAGAATTTGCAGGGAAATGAATGGCATTAGAGCAGATTATGCTAAGTGAAGGAAGCCAATCCCTAAAAATCAAATGCCAAATGTCTTCTTTGATATAAGGAGAGTAACTAAGAACAGAGTAGGGATAAAGAGCATGAGAAGAAGATTAACATTAAACTGGGATGAGAGGTAGGAGGGAAAGGGAGAGAGAAGGGAAATTACATGGAAATGGAAGAAAACCCTCAGGGTTATACAAAATTACGGACAAGAGGAAGTGAGGGGAAAGGGAAAAATACAAGGGGGAAAAATAAATTACAGTATAGGGGGTAGAGAGAGAAGATGGGAGGGGAGGGGAGGGGAGGGGGGATAGTAGAGGATAGGAAAGGCAGCAAAATACAACAGACACTAGTATGGCAATATGTAAATCAATGGATGTGTAACTGATATGATTTTGCAAACTATATACTGGATAAAAATGGGAGTTCATAACTCACTTGAATCAAAGTGTGAAATATGATATATCAAGAACTATATAATGTTTTGAACAACAAACAACAAAAGTTAAAAAAACACATGGAGAACTATTTCAACAAAAAATTGACTAGATTTATAACTCCAATTCTACATAATGCAAAAGGCAAGTCCAATTATACACCATGCCTCCTCTGAAATGCTTGTATGTCTATTCATTTTGGGTTATTTTTCTCCATTATATTAGGATTAGGAGTCAGAATATAGAGTCTAGTAGGGTATGGGTTAGTGGGAGTGATTCAGTATTTCGAATGAAAATTAGGAAAATCAATCCAATGTTTATGCAAATATGTGCTAAAATAATCATCCCACTCTCATCAAGAACAATGCCTTGACATTACCTTCGCCCCAAGTTAGACACAATTAGAGGAGAAGAGTTAGAAAATCTATAAATACTTATCTGGAATGGAATATGCTCAGGAGTTCACAACTTTGGGGGTGGTAGAAGAGTTTCCAAAAGTAAGGGACAGGGTAAACACTTCACAAACATGGTGCTCTGCTGACCGGAAGACTTATGAGAAACTGCCTCTGAGTTTGGGCACTGGATATATATGTTGTAGTCAGGAGCTTTAGCTTCCTTTGCAGTGAGACCATCAAAGTTGGGTCTGCATCTATGTAACCTGGAGCACATGTTTTCTTATTCTTTAATGAACATGAGGCAGTAGTGCAGAATTCTCTCTTTGTATGTAAACTGTGGCCAATGGGGGCTAAGTGTCTTCCTGTGTGGACTCTGAAGCCATGTGGTCATCCTCCATTTTTCATGGTCTTTCTAGCTGCTGCAATGGGAGTTTGGTGTTTGCTTCACGAAATACAAGTAGTTCAACTGGGACACAGTGCTGGAGGGAGTTCTGTCATGTGTGGTGGGTCAGGGTCTGCCAGGAGAATGAACCAACCAGTCTTATATCCAACATAGACTTCCCCCTTGTCCCTAGCAACTTGATTCTGAACATTGCCCTGAAACCTCTCCATATAACAAGATGCCTTTACATGCAAGGGTCTGCTGGCTGCACCATGTCAGTCAAAAGCCATTTGGAAGCCAATGGCCAATCCACATGACACCAACACAGATGTTTAATCACACACCTGCCCACCACTGTTCTAGGCCCACTACTCAGCAAATTCCAACTTACTGGCATCTCTGTTCTACACCATTTTCATGAAACACAGTGATTCAAGGCACTGTCTGGTACACTCATGATCAGCAACAGGACATCCAAAGGTTCTCCAGTGCCACCTGGTCATGGGAATTTCAAAAATTTCATGGTATTTATCTAGCCATTTTTCAAGTATCAAGTTGGATGCACTGGTTTTTCAATTCATTCAGGAACCATTAAATGGTGAGGATGAAAGCTCTGGAGAACTCTAAAAGGCAACGCTTCCCAACGAGTGGCCAAAATGTCACATGAAGCCTGACCCATTGATGTCTACTCAATGTGAGTTCAATATGTGTTTTGACTCTTTACTATGGTTGCCAAGTCTTTCAGAATAAAATCGTCTTATATCCTGGTGGAGATTCCCAGTGCACTGTGGAAAGACACCCTGAGACTAGATCTCAGTTTCCAAGGGCGACTCTCATGTGTGGCCTCCTAAAATCCCACCAAAATTAATGGCAATACTTCCCTGAAGTCAGTTCCAGAACTCAGTCTCTAAGGGGAATCACACCAGAGTTCAGGTCCAGGTGTACCCAGTCATCTCTTCCAACCAGCACACAAATGACCACAATTAAAACCAAAACACTGCCACATGGCCCTCATCATCTTCCATATAGACACTCATCGTAACCTCTGAATGGAATTTTCCATGAGGGGCGAAGCCCAAGACAGTTTCCAAAATAAACTCCCTTGCCCCTCATTTGCCTAAAGTCAGGGTGACCTAGACACCCTTCCTGTGAACCAGGAGTGATCAAATAGGCCTGCCGTTAATACTGTTCTGATTCTCCAATTTAATCCTACTGATTGTCGGGTATAAATCCTTTATGTGAGTTGGAGGCAATAGAACACCCAAGCACACATGGGATCTTTCTTAAGATCTATCACCTTCTGAGAATCAAAGCCCCAACCTCACACAGGGCCAAGAGGCTGATTCAGACACATCTCTTTCCAAAGCAATTAAGCAAAGATCCACAGGTGATGCCCATTCATTTCCATTTGAAAAATGTTTTCTTCAGGCTTCAGAAAGGGGTGGCCTGAGGCAAATACCTTCCTGACATTCAGGGCAACATAACCATAGGTAAGCAAATGGGCCAAAGCAAGGTTTTTAAACTGAGACTTTACTGGTTACACTGATATCTGAGTTTTCTGAGATGTTCCCATTCCCTTCAGCTATCCATTACATGGCCATGTAACAGATTTTGGAGGTGGTACATATCTTGGCCACAAAACCATGAGCCTATTCTGGAGAGAGGCCAGAAATCAAGATGTGTAGAGGACCTTAGGAAGATAGTAGGTGTTGCCCATCCATAAGGCAAGCCACAGTCCATTTATAAAGTGGGCAGGAGGAATGCTGGGAAGCTTCCAACTAGACAGGAAACCTCCATTGATGCATTCTCTTTTCTAAAGACTACAACCACGAACACAGTGGATACACAGACATAGAAACACTCGCCTTGCCAAACGACTTCCTAGAAACAGTCAACTCCAAACCATACAAACCACCATTCCTACCTATTTTCAGAACATGAGACAAAACCACAAACTCACATCCACATCCACAAAAGCACCTCCTTCCCCCAAGTAGGTCTGTGACTATCTGGAGTGTCCTCTGACTGGTGGGCCATACTATGTTGCCCCAAAATGGCCTGGCCTGTCTCAGATCTGTTCTTCTTGGCCCACTCTACGAAGTTGTCAGCAGGCAGCATTGAGCCAATACCTGCTATCTAGGGAAAGGCCCCTTTTCTGAGCTCTACTGGCATTTGGCCATCCTCATATCATTAGGTACCAAGAAAGACTGACTCTGTCCTTGGTAAATCCAAACAAGTTCGAACACTGGGACTGGGACTGGGACTGGCTCTGTGTGCCTGGCTTCTTGGATCCCAATTTCAGAGAGTTACATCACCAACGAAGTTAGGTAGGTCACCTCCTTCAGGAACTGAATGAGATCACTGCCTTGGCAACCACTTTGTCCTAACAGTTGCTTTCATGGGTCTCATGAGATGGAGGCTGCCCCTACTTCCTGTGACACTTTGACAAGTTTGAATGGTATATCAACAATGGCCACCCGGGAACACCTCTCCACGCAGGTCTGGTTTGGTCCATCTTCTCTACATTAAGAAAAGAGAGGCTGATTCATACACATCCCTTCGTTATCACAGGGTGTTTGCCATGGAAGATGGCTTTTGCTCTCTCAGGTCCTTCATAGCTGCCTACATCTTCTCCAGGGATCATTTCTGCATAGAAATTTGAGGTTCTCAGCAGGTGTAAGATCCCCTACATTCCTGTATTGTAAGATGAACTCTGTCCCTGCTCTTTTGTAATGTTAGATTGAGGCAAGAGTGTATGGTTAGGGATAATAACAGGATCGATTTGGTTTAGGAATCATTCTGTGGGATGAATAATGGTATTGGGAACCTGCAATATTTATAGGAATACAGAGGTGAAATATAAGTATGTAAACAGAAATCTAGGTGAGATTTGAAGCTCAGAAGTGCATTGGGCAATTGATTGCGATACATAGCTTTAAATTACGTTCTGCACACATGTCTCAGATAAGTCGATATACAATGCCATAGGACTTGTACCTTGGATGATTGAATGTAGAGGAGAACATCCACTCAAACAGGGATAATCAATAGGATCAGGAAGATAGTCAGTAGATTTTGGAACAAGGGTGAATTTAGTATTTGTACCAAAAGTTCTTTAGCAATTGGGTTTTGGTTAGAGAGTGAATATCAATGTCAGCACATGTGAAGGGTCAGTCACAATGATGAACTGGGGAAAATATGTAGGAAAGCCGATATCAATAGAGACATTAGGAAAACAGGCAAAGTACAGGGTGAGTGATAGTATTAGACATTTTCAACAGTTTTGAGGTTGAATATATTAGGAAGAAACAAATATGTAGTCACCGATAGGATTGACATTTGAGAGCGTTATGCAAGCTGGACATGGATGTTTTTAGTAATCCATGTTCAGTGTCCATTTAGGCTTTGGTACAATCACACGTGTGAATTTTGCATTTTGCGTCCAGAATATTACTGTGATAACATGCATATTTAGATTAGGTGACATGAGTATTTCTTCCTCTATTACTGGGAGCAATATTTTGAAAACGTATAAATTAGTATTGGGGGTACAAAGAGGTGTACCCTGTGTCTATGAATATAGATAATGCATGAATAGACCATACTGTGAATAAATAATATAACTGGTTCCACTTTAAATCATGGATTGAATTGATATCAGAAAATATATAAGAAATCTTATATTGATATACAATCATTCATTCCAAACAGTTATACATCTAATTGTGAAATGATAGTTATGGTTTATCATGAAGGGTGTGTGAGTTTTGCTTAAACAATTATAAAGAAAATCGGAAATAATATGTTTGGAAAGAAGTCTCACGAATAGACCAGTTAAGAAACCTGGAGTAATGCATGTGTTCTGAAGCAGGAAGTGATTGAAAGTGAAACAAATGCCTATAAATTTGCCAACTTGTGCAAGAAATATATACCCTCTGATGTGCATAAACTGAAGAAATAGTAATGTACCAGTGTTGAATAAAAATGAACATCAAAATACAAATCATGTCCCATAAGAGTCTACTTGCATTGCTGTTAAACTGGGGCAGTTACTGTAGAAATATTAGGATAATGCCGCAGTCTTGCTGGGCACAATCAGGAGCCACTTGTCAAAAGAAACTAACTTTATTTTTAAAACCACACACGCCAAACAAAACAGCCTCTCAGGAAAAACCCTCAGAGCCCCAACTGCCACCACTGGCTTCCCAAAAGCCTCTTCCTCCCACACAAGCCTCTCTCCACCTCCCACAATCCTCCTGCTCTTGAGGCCGATTGGCTAGGTCATGTGGGCAAAGCCAAATAAGTCTCCTAATGAGCAACTCCGTGGTCTGAAAGGGCAGGGAAACAGCCCAATGAGCATCACCGCAGAGGAGCGAATCAGCTAGATGTTGCTGTGAGCCAATCATCAGCCAGCAGCTGGAAGTTTGCTGGCTTCTGGAATTTTGCTGGGGCCCCTTCGGATGTGGCTCTCAACATCTCCCCCTCTCTGTTTAAACAACACACATGTGGCTTAGGGACAGTGCCTGCCTTAGGTTGTCCAATAGTACATATGGTCCTTACCCGTTAAGTTGGTACCATTGCAATTGGATCTTACCCATCACTGACTACCGGTCCAGTTTACAGCAACACCTGTGGAGAGGTCTTTGTACCACCGGGGGGTGGTGAGGTTCTTTGCCTCACCTCTAATGGCCCCCAAACATTAGCTGGACGATAATGACACACAGAAGAGAGGAAGATACACCAAGCCAATTGACAGCTCCTTTTGGAAAAATTGTACCACCGATGACATCATCAGCAAATATACCCGAACACTACCACAAGTCGCTGCACAAACAGGTAGTTTACAATGCATACAGGAGAGTTCTCAATGTGTCTAGGCAAGTTCTGCAAGCATTTCAGTGATGGCTATTGCAGAAGCTGTAGATTGGTTTTATCTTTGATTTCACCAGCACTGGGATGAAGATAGGAATTCTGGCAATAATGGCTAAAGAAAAATTATGTAACATTCCAGAAGGCACTGAAAGAAAACAATTTTCTTAACTGTTTACATTGTCTTGAAGATAATTATTAAATATAATGAAAAGGAAAGGTGAAAGAAAGGAAACAGATCTGTTAACCTCCTTTTTTTCAAATTTTAAAACAAACCTCAACAGCTCTTTACCCAATTTAAATTAAACCATTTAAATAATGTGAATAAAAAAATATTTGGATCCATTTTTTTTATGAGCGCTCATCATATATCATATGTGGACATACGAACATTCAAACATATAACACAAAACACAAGTGTGCACACATAATATAATACATACAACACATAACCTAATAGTAAAGGCCTTATAACTTTTTACACGTGAAATCTCCATTGCAATGTTCAAAAACTCTTTTCTCAAAAAATAGAACTGATCAGCAAAACATTAAACTAGGTCTGTATGAGCTCAAAAAACAAAATAGAATGTGGGAAAGGGCAATAATAAAATAGATAATGAAAAAAGCATCCTGGTTCTATCTCAGATGTAAGGATAGTCAAACTGGAATTTTGGATATCAGCTGATAAGGCCTTGAGTCAAATCATCTTCTTTTTGGATGTGCCCTGATATGTCTTATAAAGAATAGATCTTTTCTGTCCCAGATTAGACTTTTTATATTGGAAAGTAAAGAGAAAACAGTAGAGAAAGGAGAAATCTTACCAGCAACTTTAAGGGATACTATAGCATTAACTATATACTGACTATCGGAAAATAAATTAAATACAGAATATTTAAATATCTCAAAAGCTTGTAATACTGCATTAAGCTCTACCTTTTGAGCTGATTGTTTGGGTACTAAAAATTTATAAGTTTTATCAGGTATAACTATTGCTGCTGTACCATTATTTGATACATCAGTGAATATATTTGAAGCATTCATGATAAGTGTTTTTCTTCTCAATTTTGGAAAAATTACAGGATGCGATGACCAAAAAGAAAATAAAGGGTTAGATGGTAAGTGGTTATCAAATGAAACATTAGATTGGACCATGATTATTGCCCAAGTATTTAACTCATTAGCTAACTCATCAATTTGATTCAGAGTATATGGAGTAAAAATTTTATTGGAAGAAATTCCAAACACTCCCTTTGCTGCTTTAATTCCTTTGAGTATTAATTATCCTAAAGCCTCAGGATACCTATTAAGAATAGTGTAAGGAGAATAAGATAAATGTATCCATAATAATGGACCTTCTTGCCAAAATACTCCTGTAGGAATATTTTTTGTTGGTAGTACAATAAATAATAAAGGCAAACTTATATCAATTCTATCCAAATGCATATTTTCCATATATGTTTCATTGATTTTTATTGCCTTTCTTGCTTCAGGTGTTAACATGCAGGGTGAATTTTTATCTGATAGACCTTTTAGGATATCAAATAAAGGTCCCAACTCTCCTGTTGGTATACCTAGATAAGGCCTTATCCAATTAATGTCTCCTAATAACTTTTGAAAGTCGTTATGTGATTTGAGTTGATCTACTCGTATTTGAATTTTTGGTGGACTGACCATGGTTGAGGATAACAGAACTCCTAAATAATTAATTGGAAAATTTAATTGTACTTTATCTATTGCTATCTCTACATTATAATTTTTAATAAGTTTGTAAGTGTGGCATAACTTTCTAGCAATGTGTTTTTAGCTTTGTGTGCTAATAATACATCATCCATATAGTGAAATATTTGTGTTCAGAATTTTGATTTCTAAGTGGCTGGATTACTTTGTTAACATAAATATGACACATAGTTGGGCTGTTAGCCATCCCTTTAGGGAGTACTTTTCATTCATATCTCTGATCAGGACCTTCATGATTCAGTGCAGGGATAGTAAAAGCAAAACCTGGACTATCCTTAGGATGAATTATAATTGAAAAAAAAAACAATATTTAATATCTATAACTAAAACATACCAGGTTATTGGCAAAGCAGACAATTGAGGAATCCCTGATTGAGCAGGTCCCATAATAACCATCTCATTATTAATGGCTCTAAAATCTTGCAATAGTCTCCATTTACCAGATTTCTTTTTGATGACATAAATGGGAGTATTTTGGGGATATACAGTCGGTTGTATATGTCCTTCTGCTAATTGTTGTTTTACCAGGTCATGGACTGCTTGTATCTTTTCTTCAGTCAGGGGCCACTGAGGAACCCATACTGTCTTTCTGATTTTCAGGTAATTTTTATTGTCTCAGTGGCCCTTTCTGAAAATCCAACCCATGTCTCTCTGTTCCTTGATCTATTTGTATTGGTGCTGCTATGACTTATTCTTGTTTTTCTAATCTTTTTTCTTTCCTAAAACCTTGTCTAGTCATAATAGTGGCTGCATTTTGGTTGATGTTATTTGTTAATGTCAAACCTAATTGATCTAGGACATCTCGTCCCCATAAATTTATGGGAAGATGATCCAATTCATATGGCTGTATAGTTCCTTCACATCCTTTAGGATCATTCCTATCTAATACCATTTTACTTCTATGGGGATTAGTCGCCACTTATAGGCCTCGAAGCGTTTGAGTGGCTTGTTGTAATGGCCAATGTTTTTGCCATTCTTGACGAGAGATGATGCTAATGTCTGCACCTGTATCCAGTAGCCCATTCAATTCATGCCCTTGAATATTTAGTTTTAGCATGGGGCGAGAATCTAAATTTAAAGAAAGCATAGCCAAATCTACACCTGTGGAGCCTAATCCCTTGGAACATCTTTCTACAGTACGACTGGAAAATTTATCATATAGGCTGGGTATTATTAGTAACTGTGCTATTCTATCTCCTTGTGAAATTACTGATATGTCGTTTGGAGAACTGGCTATAATTTTTATTTCACCTTCATAATCGGGATCAATCACCCCAGGACTTATCATAAGTTCTTTTAGAGTAGAAGAGCTGCATCCCAATAATAAGCCCATGGTTCCTTTGGGAAGAGGTCCTTTTACCCCTGTGGGAATGATTTGAACTCCCATCTCTGGAGTTAGTACTGATCTGGCAGAGGCACAGATGTCCAACACTGTGCTCCCTCTGGTTTGTCTGATGAGGGATCTGATGGACAATGTGTCCTGGGCACTACCCTGTTGGGGTTGCTGGGTTCCTCCAGTGCTCTGTATATTTGTGGTTTGGGGCCCCGGAGCATTGAAACCCCCTGTCCATTTATTTGGCAATTGAGCCCAATGCCTTTCTCCATGATATCGTGGATAAACACCTGGTCCTTGTTCATTTTTTGATAATTGAGTACCCTCTATGGTGGTTTGAGAACAGCACTCATTAGCCCAATGTCTCCCTCTATGGCATTGTGGCCAAATACCTGGTATTCTACTCCTTTGATAACTAATATTGTTAAACCCTCCTTCTACGGTCCAATTCCTTTTAAAATGTCCTGTTTCTTCACATTGGTAGCATGTTCTTGGTCTGGCATCTAAAGCCTGTTTTACTGTAGCTGCCACAATTTGCCCTTGTTCATTAATGTATCTGGCAACTAAAGCCTGTTTTACTGCAGCTGCCATGACTTGCTCTTGTTCATTAATGTCTCTACATAATTAAATCAATGTGTTTAAATCTTCATTTTTCCATGGTCTAATGATATCTCTGCAACAACGATTTGCTTGCTCATAAGCCAGTTGTTTTAGTAATGGCATTGCTTGTTCTGTATTCCCAAAAACTCTGGTAGCTCTTTGAATAAGCCTATCTACAAATTCAGCATAAGGTTCATTAGCTCCTTGTATTACCTTAGATAATTGACCTTGTAAACCTCCATGTTCTTGTAAAGTCTTCCATGCCTTAATTGCATCTACACCAATTTCTGCACATACACCATGATCATATGCAATTTGCTGCGGCTGATCTTCATAAGGTCCCTTTCCTAACAACATATCTAGATTTCTCTGAGGATAACCAGCTCCTGCATTTCGCCTAGCTGTCTCCTTTCAACATTCCTCATTGGCAACCTTCCATAACATGCATTGTCCTCCATTTAGCACAACATTACACATATTAGCCCAATCCACTGGCTTCATGTTCAAGTTGTTAATGGATTCGACCATGATTACATTGAAGGGTGCTTGAGGACGATAGGTTGTTACAGCCTCTTTTAGCTGCTTCACTGTTTTGAAATTTAAAGCATGGTAAACACGCTGCCCTCCTCCCTCAAATACAGGGCATGTTAATATTTGAGATCTTGTCTCAGGATCCTAACTATCAACTGCGGGAGTTGGGGGCCTCCCAGCCTAAGAAAGTGGCCTTGTTAGTTGGACACTTATGTCATCTGGTGATAGAAAGGTGTTAGTAGCAGTCTCCTGTTGTAAATTTCCCCTGATGTTTTTTACTGTTTTACACTTTCTTTCTCTGTCTAACTAGCTTTTGAGGCCTTCTCTTTTACTTGAATTTTTTCCTCTGTCTGACTAGTTCGAGAGACGTTCTCTTTTACTTGAATAGTTTCCTCTATCTGACTAGCTCGAGAGACCTTCTGTTTTACTTGAATTTTTTCTTCTGTCTGACTAACTTGAGACACCTTCTGTTTTACTTGAATCAATATGTCTTCTTCTTCCTCTACCATTGACTGAACTGAAGGTTTTGAACTAAGCAAACAAGATATGAATGTCCACAATGGCAATGTGCCAACTGGCAGAATCCCTGGGCTTTTCTTTTCTATTCTTTTTAAATCTGCACCATGATGGTTCCATTGTGATATATTTAACAACTCCTCCTTAAAAAGCCATGGTCTACATTTTTGTATTGTATCAACAATTGCCATGACTGCTCTTGATTTTACTGGGATGCCTCCTTCCTCTAACAATTTACTTAACACTTTTTTGGTTTGTTTTTTACTAATTTTTGATCCCATATTTCTACTATAATACAAACCAACAAGATAACACCAAACAAAAAAAGAGATAGAACGAAATAAAAATGGAACAACAAAAAATTATTATAGCCTTTCTCCCTATCTGTTCCTCAGACACAAATAGTTTTTCCTCAGATGTGAGCAGTTTTTCTTCCATCTCACTCATCTCCAGGGACAGGCAACTTAAAACAAAATAGGAATCATAAAATGGCTACCCATCCTCTCGCCCTGCCCTCAAGAGCGAGCAGTTTACCTTATCAGTTACCCTCAGTCGCTCCCCATATGAGCCACCAAATGCCGCTGTCTGGCTGGGCACAATCAGAATCCACTTGTCAAAAGAAACTAACTTTATTTTTAGAACCACACACGCCAAGCAAAACAGCCTCTCAGGAAAAATCCTCAGAACCCCAACTCCCAACACCAGCTTCCCAAAAGCCTCTCCCTCCCACAAAAGCCTCTATCCACTTCTCACAATCCTCCTGCTCTTGAGGCAGATTGGCTGGGTCACGTGGGCAGAGCCAAAAAAGTCCCCCAATGAGCAGCTCCATGGTCTGAATGGGCAGGGAAACAGCCGAATAAGCATCACCGCAGAGGAGCCAATCAGCTAGATGTTGCTGGGGCTGCTGTGAGCCAATCATAAGCTGGAAGTCTGAAAGGCGGGGAAACATCTCAATGAGCATCTCCAATGAGCATCACCACAGAGGAGACAATGAGCTAGAAGTTGCTAAGGCCGCTGTGAGCCAATCATCAGCCTGCAGCTGAAAGTTTGCTGGCACCTGGAAGTTTGCTGTGGCCCCTTCGGCTGTGACTATCAACAGGATACGTATGCACCATTCACTGAAGTTAGTTTTCAGTAATAGAAAACAAATATGAATTTCAGGTGGATGAATATTTCTGAAAATAATCTTGTGAAAAGTTGATTATAAATCCACATACTTGAACATGAATGAATTTAGGGAGTGTAAATAAGACACATATATTTCATATTTTGAAAAATCTGGAGAGTGTGTATGTGTGTATACACACACACACACACACACACACAAATTTTAAAATGTAGCAACATATATGCCAATCCAAATTCACCATGAAATATACATCATTCACAGATCTAAAAATATTCAATTTACTTAACAGGAATTTATGTATAATGTTGTTCTCCTAGGAAGCTCACCCATAGGTTCAATTTTCAGTTCCAACAGCATCTAGGAGGAGTGATCTCTTCTCAAAATTTGTATCTGCCAAATCAGCTACCGCACAAAAATATACACGTGATAAAAGGTAGGATTCTTTATGTGCATATAAAATAGATGTGCTGAATAGTCTACAGTGAAAGGGAGACAGGAATTCACATATTTGTTAACTTTAAAAACACATGGAGGACTATTTCAATTAAAAATTGACTAGAATTATAACACCTACTTGCAAAAGGCAAGTCCAAATATATACCATGCCTTCTCTGAACAGCTTCTATTTCTTTTCTGTTAGGATTCTTTTTCTCCATCATATTAGGATTAGTAGTCAGATTCTAGTACAGTATGGGTTAGTGTCAGGGATTCAGTATTTCAAATGGAAAATAGGAAAATGAATCCAATGTGTATGCAAACATATGCTAAACAAAAATCTTTCCACTCTCATCCAGAAAAATGCCTTGACATTACCTTCGCCCCAAGTAAGACACAATTAGAGGAGAAGAATTAGAAAATCTGTTAATACATATCTGGAATGGAAAATGCTCAGGAGTTCACAACCTTGAAGGTGGTAGAGGAGTTTCCAAAAGTAAGGGAAAGGGTAAACACTCCAGAAACATGGAGCTCTGCTTGCCTAAAGACTTCTTGAGAAACTGCCTCTGAGGTTGGGCACTTGAAATATACGTTGTTGTCAGAAGCTTTAGCTTTCTTTGTAGTGAGACCATCAAAGCTGGGTCTTCATCTATGTGACCTGGAGGATGTTGTTTCTTATTTTCCTAATGAACATGTGGCAGCAGTTCTGAATTCTCTCTTTGTAGGTAAACTGTGGCAACTTGGGGCTAAGTGTCTCCCTGTTTGGACTGTGAACCCAGTTGGTAATCCTCCAGTTTTCGTGGTGTTTCTTGCTGCTGCACTTGGAGTTTGGTATTTGCTTCTTGAAATACAAGGATTTCAACTGGGGCACAGTGCTGGAGGGATTTCTGTCACATGTGGTGTGTCAGGGTCTGCATATAAATGCACCAACCAGGCTTCTATCGCACATGCTTGCCCCCTTGACCATAGCAACTTGATTCTGAACATTGCCCTGAAAAATCTCCATATAACAAGATGCCTTTACATATAAGGGTCTGCTGGCTGCAGCATGTCAGTCACAAGCCATTTGGAAGCCAATGGCAGATCCACATGGCCCCAACACAGATGTTTTATCACACACCTGCACATCACTGCTCTAGGCCCCAACTCAGCAGTCTCCAAATTACTGGCATCTCTGTTCTACACCATTCTCATGAAACCAAGTCAATCAAGGCACTGTCTTGTACACTCATGATCAACAGCATAAGATCCAAAGTTACTCCAGTGCCATCTGGTCATGGGAATTTAAAAAATGTCATGGTACTTATCTAGCCATTTTTAAAGGATGAAGTTGGAGGCACTGTGGGTTTAAATTTATTCAGGAACCATTAAATGTTGAGGAAGTTTATTTCAATGAAAGTTCTGGAGAACTCTCAGAGGAAAGTCTTCCCAAAAGTGACCAAAAAGTCACATGAAGCCAGGCCCATTGAGGTCTACAATATGAGGTCCATGTGAGTTTTGACTCTCAACTATTGCTGCCAAGTCTTTCAGAATGAAATCATGTGATATCCTGGCTGAGATTCCCAGTGTTCTGTGGAAAGCTACCCTGGTCCAAGATCTCAGTTTCCAAGAGCGACTCTCATGCATGGCCTCCTAAAACCCCAACACAATTCATGGCAGTACTTCTCTGACGTCAGTTCTAGACCTCAGTGTCTAAGGGTATCACACCAGAGTTCAAGCCCAGGTGGACCCAGTCATCACTTCCAACCACCACACAAATAAACACAATTAAAACCAAAACACTCCCACAAGGCCCTCATCCTCTTCCATATAGACACTAATCATAACCTCTTGCTGGAGTTTTCCATGAGGGGCGCAGCCCAAGACAGTGTTCAAAAGAGCTCCCTTGCCACTTATTTTCCTAAAGTCAGCGTGGTTTTTTACCATTTTTGTTTTGGATACACACATGGAATCTTTCTTTAGATCCATGAGGTGCTGAGAATCTAAGCCACAGCATCACACAGGGCCAAGAGGCTGAATCAGACACATCCTTATCCTAAGCAATTAAACAAAGAGCGACAGGTGATGCGCATGCATTTCCATTTGAAAACAGTTTTCATCAGTCTTCCCAAATGGGTGGACTGAGGCAAAGACCTCCTGACATTCAGGTCAACAGATCAATAGGTAAGCAAAAGGCCAAAAGAAGGGTTTTTCCACTGAGACATTACTGGTCACACTGATATCTGTGTTTTCTGAGATGCTCCCATTTCCTTCAGCTATCCAGTACATGGCCATGTCACAGAGCTTGGAGGGGTACATATCTTGGACACAAATCCATAAGACTATTTTGGAGAGTGGCCAGAATTTAGGAAGAAAACCTGAACTTAGGAATTTAGTAGGTGTTGCACATCTATAAGACAAGCCACAGTCCATTAATAAATCGGGCAGGATGAATGCTGGGAAGCTTCCTAATAGACAGGACACATCCTTGATGCATTCTCTTTTCTAATGTCTTCAACCATGGACACAGTGGATTACATAGATAAAGAAACACTCACCTTGTCAAACGACCTACTATAAAGAGTCCACACCAAACCAAAAAAAACCCGCCTTTTCCACCTATTCTCAGAAAATGAGACAGAACCAAAAACTCACACCCACACCCACAAAGGCACCTCCTTTCCCCAAGTAGGTCTGTGACTATACAGTGTGTCCTCTGAATGGTGGGCCATACTATGTTACCCCAAAATGGCCTGTCTTGTCTCAGATCTGTTTTCTTTGGCCAACTCTGTGAAGTTGTGAGGATCCATTGGTGAGCCACTTTCTGCTTTCTCAGGAAGGGCCCCTCTTCAGAGCTTTTCTGGCATTTGGCCATCCTCACATCAGTAGGTACCAAGAAAGACTGACTCTGTCCTTGGTAAATCCAAACAAGTGAGACCACTGGGACTGGTACTGGGACTGGCTCTGTGTGCCTGGTTTCCTGGATCCAGGAAAAGTTGGATTTTTCCAACTTTTTTTTTTTTCCAAGTTCAGAGATTCCATCACCAAGAAAGTGAGGTAGGTCACTTCCTTCAGGAACTGAATGAGGTCACAGCCTTGGCAACCACGTTGTCCTAACAGATGCTTCCAAGGGTCCCATGAGATGGAGGCTGCACCTACTTCCTCTGACATTTTCATAAGTTAGAATGGTATATCAACCATAGGTACTGGGGAACAGCTCTCCACAGAGGCTTGGTTTGGTCCATCTTCTCTACATTAAGAAGAGAGATTCTGATTAAGACACAACCCTTTATCCTGACCATGTTGTTTTGCCATGGAAGATGACTTTTGCCCTCTCAGGTCGTTCATAGCATCCTACACATTCTCCAGGGATTATTTCTACATGGACCTTTGAGGTTCTCAGCAGGTGGAAGATCCATACATTCCTGTATTGTAATACCAACTCTGTCTCTGCTCTTCTGTAAAGTTAGATTGAGGAACAGTGTATGGTTAGGATTAATAACATGTTCAATATGGGTTAGGAATCATTCTGCTTATGAACAATGTTATTGGAAACCTGTGATATTTACATGAAAATATAGGTGAAATATAAGTATTGAAATATAAATCTAGGTAAGATTTGAATCCTAGAAGGGAATTTGGCCTTTGAGTGGGATACTTAGCTTTGAATTATGTTCTGCACATATGTCTCAGATAAATTGATATGCAATGGCATAGATCCTTGTACCTTCGATGATTGAATGTAGAAGAGAGCATCCAGTTAAAAAAGGGATTTTTGCTAGGATTAGGAATATAGTCGGTAGGATTACGAAGAAGATTGAGTATAGAATATGGACCAAAAGTTCTTTAGCAATAGGGTTTCTGGTAGAGATTGAATATAAATGTCAGCACATGTGAAGAGTCAGTCACAATGATGAACTGGGGAAAAAAGTAGGAAAGCAGATGTGAATAGAGAGTAGGAAATCAGGCAAATTATAAAATGAGTGAGAGGTTTAGACAGTTTCAACAGGGTGAGATTGAAAATGTAGTCTTAGGAAGAAACACATATGTAATCACCAATAGGATTGACATTTGAGAGCATTAGGCAACCTGGACATGGATGTTTTTAGTAATCCATGTTCACTTTCCATTTAGGCTTTGGGACAGTCATAAGTGTGACCTTTGCATTTTGTGTCCAGAATATTACTGTGATAAAATGTATATGTAGATCAGTTGACATGCATATTTTTTCCACCATTTCTGGGAGCAATATTTTGAAGATATAGAAATTATTGTTGGGAGTACACAGAGGTGTACCATGTGTCTATCAATATATAGACAATGCATGAATAGACCATACTGTGAATAAATGATATAACTGGTTTCACTTTGAATAATGGATTGAATTGATATCTGAAAGTATACAAGAAATCTTATATTGATGTACAATCATTCATTTAAACCAGTTTTACATCTAATGGTAATATTAGTGTTATGTTTTATCATGACGGGTGTGTCAGTTTTGCTTCAAAAGTGATAATGGAAATCGAAAATAATGTGTTTGGAAAGAAGTGTCACAAAAAGAGAAGTCAAGAAACATGGAGGAATACATGTGTTCTGAAGCAAAAGTGATTGAAAGCAAAACAAATGTGTATATATTTGCTAAATTGTGGATGAAATATACATCCTATGATGTGCATTAACTGGAGAAATAGTAATGTACCAGTGTTGAATAAAAATGAACGTCAAGATACACATTATATCACATAGGAATCTTCTTGCATTGATGTTAAACTGGGTCAGTTACTGTATAAATATTAGAATTTTATTTTGGTGTTATAATACAATTTATTTTAGCACTAGCATGCCACAGAATGTAGAAGAAAGAGCAATGGATTTTTAGTTATAACACTAATAATCTAGCATTTAATGATTATTTTGGGGAGTCTAGAATTTACATAAGGCTATGCAACATAATTTTTTGTATTTAACATTCATAAAATCTTGGAATTTTGGTAATATTTCTCCTTTTTTTATTTTTTCAGTTGTTGATAGACCTTCATTTTATTTATTCGTATGTGGTGCTGAGAATATAACCCACTGCCTCACACATGCTAGACAAGCATGTTAACACTGAGTCACAAACCCAGCCCCTCCACTTTTATCTTTTCATCAAACACTCCTCTCCCTCTTCTTTACTCACTTTCTTCCTCATTTTCCCCGTTCTCTCTCTTCCTTTTTCATTTTCCCTCCACAAGTATTTTTCTCTCATAGCATTACAAACAGTACTATGCTATGAAATTTACATTTAAAACTGTTTTTTATAGTCATTCTTTTCTTGAGAAAATTTAAAAATTATAACCACCTGATAAATATATTACAATACATTTATTATGCATATGTATCTATATTCATGCATATGTGTTACATATATATATATATATATATATATATATATATATATATATATATTTAAAAGTACTTTGATTAGCCTGTTAGAAATAATATAGACCAAGTCTTTCTTAATTCTCAAGTCTTCCAGAATTAACATCTTACAGTGAAAATCAAATAAACATATTTAAGTAAACAGGTATCATTCTTATTTATCAATACTGATAATTTAAGGTTTTTATATCACATTTAGCTGTAATATGGCATATTAACTCTTTTGAATTAGAGAATTTTTTTTTGAACAACCTATTATTTAAGGACCATATGCACTGACATTTTAAATGGCTTTCTTGTGATTTCACTTTCTATCAATTGCATATTAATTGCCAAATACTTATTTTAGTAATTTTCATATTCATAATTGATATAAAGTCAATTGATTAATTCTTTTTGTAAGGAGTTACTAATTACAGTAGGGACAGTATTAATAATTCTAAATCTTTATAAAAATGGTACAAAAATATTTTCATGCAAAATTATGTATAATTGCATGCTCTAAATGTTTGATTGTTGATACATATAATAAAGAGCTTTTGATGAGTCTCTTCCCCAGTAAAACAGAAAATGCAAAGATATAGTTGGGTATGTATGTCCAAACAAACATATGGAAAAATACACATTATCATCTAGAAACTATTAAATAAAAGATGAAAAGAACAATCCAACACATTGTACCAACTTGTCAGATGAGGTAGTATTCTGGAAGAATAGCCTAAGTCTAGACCTGGTCCATGACAAAATATTCACAAAAAAATAAAATATGAAAAATATAGGAAATGCTATGAGTTTTTCTTGAAGGTAAGTGGATTATCCTTTAATCTCAATTATGTGCATTTTTAAAAGCCAGTTTTCTGGTAAAATAAATTTGTGATAGTTACAAGTACACAAAACAAAGTTTCTGCTTAGCAAAATGAATGCATCTCAACTCTTTTTTAGCTGATTTCTTCCCACTCAACTTTAAACCTTTATTTATTTATTTTTTATTGGTTGTTCAAAACATTACAAAGCTCATCCTATATCATCTTTCATACATTTGACCTCAATTGGGTTATGAACTCCCAATTTTCCCCAAATACGAGTTGCAGAATCACATCGGTTACACATTCACATTTTTACATAATGTCATATTAGTGACTGTTGTATTCTGCTACATTTCCTATCCCCTACTATCCCCTACTATACCCCCTCCCATCCCCCTCCCATCTTCTTTCTCTACCTCATCTGCTGTTGTTCACTTCTCTCCCTTGCCCCACCTTTCCCCAATTTTCCCTACCCCATTGTTTGAAGATGCTATTGCATGCTTTTAGCCCCTTTTTCAAATATAAGAAAGTTGTAATTTTGAGGATTGGTTTCTGTGTCCTCTATTCTGTACCATTGTTCCACCTGCCTATTTTGTTACCAGTACCACGCTGTTTTTGTTACTATTGCTTTTAGTACAGTTTGAAATCTGGTATCACTATACCTCCAGATTCATATTTTCTGTTTAGAGTTGCTTTTGCTATTCTGGGTCTTTTGTTTTTCCATCTTCTAAGATCTTCTTCTCTCTCTCTCTTTAGGGTTCTGTAGTTTTCAGTATATAAAACTTTCACGTCTTTTGTTAGGTTGATTCCCAAGTATCTTATTTTATTTGAGGATATTGTGAATGGAGTGGTTTTCCTCATTTCCATTTCAGAAGTTGTGTTGCTTACATACAGGAATGCCTTTCATTTATGCGTGTTAATTTTATATTCTGCCACTTTGCTGAATTCATTTATTAACTCTAGCCGTTTCATTGTAGACCCTTTGGGGTCTGTTAAATATATTTTCATGACATCTGCAAATAGCGATAATTTAAATACTTCTTTTCCTATTTTTATGCCTTTAATTTTTTTTGTCTGTCTAATTGTTCTGGCTAGTATTTCAAGAACTAAATTGAATAGAAGTGGTGATAGAGGGCATCCCTGTTTTGTTCCAGATTTTAGAGGGAATGCCTTCAGTTTTTCCACATTCAGGATGATGCTAGCCTGAGGTTTAGCATATATAGCTTTTACAATGTTGAGGTAAGTTCCTGTTATCCCTAGTTTTTCTAGTGTTTTGAACATAAAGTGATGCTGAACTTTGTCAAATGTTTTTTCTGCATCTATTGAGATGATCATATGGTTCTTGTCTTTATGTCTATTGATGTGGTGAATGGCATTTATTGATTTCCGTATATTGAACAAGCCTTGCATCCCACGGATGAATCTTACTTGATCATGGTGCACAATTTTTTTGATATGCTTTTGTATTCGATTCGCCAGGATTTTATTGACAAGTTTTGCATCGAAGTTCATTAGAGATATTGGTCTGTAGTTTTCTTTCTTTGAAGTGTCTTTGTCTGGTTTCGGGATCAGGGTGATTTATCCTCATAGAATAAATTTGGAAAAGCTCCTTCTTTTTGTTTTTCTTGAAATAGCTTGAAAAATATTGGTATTAATTCTTCTTTAAAGGTTTTGTAGAACTCCGCTGTATACCCATCCGGTCCATGGCTTCTTTTGGTTGGTAGTTTTTGATGGCTTCTTTCATTTCTTCCTTTGTTATTGGTCTGTTTAAATTGCGTGTGTCTTCCTGACTCAATCTGGGCAGATCTTATGACTTAAAAAATTCATCGTTATCTTCACTATCTTCTATTTTATTGGAATATAGTGTTTCAAAATACTTTCTAATTATCTTCTGTATTTCTGTAGTGTCTGTTGTGATATTGCCTGTTTCATCCCGTATGTTAGTAATTTGAGTTCTCTCTCTTCTTCTCTTCATTAGCATGGCTGTGGGCCTGTCAATCTTATTTATTTTTTCAAAGAACCAACTTTTAGTTTTATCAAATTTTTTAATTTTTTTTTTGTTTCAATTTTGTTGATTTCTGCTCTAAATTTAATTATTTCTTGTCTTCTACTACATTTGCTGTTCTTTTGCTCTTCCTTTTCTAGGTTTTTGAGGTGTAGTGTGAGTTCATTTATTTGTTGATTTTTTTCTTTTTTTGAGGAAAGAACTCCAAGAAATGAACTTCCCTCTTAAACTGCTTTCATTGTGTCCCATCGATTCTGGTATGTTGTGTCTGTATTGTCATTTGTCTCTAAGAATTTTTTTTATCTCCTCCATTATGTCTTCTGTAACCCATTGATCATTCAGTAGCATGTTGTTCATTTTCCATGTGATGTAGGATTTTTCCTTCCTTCTTTCATCATTGATTTCCAGTTTCATTCCATTATTATCAGATATAGTGCATGGTATAATCTCCATGCTTTTATATTTACTAAGAATTGCCCTATGGCATAATATATGGTCTATCTTTGAGTAGGATCCATGTGAAACTGAGAAGAACGTGTATCCACTTGATGATGGCTGATATATTCTATATATGTCGTTCAAGTCTAGGTTACAAATTGTGCTGTTGAGTTTGATAGTTTCTTTATTCAGTTCTTGTCTAGAGAATCTGTCTAATGCCGAGAGTGGTGTCTTGAAGTTACCCATAATTATTGTGTTGTAGTCTATTTGGCTATTGAACTTGAGGAGAGTTTGTTTTATGAACATTGCAGCTCCATTGCTTGGTGCATACAAATTCATAATTGTTATGTCTTGTTGGTGGATGGTTTCTTTTAACAGAATATAGTGTCCTTCTTTATCCCTTTTGATTAACTTAGGTTTGAAGTTGATTTTATTCCACATGAGTATGGCCACTCCTTCTTGCTTCTGAGGGCCATGTGAGTGGTATGATTTTTCCCAACCTTTTACCTTCACCCTGTGTATGTCTTTTCCTATCATATGAGTCTCCTTAAGGCAGCATATTGTTGGATTTATTTTTTTTGATCCAGGTTACTAGCCCATTCTCTTGATTGGTGAATATAATCCATTAACATTTAAGGTTACAATTGAAATATGATTTGTTCTTCCAATCATGTTTATTTATTTATTATGTTTTAGTTTGGCTAGTTTTTACTTTTTTGGTTATTTTCCTCCCCCTTTACTGAGATACCTCCTGCTGTTAGTTTTCGGCACTATTTATCAATTCCTCTTCTTGTAGTATTTTGCTCAAAATGCTTTGCAGTGCTGGTTTTCTGGCTGCGAATTCTTTTAGCTTTTGTTTATTGTGAAAGACTTTAATTTCGTTTTCAAATCTGAACCTTAATTTTGCTGGATACAGTATTCTTGGTTGGAATCCATTATTTTTCAGCATTTGAAATACATTGTTCAAGGATCTTCTCGCTTTCAAAGTCTGTGATGAAAAATCAGTCATTAACCTAATTGGTTTTCCCCTGAATGTAATCTGCCTCCTTTCTCTTATAGTGTTTAATATTCTCTCCTTGTTCTGTATGTTGGCTATCTTCATAATTATATGTCTTGGAGTTTGTCTATTATGATTTTGAATGTTTGGGGTCCTGTAGGCTTCCAGGATTTGACAATCCGATCCATCTTTCATCTCTGGGATGTTTTCTAGAATTATTTTATTTAATATGTTCTCCATTCCTTTGGTTTGAATCTCTATGCCTTCTTCTATCCCAATGACTATCATTTTTTATGACATCCAATATCTCTTGAATAGATTGCTAGTGGGATTTAAGCCTCTTTTCTGTGTTGATTATATTCTTTTCAAGTTGATAAACTTTGTCTTCATTATCTGATATTCTGACTTCTGCTTGATCTAGTCTATTTGTAATATTCTCGTTTGAGTTTTTAATTTGGTTAATACTTTCCTGCATTTCTAGTATTACTGTTTGATTTCTTTTAAGATCTCTATCTCCTGGTAAAGCTCGTTGTTTGCCATTTGAGTTTGTTTGTTTAATTCATTTTCAAAATATACTTTTATTGCTTGGACTTGCTGCCTCATGTCTTCTCTAATATTCCTTTCCATCTGAGTTAGGAATGCCTTAAGTTCTTTCCCTATCCCTGTTTCTGATGCTTCTAGGTCCTCCTGTAGAATTAAGTTGTCCTGCATTGTTTGTACTCCTTTCTTTCCCTTGTTTTTTCATGATGCTCATGTTACTTTCCAGCTCTATTTGATTGCTGTGTTTCTGTTTTATTCTATAGATTTGTTTCGGTGTTGTGTATCTCTGTTGTCTCTCCTTTGTGTTGGTAGACTATGCCTGCTAAAGTGGATTCCACTTGTAGGGAATTCCGAAGGCCGAGCTCCAGTGACGTCACCCCTCTGCTTTGGCGGGCCCAGGCTCCTTGCCGATATGTTCGAATACGGGGATGGAACTGGACTGTCTCCAGTTGGTTTCAGCTCTAGGTCACTGGCGGGTGGGCAATCACTAGCCACCCAGTGGCGCAGTCGGTCTCCTGCGCCCCGGTGTTCTCCAGACGCCCAGTCACGCGGACAGCAGGTGGACTGTCACCTGCGCTTCTGTGTTCTCCAGCTTCCCAGTCACAAGAGCCTGGCCTCTAGTCCCCTGGTTTCTCCTGCTAGTCCTGGTTTCTCCTGCTAGACTAGATTTCCCCTGAGTGATGCTTCTCTGCAGTTCAATCTGTATTCTGGGCCTGTCATTTGTTGGGTGTGGAGGGTGTCTATTTGAACCCAGACACTCTATTGTTTTGAGGATCAGTCAGACCGGATCTCCGGTTGCACATTTGGCTCGTTTTTCAGACCCAATTACCAGATCTCAGTGCTAAAAATCTTTCTTATAGGTTTTGGTGCACCCCCATTTTGCTGTAAGTTCTTAACAAGATAGTTTTTTGTGGTTCTATCTCATTATTCACCTGTGCAGTGGCGCATTACACTGGGTGTGATGCACTCTATTCGTGGCCATCAGGCAATGATGAAATATTATGCTTTGTATGCAGCATTTACTGAAGTTAGTTTTCAGTATTAGGAAACAAATATGTATTTCAGGTGAATGAATAATCTGAATTTCTGAGAATAATCTTGTGAAAAGTTGATTATAAATCCACATACGTGAATATGAATGATTTTAGGGAGTGTATAATAAGACACATATATTTCATATTTTGAAAAATCTGGAGAGTGATATATATATATATATATATATATATATATATATACATATATATATATATATATATATACACACAGAAACACACTCACAGACATTAAAAAGTAGCAATATATATGCCAATCGAAATTCAAAATGAAATATATATCCTTCACATATCCAAAAAAATACATTTTACTGAAAATGGATTTATGTATAATGTTGTTCAACTAGGAGGCTCACCCATAGGTTGAAATTTCAGTTCCAAAAGGGTTTAGGAGGAGTGATCTCTTCTCACAATTTGTATCTGCCAAGTCAGCCACCTCAGAAGAAAGTCTGTGTGATACCAGGTAGTATTCTATATGAGCATATAAAAATACATGTGCTGAATAGGTGACAGAGAAAGGGGAGAGGAATTCACATATTTGTTAACGTTAAAAACACATGGAGAAATATTTCAATAAACATTGACTATATTTATAACTCCAACCCCATATAATGCAAAAGGGAAGTCCAAGTATACACCATGCTTTCTCTGAACTGTTTGTATTTCCATTCTGTTAGGGTTACTATTCTCCATCATATTAGGATTAGTAGTCAGAGTCTAGTAGGTTATGGATTAGTGTCAGAGATTCAGTATTTCGAATAGAAAATAGGAAAATAAACCCATTGTGTTTGCAAATATGTGTGATACAAAAATCTTCCCACTCTCATTCAGAACAATGCCTTGACATTACCTTCTCCCCTAATAAGACACAATTAGAGGAGAAGAGTTAGAAAATCTGTGAATACATATCTGGAATGGAATATTCTCGGTGTTCACAAGCTTGGAGGTGGTAGAGGAGTTTCCAAAAGTAAGGGACAGGGTAAACACTCCACAAACATGGAGCTCTGCAGGCCTAAAGACATATTGAGAAACTGCCTCTGAGTTTGGGCACTTAAAATGTATGTTGTGGTCTGAAGCTTTAGCTTCCTCTATAGTGAGAGCATCAAAACTGGTCTGCATCTATGTGACCTGGGGGACATGGTATCTTATTTTCCAATGAACATGAGGCAGCAGTGCTGAATTCTCACTTTGTAGGTAAACTGTGGCAACTGGAGTCTAAGGGTCAATCTGTGTGGACTGTGAAGCTAATTGATCATGCTCTACTTTTCTTAGTAGAGCACTGGGAGTTTGTTATTTGCTTCACAATACAAGGAGTTCAACTTGGTCAGAGTGCTGGAGGGAGTTCTGTCACATGTGGTGCCTCAGGGTCTGCAGGAGAATGCACCAGTCAGGCTTCTATTTCACATAGTTTGACCCCTTGACCATAGCATCCTGATTCTGAACATTGCCCTGAAACCTCTCCATATAACAAGATGCCTTTACATATAAGGGTCTGCTTGCTGCACCATGTCAGTTACAAGCCATTTGGAAGCCAATGGCAGATCTACATGGCCCCAACACAGATGTTTTATCACACACCTGCCCACCACTGTTCTAGGCCCACTACTCAGCAGGCTCCAACTTACTGGCATCTCTGTTCTACACCATTTTTAAGAAACGCAGTCAATCAAGGCACTGTCTGGTATACTCATGATCAGCAAATGGACATCAAAAAGTTCTCCAGTGCCACCTGGTCATGAAAATTTCAAAAATTCCATGGTATTTCTCTAGCCATTTTTCAAGGATGAAGTTGGAGGCACTATGATTTTCAATTCACTCAGGAACCTTTAAATGTTGAGGAAGCTCATTTCAATGAAAGCTCTGGAGAACACTCACAGGCAAGGCTTCCCAAAGGGTCGCCAAAAGGTCACATGAAGCCAGGCCCATTGAGGTCTGCAATGTGAGATCATGTGTGTTTTGCCTCTCAACTATGGCTGCCAAGTCTTTCAGAATAAAATCATGTGATATTCTGGCTGAGATTCCTCGTGCCTTGTGGAAAGCCTTTCTGGGCACAGATCTCAGTTTCAAAGGGCGACTGTCATTCATGGCCTCCTAAAATCCCAACACAACTCATGGCAATAATTCTCTGAGGTCAGTTCCAGAACTCAGTCTCTAAAGGGAATCACACCAGAGTTCAAGACCAGGTGGAGCCAGTCATCTTTTTCAACCGCCACACAAACTTCCAAAATTAAAACCCAAACACTCCCACAAGGCCCTCATCTTCTTCCATATAGATACTCATTATAAACTCTGGCTGGAGGTTTCCATGAGGGATGCAGAACAAGATAGTGTCCAAAGTTAGCTCCCTTGCCCCTCATTTGCCTAAAGTCGGGGTGGCCTGAACACCTTCCTGTGAACCTGGAGTGATCAAATAGTGTGCCGTTAATACTGCTCTGCTTCTCCAATTTGAGGATGACTGACTGTGGGGTTTAGATTCTTTATGTGAATTGGAAGCATGAGAAAATGCAAGCACCTTTGGGCTTGCCTCTCCTTGGCTTTAAAGAATGAATTTGACCCAAAGAATCCCTCTTCTCACTTGATGGAGGTCAGGAACCTTACAGAGGAAGGCAAGAGACTTCATCCGCAATGACTGCTCTTTTGATCATTTTGGTTTTGGATGAACACATGGGATCCATCAGGTGCTGAGAATCTAACCACAGCCTCACACAGGGCCAAGAGGCTGTTTCAGACAAATCCATTTCCAAAGCAATTAAGCAAAGAGCTACAGGTGATGTCCATTCATTTCCATTTGAAATATTTTTTCTTCAGGCTTCACAAAGAATGGGCCTGTGGTAAATACCTTCCTGATATTCAGGGCAACAGAACAATAGGTAAGCAAAAAGCCCAAATCAGGGTTTCTCCACTGAGACTTTCCTGGTCACACTAGCTACCCACTACATGGCCATATAACAGAGCTTTTAGGTGGTAAATATCTTGGACACAAAACCATGAAGCTATTCTGCAGAGTGTCCAGAATTCAGAAAGAAAACAGAAACTTATGAAGATATCAGGTGTTGCCCTTTGATAACAAAAGCCACAGTCCATTTATAAATTGGGCAAGATGAATGCTGGGAAGCTTTCTACTAGACAGGACACATCCTTTGATGCATTCTTATTTCTAATGTCTACAACCACGGACACAGTGGGATACACAGACATAGAAGCACTCGCATTGCAAAACGACTAACTAGAAACAGTCCACGCCAATCCAAACAAACAGTCTTTCCTACCTATTCTCAGAACATGAGACAAGACCATGAACATACACCCACACCCACAAAGGCACCACCTTTGCTCCAAGTAGTTCTGTGATTACCCAGAGTGTCCTCTGAATGGTGGGCCATACTATATTCCCCCCAAATGGCCTGTCGTGTCTCAAATCTGGTCTCCTTGGCCAATTCTGTGAAGTTGTCATTAGCCATGGGTGAGCCACTACCTGCTTTCTCAGGAAAGGCCCCTCTTCAGAGCTTTTCTGGCATTTGAACATCCTCACATCTGTAGGCACTAAGAAAGACTGACTCTGTCCTTGGTAAATTGAAGCAAGTGAGACCACTGGGCCTGGGACTGCGACTGGCTCTGGGTGCCATTCTTCCTGGATTCCAAGTTCAGAGAGTTCCATCACAAAGGAAGTGAGGTGAGGTCACTTCCTTCAGAAACTGAATGAGGTCACTGCTTTGGCAACAACTTTGTCCAAATAGTTACTTCTAAGGGCCCATGAGATGGAGGCTGTTCCTACTTTCTGTAACACTTTCAAAAGTTAGAATGGTATATCAACCATAGGCACCTGGGAACACCTCTTCACACAGGCCTGGTTTGGTCTATCTTCTCTACATTAAGTTGATAGAGGCTGATACAGACACATCCCTTCATCCTCACCAGGTTGTTTGCCATGGAAGATGACTTTTGCTCTCTCGGGAACTTCACAGCTGCCTACATCTTCTCCAGGGATTATTTCTACATGGACCTTTGATGTTCTCAGCAGGTGGAAGATTCCCTACATTCCGGTATTTAAAGAGAAACTCTGTCCCTCCTCTTCTGTAAAGTTAGATTGAGGTAACAGTGTATATTTAGGGTTAATAACATGTTCGATTTGGGTTAGGAATCTCTCTGCCGGATGAATAATGGTATTGGGAACCTGTGATATTTACAAGAATATATAGGTGAAATATAAGTATGAAAACAGAAATGTAGGTAAGATATGAAGCCAGAAGGGCATTGGGCCCTTGAGTGGGATACTTAGGTTTGAATTATGTTCTGCACATGTGTCTCAGATGAATTGATATAAAATGGCATAGGACCTTTTACCTTGAATGATTGATTGTTGAAGAGAACATCGAGTTAAAAAGTGATAGTCAGTAGGATTAGTAAGATAGTCAGTAGGTTTATAAAGAAGAGTGAGTATAGGATTTGGACCAAAAGTTCTTTAGCAATAGAGTTTCGGGTAGAGAGTGAATGTAAATGTCAGCATATGTGAAGTATGAGTCACAATGATGAACTAGGGAAAATATGTAGGAAAGCAGATATCAATAGAGATATTAGGAAATCAGGCAAAGTGTAAAGTGAGTGATAGAATTAGACATTTCCAACAGGCTTGAGGTTGAATATATAATCTTAGAAAGAAACAAATATGTAGTCATCAATAGGATTGACATTTGAGAGCATTAGGTAACCAGGACATGGTTGTTTTTGGTAATCCATGCTCACTTTCCATTTAGGCTTTGATACAATCATGAGTTTGACCTTTGCTTTTTGTGTCCAGAATATTACTGTGATAAAATGTATTTATAGATAAGGTGACATCAGTATTTCTTCCACCATTTCTGGGAGCAATATTTTGAAGAGGTACAAATTAGTAATGGGGGGACAAATAGGTGTACACTGTGTTTATGAATATAGAGATAATGCATTAATAGACCAGACAGTGAATAAATAACATAACTGGTTCCAACTTTAAATAATGGATTGAATTGAAATGTGAAAATATACAGGAAATTTTATATTGATATACATACATTCATTCCAACCAGTTTTACATCTAATGGTAATATTAATGTTATAGTTTATCATGAAGAGTGTGTGAGTTTAGCTTCAAAATTGATTATGGAAATCGAAAATAATGTGTTTGGAAAGAAGTCTCATGAAAAGACCAGTCAAGTAACATGGAAGAATTCATGTGTTCTGAAGCAGGAAGTGAAACAAATTCTTATTAATTTGCTAACTTGTGGATGAAATATATGTCCTATGATGTGCAAAAACTGAAGAAATACTAATGTACCAGTGTTGAATTAAAATAAAGGTCAAAATAGACATTAAGTCCCATAGGAATCTACTTGCATTGATGTTAAACTGGGTCTGTTACTGTAAAAATATTAGGATTTGTAAGCACCATTGATTGAAGTTAGTTCTCATACTGGGAAACAAATATGTATTTCAGGTAGATGAATATTTCTGAGAATAATCTTGTGAAAAGTTGATTATAAATCCACATACATGAATATGAATGAATTGATGGAGTGTATATAAGAGACATATATTTCATATTTTATAAAATCTGGAGAGTGTGTGTGTGTGTGTATATATATATATATACAGAAAAACACAAAAATACATTAAAAAGTATCAATATATATGCCAAACGTAATTTATCAGTAATATATATCATCCACAGATGAAAATATATTTATTTTACTGAACATGGATTTATGTATAAATTGTTCTACTGGGAAGCTCACCCATAGTTTTAATTTTCAGTTCCACCAGCGTTTACGAGATCTCTTCTCACAACTTGTTTCTGCCCAGTCAGCCAACTCAAAAAAATGTACGTGTGAGACCACGTAGGATTCTATATTTGCATATAAAAATACATGTGCTGAGTAGGCTGCATAGAAAGGAAGACAGGAATTTACATATGTGTTAACATTAAAAACACATGGAGGACTATTTCAATTAAAAATTGAGTAGATTTAGAATACCTACCCTCTATCATGCAAAAAGGAAGTCCAACAATACACCATGCCTGCTGTAAACTGCTTGTATTTTCATTCTGTTTGGGTATTTTTCTCCATCATATTAGGATTAGTAGTCAGAGTCTAGTAGGGTATGAGATAGTGTCAAGAATTCAGTATTTCAAATGGAAAATTGTAAAATGAATCAATGTGTATGCAAATGTGTGCTACACAAAAATTTTCCCACTCTCATTCAGAACAATGCCTTGACATTACCTTCACCCCAAGTAAGACACATTTAGAGGAGAAGAGTTAGACAATCTTTGAATGCATATCTGAAATGAAAAATGTTCAGGAGTTCACAACCTTGGAGTTGGTAGAGGAGTTTCCAAAAGTAAGGGAAAGTGTAAAATCTCCACAAACATGGAGATTTACCAGCCTAAAGACTTCTGGAGAAACTGCCTCTAGGTTGGGCACTTGAAATATATGTTGTTGTCAGGAGCTTTAGCTTCCTTTCTAGTGAGACAATCAAAGCTTGGTCTGCACATCTGTGACCTGGAGGACATGGTTTATAATTCTCCAATGAACATGAAGCAGCAGTGTTGATTTCTCTCTTTGTAGGTAAACTATGGCCACTGGGTCTAAGTGTCTCCCCATGTAGACTGCTAAGCCATTAGGTCATCCTCCACTTTTCAAAACGTTTCTTGATACTGCACTCGGAGTTTGGTATTTGCTTCATGAAATACAAGGAGTTCAACTGGGACAAAGGGCTGGAGAAAGTTCTTTCACGTGTGGTGGGTCAGGGTCTGCAGGAGAATGCACCAACAGGGCTTGTATACCACATAGGTTGCTCCCTTGACCATAGAAACCTGATTTTGAACATTGCCCTGAAACCTCTCTATATAACCAGATGTCTTTACATACAGGATCTGCTGGCTGCACCATGTCAGTCTCAAGCCATTTGGAAGCCAATGGCAGATCCACATGACCCCACCACAGATGTTTTATCACACACTTGCTCACCCCCGCTCTGGGCCCATTACTCAACAGGCTTCAAATGACTGGCATCTCTTTTCTACACCATTTTCATGAAAACCAGTCAATCAACACACTGTCTGGTACACTCATGATCAGCAACTGGACATCCAAATGTTCTCCAGTGCCACCTGGTCAAGGAAATTTCAAAAATTTCATGGTATTTATCTAGCCAATTTTCAAGGATGAAGTTGGAGACACTGTGGGTTTCAATTCATTCAGAAATTATTTAATGGTGAGGAAGCTCATTTCAATGAAAGCTCTGGAGAACTGTCACAGGCAAGGCTTCCCAAAGAGTGGCCAAAAGGTCACATGAAGCAAGGCCCATTGAGGTCTACAATTGAGGTCCATGTGTGTTTTGACTATCAAATATGTCTGACAAGTTTTTCAGAATAAAATTGTGTGATATCCTCCTGAGATTCCCAGTGCTCTGTGGAAAGCGACACTGGGCCTAGATCTCAGTTTCCAAGGGTGACTCTCATGCGTGGCCTCCTAAATCCCAACACAATTCATGGCAATATTTCTCTGAGGTAAGTTCCAGAACTCAGTCTCTAAGGGGAATGACACCATAGTTCAAGCCCATTTGGATCCAGTCATCTCTTCCAACCGCCACACGAATGACCACAATTAAAACCAAAACACTCCCACATGGCCCTCATCTTGTTAAATATAGACACTCATCATAAACTCTGGCTGGAGGTTTCCATGCGGGACGCATCCCAAGACAGTGTCCAAAATATTCTCCCTTGCCCCTCATTTGCCTAAAGTCAGGGTGGCCTGGACACCCTTCCTGTGAACCAGAAGTGATCAAATAGGCCTGCCGTTAATACTGCTCTGCTTCTCCAATTTGAGCACTATTGACTCTCAGGTATAGATTTTTTTATGTGATTTGGAGTCACGAGAAAACACAAGCACCTCTGCAGGACTTTGAAAAACTCATTTGACCAAAAGGATCCCTGTCTCACTTGATAGAGGTCAGGTACCTAACAGAGGAAGGCAAGAGACTCATCCACAATTACTGAATTTTTGCCATTATGGTTTTGATTGCACACATGGTATCTATCTTTAGATCCATCATGTGCTGAAAATTTAAGCCACAACCTCATACAGGGCTAGGAGGCTGATTCAAACACATCCCTTTCCAAAGCAAAGAACCACAAGTTATTCCCATTTATTTCCATTTTAAAACTGTTTTGTTCAGGCTTCACAAAGGGGTGGCCTGAGGCAAAGACCTTCCTGACATTCAGGGCAACAGAACAATAGGTAAGCAAATGAACCAAAATATGGGTTCTTCACTGAGCGTTTACTGGTCACAATGATGTCTGAGTTTTCTAAATGTTCCCATTTCCTATAGCTATCAAGTACATGGCCATGTCACAGAGCTTGGGGGTGGTATGTATCTTGGACACAAAACTATGAGGCTATTCTGGAGAGTGGCCAGAATTCAGGAAGAAAACAGGAACTTAGGAAGTTAGTAGGTGTTGCCCATCCATAAGGAAAGCCACAGTCCATTCATCAACTAGGCCTGATGAATGCTGGAAAGTTTTCCACTAGACAGGACACATACATTGATACATTCTCTTTTCGAATGTCTACAACCATGGACAGAGTGGGATACACAGACATAGAAGCACTCGCCTAGTCAAACGACTTTCTAGAAACAGTCCACTCCAATCAAAACAACAGCCTTTCCTACCTATTCTCAGAACATGAGACAAAACCACAAACTCACACCCACACCCACAAAGGCACCTCCTTAACTCAAGTAGGTCTGTGACTATCCGGAGTGTCCTCTGAATAGTGGGCCATACTATGTTCCCCTAAAATGGCCTGTACTGTCTCAGATCTGGTCTCCTTGGCCAACTCTGTGAAGTTGTCAACAGCCAGCGGTGAACCACTACCTGCTTTCTCAGTAAAGGCCCCTCTTCAGAGCTCTTCAGGCATTTGGCAATCCTCATATCAGTAGGTACCAAGGAAGACTGACTCTGTCCTTGGTAAATCCAAACAAGTGAGACCACTGGGATTGGGACTTGGACTGGCTCTCCGTGCCTGGCTTCCTGGATCCCAAATTCAGAGATTTCCATCACCAGGAAAGTGAGGTGAGGTCACTTCCTTCAGGAACTGAATGAGGTCACTGCCTTGGCAACCACTTTGTCCTACCAGATTCATCCAAGGTTCCCATGAGATGGAGGCTGCCACTACTTCCTGTGACACTTTCACAAGTTAGAATGGTATATCAACCATAGGCACCTGGGAACAGCTCTCCACACAGGCATGGTTTGATCAATCTTCTCTACATTAAGAAAGGAGAGGCTGATTCAGACACATCCCTTAATACTGACCAGGTTGTTTGTCATGGAAGATGACTTTTGCTCTATTAGGTCCTTCATAGCTGCCTGCAACTTCTCCAGGGTATCATTTCTGCTTGTACCTTTGATGTTCTCAGCAGGTGGAAGAGCCCCTACATTACTGTATTGTAAGACAAACTCTCTCCCGGCTCTTCTGTACAGTTAGTTTGAGGGTACAGTGTATGGTTAGAGTAATAACAGGTTTGATTTAGGTTAGAAATCATACTGAGGAATGAACAATGGTATTGGGAACTCGCGATATTTACGAGAATATATAGGTGAAATATAAGTATGAAAACAGAAATCTAGATAAGGTTTGAATCCAAGAAGGGCATTGGGCTGTTGATTGGGATACTTAGCTTTGAATTATATTCTGCACAGATGTCTCAGATAAATTGATATACAATGGCATAGGACCTTGTACCTTGGATGATTGATTGTCAAAGGGAATTTCCAGTCAAAAAGGGATAGTCGGTAGGATTAGGAAGATAGTTGGTAGGTATAGAAAAAAGAGTGAGTATAGGATTTCGAACAAAAGTTCTGTAGCAATAGGGTTTCGGATAGAGAGTGAATGTAAATTTCAGCACATGTAAAGAGTCAGTCACAATGATGAACTCAGGAAAATATGTATGAAAGCAGATATCAATGGAGACATTAGGAAATCAGGAAAAGCATAAAGTGAGGGTTAGTATTAGTCATTTTCAACAGGGTTGAGGTTTAATATATAATCTTAGAAAGCAACAAATATGTAGTCACCAATAGGATTGATTTGCGAGCATTAAGCAACCTGGAAATGGATGTTTTTAGAAATCCATGCTCACTTTCCATTTAGGATTTGGTGAAAGGTTAATAAGATAGGTACTCTTCACTTCCTGTTTTTCTGTATGCTTAACAAAACACTGTTGAAACCTTGAGGACTGTTTGCTAATTTTTTCCCCAGAATGTGCTGTCCCCGACTGCCAAACAGAGAATGTACACCCTCACCTGTTTGCACGCAAACCGCCCACTCGCCCTGACCCATCAATAAGCTTCCCTCCCTGCCCTCTTCAAGGAAAGTATATAAGCTCTGCTTAAGCTGTTCTCATTGCTCTCTGCTCTATTCAAGTGAGCACTGAGCCCCAGATTGCTAGACTCCCAATAAACCCAGGGTAACTTTTGATGTGGAGGGGACCCCAGTAAACTTTGAAGTGGATACAGGGGCAGTATACTTAGTCCTTAAGGCCCCACTGGGCCCTCTATCAAATAAAAGCTCTCTAGTTCAAAGTGCTAACACCAGTAAATATGGGAATTAGACAACTAAGAAAACCATGGACATGAGGAAAGGAAAAATCCATCACTCCTTCCTAATAATCCCAGAATGCCTGGCCCCATTGATGGGCAGAGATCTGCTCACCAAGCTCCGGGCCAAAATGACTTTTAACCATGAAGGCCCCAAAATGATATTTCTAAATCCTTTAGTATAAACTCCTATATTCACGGCTTTAAATATGTCAGTAGAAGATGAACAGCAACTCTTCACACCCCCCAAGACTGATCAAACAGGCAAGCTACCCCAGAAATGGATAACAGATTACCCAGATGCCTGGAAAAACACTGCTGGGTTAGGACTAGCCATGAAACAACCTCCAAAAACAGTGGAGTTCAAAACCTCAGCCTCCCCAATCAATGTCAAAAAATATCCTCTGAGCAAAAAAGCTAAAGATGGGATAAGGCCCCATATTCAGAAATATCTGGCCTTAGGGTCCTAAGGCCTTGTCAATCATCCTAAAACACTCCCCCGCTACCAGTATAAAAAGCCAGGAGCCGGGGACTATCCCCCATTAAAGACATAAGAGAGACCTACAACAGAGTGTAGGACATTCACCCCAGTGTACCTAATCCGTACAATCTGCTTATCACTCTGAACCCTGAGAGGAAATGGTATACTGTTCTGGACTTAAAAGATGCTTTCTTTTGCTTGCCTCTGCATAAATATAGTCAGTTGCTGTTTGCTTGCTAGTGGGTAGACCCAGAAACTGGAACGTGTGGTCAACTAACTTGGACTAGACTCCCCAAAATGGTTGAAAAACTCCCCCACTCTCTTTGATGAAGCCCTCCAAAGAGATCTCAACAGCTTCAGAACTACGCACCCCGAAGTCACCCAGCTTCAATACGTGGATGACCTGCTACTGGCACCCAACACCAAGGATATCTGTGAATCTGGGACCCAAGCAGTATTATGTGAGCTTCCTCAACTCGGGTATAGAGCTTCTTCCTAAAAGGCCCAAATTTGCCAGCAAGAAGTAATCTTCCTGGGCTATTCCTTTAGGGGCAGTAAACGATGGCTCACTGAGCCCAGAAATCAAACGGTTGTGCAGAAACCACCCCCATCTAACAGCAGACAACACAGAGAGTTTCTTGGGACTGCTGGGTTTTGCAGGTTAAGGATTCCTGTGTTTGGGTCCTTAACTTCTCATTTACACCCGCTGTTAAAGGAGATGCCCAATTCTAATGGACCCCTGAGATCCAGCAAGCTTTTGATAATATCTAAGGACACTGACACTGTACTCCTCAACTTCACTGAGCAAAGCCTGAAATTTCAGAAAGCCCTACACTACGTTAAAAATGTACATCAGTTCACTCACCTTGGTTCAAAGAAATTGCAGGCATTCCTGAAGGATCAAGAACAGAGTTTTCCACTAACCGACTCACAGTGAAAGGAAATAACTGAACAGGTAAAAAAAAGCCTGTCGGGTCTGTCAATAGGTTAATGCTTACCCTTCCAACTTTCCTGCAGGAAAGCACCTACGAGGAACCAGACCAGGACAATTCTGGGAAGTGGACTTTACTGAAATTAAGCAAGCATGGTATGGACTTAAATATCTCCTACTCTTTGTAGATATATTTCAGGATGGATTGAAGCCTCCCCCCCCCAAAAAAAAAGGCGCAAATGGTGGTCAAGAAGATCCTGAAAGATATTTTTCCAAGGTACGGCCTGCCTAAGGTAATAGGGTCTGATAATGGACCAGCGTTCATGGCCCAGGTAACTCAGGGGTTAGCCAGGACCCTGGGGATTAATTGGAAGTTACATTGTGCTTATAGACCCCAGAGTTCAGGACAGGTAAAAAAATTAAATAGAACCATTAAAGAGACCTAAACGGAATTAAGCTTAAAGAGTAGCATAAAAGATTGGACTATGCTCCTGCCTTATGCACTATTTCATGCAAGAAATACTCCCTCTGTTTCTTTGTGTAACCTCACCCCCTATGAAATTCTCTATGGGGCCCCATCTCCAGTAAGGGACCTAACCCTAACTCAAAGATCTAACGATCCCTTCCACACCACCTTGCTTGACAGACTTAAAGTTCTGGAAGGAACTCAGCAATACCTGTGGAAACAGCTGGCCACTGCCTACCAACCTGCTGAAGAGGGTACTCCACATCTATATCAAGTAAGAGACTTTGTCTACATAAGACAACATCAGGTGTCATCCCTGGAACCCGGCTGGACAGGACCATACCAGGTGCTACTTATAACACCTACAGTGCTAAAGTTAGACGGAATCACTTCCTGGTTCCTAATTCTCATCTCAAGCCTGTGCCCTGTCCAGAATCTGGCTGAAAAATGAAAAAGACTGGTAACATTTTCAAATTGTATATTCGCCATGTGAATAAGACTATAGACTCTCCAATTGGTCACCAGTAGTCCTAACCCTCATCAACCCGTTCAGCAGCGATGGCTGATCACAAATCCTACTAGACAAGAAGTATGGTCTATCGCACATACAGCCCACTTAGGGACCTGGTGGCCATCTCTCCACCAAGAAATTTGTCAGCTGGCTATACGTCTTTCCTATTGGGAAATCCCTGATGAAGAGGATCCCCAAAAATTCCATTAAATACTTTCCATACAATAGATAATGGAAACAAACATTATGGATGTAGGGACACGCGAGCCAGATGCAGGTTGGCTAGCCTAGATTACTATGTTTGCCTGGCGGACTACCAAAGCCAAAAACAGCCACGACTGTGTGGGGGAAAAGCCAACTTCTTCTGTAAATAATGGGGATGTGAGGATACAGGGGCTACCTGGTGGAAGCAAAACTCCTCATCAAATTCAGTACACAGCATTGGCCATATTACCAGTTAGATAACAAAAACCGATGGCCACCAGAAGGGTCTCTAGATCCTCAAATTTTGCGTGACCTTTTCAACTTCGACAAGTGCTCAAAAGTGTGGAAGGAAATTCCCCTACGTGTAGGCCTTTTCCCTCCTATGCTCAAATCCTGAACTATGCTTCTCCAATAGATACTCACCCGCAGCCTTCTGCCCAAGACTCTCTGCTGTCACTCCCACATCAGCAACCTGATTTCTCAGCTCCAGTTACTAGATCAAAAACCCAAATTTCCGTCGGTTCTCAGACCATTGCCCCTTGCTGAGCTTGCAGGTACTGAGGTACCCTTCCACCCACTCACTCCTCTCTCCTCCTGTCAGTGCCCACACCGGGTCCCACCAGGTCCTCTTACCAGCTAACCCAAAGCTCAAACCAGCTAAGGAGTGCCCTCAGACGCCTATCAAAGATGTAATTAAAATGGCCTTTAAAGTTGCTTTGTCATCACTGAAAACAGGTTACTAAGAATTTAAAGTCCCTCACAGGCTTTTTGGGATACTCACTCCCGTCTTCCCCTCTGCTCTACCTGTTCTACTGCTCAAGTTTTGTTGCCAGGAAAATCCCAAACCCCTTTCCCATAATTCTTTTATATCTCTTTTTCCTCTTCCTCAGATCCACGGAGCTGCTCTCATCCCCTGCCTTCCCTGTCTTCCCCTCTGTATCAGGCCCACAGAAAAGTCTTAAATGACCTTCTCCAGAAGTCTTCACCATGGCTGACTTTAAGCCTTTCAGCAACACAGTTCCTATAAAAGAGTTCAATGTAGATAAACTTCCTCTATTCGTGTTGCTCTGTTCTACTTGGCCACTGGCTGGAAAAATCAGCACTCCTAAGCTAGACACCCCCTTAGTAGTTTTTAACAAAATATATGAAGAAGGCCTCTGCCCTAGAGCTGGGGCTTCATAGAGATGGCTACATTTCTAAGATATAGAAGTTACCAACTGGGCTCCATGGTAACAGCTGGCAGGGAGGAAAAGAAAAAAAAAGAAGAAAAAAGCTCTCCCCCTCCCAGGTGTCCTTAAGAAGTTAACTTTCCCAGAACAGAGGAAAAAAAAAAACAGAAACAAAAACTGCTTTTTGTGAACTTCTGCAGACTGTGAACTTCTGAGCCCCTTCCCTTACATGCTGGGTACAAAATTGTGAAACAACCTAAACTTTGGGTTCAGGGATTAATTGATTACAACAGAAGCAATGCCCTCTAAATCCGGATGCAACCAAATAAGACTGTTTCCCTGTCTTCTGTGCTATCTTAGGTACCTTGCCTTGTCCATCTCTACAGCAGTACAATTCTATACACTTAAACATTGTTTATGTTTTCATAAAATGGTCAACAGATGTGATTAATTATGTAATGGTGCAGATGTTTTCCAGAGTGCTCTATCATGACGCAGGTACATTTAAATATCAAATAGGGGGGCAAACAACCCGGTTCTGCCAGGAACCTGTATCCCTCACTTTAGTCATCCTATTATGAATAGGAGTTGCTGCAGGGGTGGGCACAGGAACCACTGCCCTGGTCCATGGGACACAACAAATGACCCAATTAGAAGCAGAAATAGACCAAAACTTAAAGATATTAAAAACCTCCTTCACAGCTTTACACGAATCTTTAACCTCTCTCTCTGAAGTTATTTTACAGAACAGTCGAGGGTTGGACCTCCTCTTCATGAGAGAAGGGGCCTTCGTCCTGCATTGAGGGAAGAATGTTGTTTTTATGCCGACCATACTGGAGTTGTAAAAGAATCTATGATTAAATTAAGAAGATGCCTTGAAGAGCATCAACAAGAGAGAGAGGCCCAAAAAGGTGGTTTGAGTCTTGGTTCACAAAGCCCCCTCATTAACTACATTTTCATCAGCCCTGGCCAGTCCATTAATAATCCTCATATTATTGGTAATTGTAGGACCCTGTTTGATCAACCGTGTAGTTTCCTTTCTCCATGCTCAAATTGGACAAGTTAAACTTATGGTAATCAGAAAACAATATACCACACTAGTAAACATAAAATGTGACACCCCCAATGATCATTTTTATGATTAAAAGTAACCAAAAGAAGAAGTGGGGAATGAAAGGTTAATAAAATAGGTACTTGACACTTCCAGTTTTTCGGTATGCTTAACAAAACACTGTTGATGTCTTGAGAACTGTTTGCTAATCTAGTTCCCTGAAAGTGCTGTACCCAACTGCAAAACTGCAGAATGTACTTCCTCACCCATTTGGACGCAAACCGCCCACTCGCCCTGACCCATCAATAAACTTTCCTATCTGCCCTCTCCAAGGAAAGTATATAAGCTCTGCTTAAGCTGTTCTCAGGACTCTGTGCTCTATTCAAGGGAGCTCTGACCCCAGCATGCTGGACCCCCATAAATCCTTGGCTGTTGCATGAGACAGTCTCTGGTAGTCTCTTCCTCCGACACTCGCCTGACCTTTACATTGGTAAAATAATAAGTGTCATCTTTGCTTTTTGTGTCCAGAATATTACTGTGATAAAATGTATATGTAGATAAGGTGACGTGAGTATTTCTTCCACCATTTCTGGGAGCAATATTTTGAAGATGTATAAATTAGTATTGGGGGTACAAATAGGTATATCCTGTGACTCTGAATATAGAGATAATGCATGAATAGACCATAATGTGAATAAATAATACAATGGGTTCCAAATTTAAATAATGGATTCCATTGATATCTGAAAATATACAGGAAATCTTATATTGATATACATACATTCATTTCAACCACTAATACATCTAATGGTAATATTAGGATTATGGTTTATCATGAAGAGTGTGTGAGTTTTGCTTCAAAAGTGATCATGGAAATTAAAAATAATGTGTTTGGAAAGAAGTCTCATGAAAAGCCCAGTCAAGAAACCTAGAGGAATTTATGTGTTCTGAAGCAGGAAGTGATGAAAGTGAAACAACTGCCTATAAGTTTGCTAACTTGTGGATGGAATATATATCCTATCATGTGCATAAATTGAAGAAATAGTATTGTACCAGTGCTGAATAAAAATGACCTTCAAAATACACATCATGTCCCACTGGAATCTACTTGCATTGATGTAAAACTGGGTCAGTTACTGTAAAAATAATAGTATTTGTATGCAAAATAAACTGAAGTTAGTTTTAAGTACTGGAAACAAATATGTATTTCAGGTGGATGAATATTTCTGTGAAAAATCTTGTGAAAAGTTGATTATAAATCCATATACATGAACATGAATGAATTTAGAGAGTGTATATAAGACACATATATTTCTGGAGAGTATATATACATACATACATATATATATATATATATATATATATATATATATATATACACACACACACACACACACACACACATACACACACACACACAAAATACACACACACACACAGAGACATTAAATTAGCAATATATATGCCAATCGAAATTTATCATGATATATATATCATCCACAGATGCAAAAATATTTCTTTAATTGAACATGGATTTATGTATAATGTTGTTCAACTAGGAAGCTCACCTATAGGTTGAATTTTCAGTTCCAACAGTGTTTAAGAGGAGTGATCACTTCTCACAAATTGTATTTGCCCAATCAGCCACCTCACAAAAATGTACATGTGATACCAGGTATGATTCTATATGTGCATTTAAAAGTACATGTGCTAAATAGGATACAGAGAAAGGGAGACAGGAATTCACATATTTGTTAACCTTAAAAACACATGGAGAACTATTTAAATTAAATATTGACTAGATTTATAACACCTACCATTAATCATGCAAAATACCAGTACAACTATACACTATGATTTCTCCTAACTGCTTGTATTCCTATTCTGTTTGTGTTATTTTACTCCATCATATTAGGAGTAGTAGTCAGAGTCTAGTAGGGTATGGGTTCATGTCAGAGATTCAGTATTTTGAATGGAAAATTGTAAAATGAATGCAATGTGTATGTAAATATGTGCTACAAAAAAATGTTCACACTCTCATCCAGAACATTGCCTTGACATTGCCTTTGTTCCGAGTAAGACACAATTAGAGGAGAAAAGTTAGAAAATCTGTGAATATATATCAGGAATGAAAAATGCTCAGGAGTTCACAACCTCCGAGGTGGTAGAGGAGTTTTCAAAAGTAAGGGACAGGGTAAACATTTCTCAAACATGGAGCTCTGCTGGTGTAAAGACTTCTTGAGAAACTTCCTCTGAGGTTGGGCACTTAAAAATATATGTTGTTGTTAGGAGCTTTAGCTTCCTTTGTTGGGAGACCATCAAATCTGGGTGTGCAACAATGTGACCTGGAGGATATTGTTTCTAATTTTCCAATGAACATGAGGCAGCCATGCTGAATACTCTCTTTGTAGTTTAACTATGGTCACTGGGTTGTAAGTGTCTCCACGTGTGGACTGTGAAGCCATTTGGTCATTCTCCAATTTTCGTGGTGTTTCTCACAGGTGCACTGGGAGTTTGGTATTTGCTTCATGAAATACAAGGAGCTAAACTGGGACACAGTGCTGGAGAGAGTTCTGTCCCGTGTGGAGGGTCACGGTCTGCATGAGAATGCACCAACCAGGATTCAATTCCACATAAGTTGCCCCCATTTCCATAGCAACCTGATTCTGAACATTGCCCTGAAACCTCTCTATATAAAAAACACCTTTGCATAGAAGGGTCTGCTGGCTGTACCATGTCAGTCAGAAGCCTTTGGGAAGCCAATGGCAGATCCACATGTCACCACCACACATGTTTTATCACACACCTTCACACCACTGCTCTAGGCCCACTAATGAGCAGGATCCAACTTACTGGCATCACTGTTCTACACAAATTTCATGAAACCCAGTAAATCAAGGCACTGTCTGGTACACTCATCATCAGCAACAGGACATCCAAAAGTTCTCCAGTGCCACCTGGTCATGGGAATTTCAAAAATTTCATGGTATTTATCAAGCCATTTGTCAAGGATGAAGTTGGAGGCTCTGGGGGTTTCAATTCATTCAGGAACCATTAAATGTTGAGGAAGCTCATTTCAATGAAAGCTCTAGAGAACACTCACAGGCAAGGCTTCCCAAAGGGTAGCCAAAAGGTCACATGAAGCCAGGCCCATGGAGGTCTACAATGTGAGGTCCATGCGTGTTTTGACTCAACTGTGGCTGCAAAGTCTTTCAGAATAAAATCATGTGATATCCTGGCTGAGATTCCCAGTGCTCTGTGGAAAGCCACTCTGGGCCTAGATCTCAGGTTCCAAGGGCAACTCTCATGCATGGCCTAGTAAAATTCAAACACAATTGATGACAATGCTTCTCTGAGGTCAGTTCCAGAACTCAGACTCTAAGGGGAATCACACCAGAGTTAAAGCCCAGGTAAACCCAGGCATCTCTTCCAACTGCCACACAACTTACCACAATTCAAAACAAAATTCTCCCACACGGCCCTTATCTTCTTCCATGTAGACCCTCATCATAACCTCTGGATGGAGTTTTCCATGAGGGACACAGACCAAGACAATGTCCAAAATAACCTACCTTTCCCCCGATTTGCCTAAAATCAGTGTGGCCTGGAAACCCTGACTGTGAACGAGGAGTGATCAAATAGGTCTGCCATTAATACTGCTTGGCTTCTCCAATTTGAGGCCTACTGACTGTGGGGTTTAGATTCTTTATGTGAATTGGAGTAATGAGAACACCCAAGCACGTATGGGCTAGCCTCTGCAGGGCTTTGAATAACTCACTTGACCCAAATGATCCCTATTCTCACTTGATAGATGTCAGGAACCTTTGAAAGGAAGGCGAGAGTCTTCATCCACAATGACAGCTCTTTTGGCTATTTTGGTTCTGTATGCATCCATGGGATCTTTCTTTAGATCCATCAGGTGCTGAGAATCTAAGCCACAGCCTCACACAGGGCCAAGAGGCTGATTCAGACACACCCCTTTCCAAAGCAATTAAGCAAAGAGCCCTAGGTGATGCCCATTCATTTCCATTTGAAAACTGTTTTCTTCAGGCTTCACAAATTGGTGGCCCTAGGCAAAGAACTTCGTGACATTCATAGCAACAGAATAATAGGTAAGCAAAAGGAGTGCATATCCCACTTGAATCAAAGTGTGAAATATGATATATCAAGAACTATGTAATTTTTTGAACAACCTACAATAAAAATTAATTAAAAAAAAAAAGGCCCAAAGCAGGGTTTCTCCACTGAGATTTAGTGGTCACACATATTTCTGATTTTTCTGAGATGCTCACAATTCACTTGAGCTATCCAGTACATGGCCATGTCACAGAGCTTGGAGGTGGTACATACCTTAGAGAAAAAACCATGAGACTATTCTGGAGAGGGGCCAGAATTCTGGAAGAAAACTGTAACTTAGGAAGATTGCAGGTGTTACCCATTGATAAGGCAATCTGAACTCCATTCATAAATTAGGCAGGATGAATTCTGGGAAGCTTTCTACTAGACAGGACACATCCATTGATGCATTCTTTTTTTCTAATGAGTACAACCACGGACACAGTGAGGTAAACAGACATAGAAACACTCGCCTTGTCAAATGACTTACAATAAACAGTTCATTCCACAGCACATAAAGCGCCTTGCCTACCTATTCTCAGAAAATGAGACAAAACCACAAACCAACACCCACAAAGGCAGCTCCTTCCCCCAAGAAGGTCTGTTACTATCCGGAGTGTCCTCTGACTGGTGGGCCATATTATTTTCCCCCTAAATGGCCTGAAATGTCTCAGATCTGGTCTCCTTGGCCAACTCTGTGAAGGTGTCAGGACCCAGAGGTGAGCCACTACCTGCTTTCTCAGGAAAGGCCCCTCTTCAGAGCTTTACTGGCATTTTGCAATCCTCACATCAATAGGTACCAAGAAAGACTTACTCTGTCCTTGGTAAATCCAAACAAGTGAGACCACTGGGACTGGGACTGGGACTGACTCTGGGTGCCTGGCTTCATGAATCTCAAGTTCTGAGATTTCCTTCACTAAGGAAGTGATGTGAGGTCACTTCCTTCAGGAACTGAATGAGGTCACTGCCTTGGCAATCACTTTGTCCAACCAGTGGCTTCCAAGTCTCACATGAAAAGGAGGCTGTCCCTAATTCCTGTGACACTTTCACAAGTTAGAATCTTATATCAACCATAGGCACCCGGGAACAGCTACCCACACAGGCCAGGTTTGGTCCATCTTCTCTACATTAAGAATAGAGAGGCTGATTCAGACAGAAACCTTCATCCTGACCAGGTTGTTTGCCATTGAACATGACTTTTGCTCTCTCAGGTCCTTCATAGCTGCGTATATATTCTCCAGTGATCATTTCAGCATGGAACTTTGAGGGTCTCAGTAGGTGGAAGACCCCCTACATTTCTTTACTGTAAGACCAACTCTGTCCCTTCCCTCTGTAAATTTAGATTGAGGGAACAGTGTATGGTTAGGGTTAACAACATGTTTTATTTGTGTTAGGAATCATTCTGCTGGATGAATAATGGTATTGGGAACCTGAAATATTTATAAGAATATGTATTTGAAATATAAGTATGAAAAGAGAAATCTAGGTAAGATTTGAAGCCAGGAAGGGCATTGGGCCCTTGATTATGATATTTAGCTTTGAATTACATTCTGCAATGTGGTCGCAGGTAAATCTACATACAATGGAATAAAACCTAGTACCTCAGATGCCTGAATGTCGAAGAGAACATCCAGTCAAAAAGGGATAGTCAGTAGGATTAGGAAAATAGTAGGTTTAGGTTGAAGAGTGAGTCTTTGAGTTGGAAATATAGTTCTTTAGCAATAGGGTTTCGTTTAGAGACTGAATGAAAATATCAGCACATATGAAGAGTCAGTCACAATGATGAACTGGGGAAAATATGTAGGAAAGCAGATATAAAATAGAGACATTAGGAAATCAGGCAAAGTATAAAGTGAGTAACAGGATTAGACATTTTCAACAGGGTTGAGGTTGAATATATGATATTAGAAGAAACAAATATGTAGTCACCAATAGGATTGAAATTTGAGAGCATTAGGCGACCTGGACATGGATGGTTTTAGTAATATATATTCACGTTCAATTTAGGTTTTGGTACAATCATAAGTGTTACCTTTACATTTGTGTCCAGAATATTACTGTGATAAAAATGTATATGTAGATCAGGTGATATGAATATTTCTTCCACCATTATGGGGAGCAATATTTTTACAACCTATAAATTAGTATTGGGGAAAAAAATAGGTGTACCCTGTTTTGATGAATATAGAGATGATGAATGAATAGACCAAACTGTGAATAAATAATATAACTGGACCCAACAATAGAAATTGGAATTGGAATAAATTGATATCTGAAAATATACAGGAAATCTTATATTGATATTGGCATACATACATTCATTACAACCAGTTGTACATCTAATGGTAATATTAGTGTTACGGTTGATCATGAAGAGTGTGTGAGTTTTGCTTCAAAATTGATTATGCAAATCGGAAATAATGTGTTTGCAAAGAAGTCTCATGAAAGACCAGTCAAGAAACATGGAGGAATACATGTGTTCTGAAGCAGGAAGTGATTGAAAGTGAATCAAAAGTTTTAAATTTTGAAATTTTGGATGAAACATTTATCCTTTGATGTGCATAAACTGAAAAAATAGTACTGTACCAGTGTTGAATAAAAATGAATGTCAAAATACACATCATGTCCCATAGGAATCTACTTGCATTGATATTAACCTGGGTAAGTTACTGCAGAAATATTAGGATTTGTATGCACCTTTCATTGAAGTTAGTTTTCAGTACTAGTAAACAAATATGTGTTTCAGGGGGATGAATATTTCTGAGAATAATCTTGTAAAAATTTGATTATAAATCCACATACATGAATATGAATGTATTTAGGGAGTGTATAATAAGACACATATATTTTATATTTTAAAAAATCTGGAGATTGTATATATATATATATATATATATATATATATATATATATACACACACAAACACAAAACACACACAGACATTAAAGAGTAGCAGTATATATGCCAATCGAAATTCATGGTGAAAGATATATCGTCCACTGATCCAAAAATATTAATTTTACTGAACATGGATTTATGAATAATGTTGTTCAACTAGGAAGATCACCCATAGGTTGAATTTTAAGATCCAACAGCATTTACGAGGAGTTATCTCTTCTCATAATTTTTATCTGCCACGTCAGCCTCCAAACAAGTATGTACATGTGATACCAGCTAGGATTCTATATGTGCATATAAAAATACATTTGCTGAATAGGCTACAGAGAAAGGGAGATAGAAATTCACATATTTGTTAACTTTAAAAACACATGGATAACTATTTCAATTAAAAATTATCTAGATTTATAACACCTACCCTACATAATGCAAAAGGCAAGTCCAACTATACACCATGCCTTCTCTGTACTGCTTGTATTTCTATTCTGTTTGGGTTATTTTTCTCCATCATATTAGGATTAGTAGTCAGAGTCTAGTAGGGTATGGGTTAGTGTCAGGGATTCAGTATTTTTAATGGGAAATTGGAAAATGAATCCAATGTGTATGCAAATATGTGCTACACAAAAATCTTCCCACTCTCATCCACAACAATGCCTTGACATTACCTTCACCCCAGGTAAGACACAATTAGAGGAGAAGAGTTAGAAAATCTGTGAATGCAAATCTGGAATGGAATATGCTCAGGAGTTCACAACCTTGGAGGTGGTAGAGCAGTTTCCAAAAGTAAGGGACATGGTAAACACTCCACAAACATTGAGCTCTGCTGGCCTAAAGACTTCTTGAGAAACTGCCTCTGAAGCTGGGCACTTGAAATATATGTTGTATTAAGGAGTTTTAGCTTCTTTTGTAGTGAGACCATCAAAGCTGGGTCTGCATCTATATGACCTGGAGAACATGGATTCTTATTTTCAAATGAACCTGAGGCAGCAGTGCTGAATTCTCTCTTTGTAGGTAAAGTGTGGCCACTGGAGGCTAAGTTTCATCCCGTGTGGACTGTGAAGCCATTTGGTCCTCCTCAAATTTTTGTGGTGGTTCTTGCTGCTGCACTGGGGCTTTTGGTTCTTGCTGCTGCACTGGGCTTTTTGAACAACAAGTTCAACTGGGACACAGTGCTAGAGGGAGTTCTGTCACGTGTGGTGGGTTAGGGTCTGCAGGAGAATGAAACAACCAGGCTTCTTTCTCACATAGCTTGCACCCTTGACCATATCAACCTGATTCTGATCATTACCTTGAAAGCTCTCCAAATAAAAAGATGCCTTTACAAATAAGGGTCTGCTGGCTGCACCATGTCAGTCACAAGCCATTTGGAAGCAAATGGGCTAATCACATGGACCCACCACAGATGTTTTATCACACACGTGGCTACCACTGCTCTAGGCCCACTACTCAGCAGGCTCCAACTTACTACCATCTCTGTTCTACATTATTTTTATAAATTCCAGTCAATCAAGGCACTCTCTGGTACACTCATGATCAGCAGCAGGACATCCAAAGATACTCCAGTGCCACCTGGTCATGGGAATTTCAAAAATTTCAAAGTATTTATCTAGCCATTTTTCAAGAATGTAGTTGGGAGGCACTGTGGCTTTCAAGAACCATTAAATGTTGAGGAAGCTCATTTCAGTGAAACTCTGGAGAACTTTCATAGGCAACGCTTCCCATAGAGTGGCCAAAAGGTTACATGAAGCCAGGCCTATTGAGGTCTACAATGTGAGTTCCATGTGTGTTTTGACTCTCAAGTATGGCTGCCAAGTCTTTAAGAATAAAATCATGGGATAATTTGGCTGAGATTCCCAGTGCTCTGTGGAAAGCCACCCTGGACCTTGATCTAAGTTTATAAGGGCGACTCTCATGCATGGCTTCCTAAAATCCCAACTCGATTCATGGCAATACTTCTCTGAGGTCACTTCCAGAACTCAGTCTCTAAGGGGATTCACACCAGAGTTCAAACCCAGGTGGACCCAGTCATCTCTTCCAACTGCCACACAAATAACCACAATTAAAACCAAAATAGTCCCACATGGCTCTCATCTTCTTCCATATAGACACTCATCATAACCTCTAGCTGGAGGTTTCTATGAGGAGCGCAGGACAAGACAGTGTCCAAAATACGCACTCTTGCTCGTCATTTCCATAAAGTCAGAGTGGCCTGGACACCCCTTCTGTGAACCAGAAGTGATCAAAAAGGCCTACCATTAATACTGCTCAGCTTCTCCAATTTGAGGCCTACTGACTGTGGGGTTTAGATTCTTTATGTGCATTGGGGTCATGAGAAAACCCAAGCACCTATTGGCTAGCCTCCGCAGGGCTTTGAAGAAGTCATTTGACCCAAAGGATTCCTATTCTCACTTGATAGAGGTCAGGAACCTTACAGAGGAAGGCAAGAGATTTTATCCACAATGACTGCTCTTTTGGCCATTTTGGTTTTGGATGCACACATGGCATCTTTCTTTAGATCCATCAGGTGCTGAGAATGCAAGCCACAGCCTCACACACAGCCAACAGACTGGCTCAGACACATCCCTTTCAAAAGCAATTACTCAAAGAGAGACAGGTGATGCTCATTCATTTCCATTAGAAAACTGTTTTATTCAGGTTTCACAAAGTGGTGCCTTAGGCAAAGACCTTCCTGACATTCAGTGCTACAGAACAATAGGTAAGCAAAGGCCCAAAGCAGGGATTCTCCACTGAGACACTCATGATCACACAGATATCTGAGTTTCCTGAGATTCTCGCCATTCCCTTCAGCTATCCAGTACACGGCCATGTCACAGAGCTTTGAGGTGCTACATATCTTGGTCACAAAACCATGAGTCTATTCTGGAGAGTGGCCAGAATTCAAGAAGAAAACAGAAACTTAGGAAGACAGCAGGTCTTGCCCATCAATAAGGCAAGCCTCCGTCCTTTCATAAATTGGGCAGGATGAATGTGGGGAAGCTTTCTCCTAGACAGGACACATCCATTGATGCATTTTCTTTTGTAATGTCTACAACCATGGACACAGTTGGATACACAGACATAGAAACACTTGCTTTGTCAAATGACTTACTAGAAACAGTCCATTCTAAACCAAAGAAACCGCCTTTCCTACCTATTCTCAGAGCATGAGACAAAACCACATACACACACTCATTCCCACAAAGGCACCTTTTTCCCCCAAGAGGGTCTGTGACTATCAAGAGTGTCCTCTGCCTTGTGGGCCATACTATGTTCCCCCGAAATGGCTTCTCTATTCTCAAATCTGGACTCCTTGGCCCACTCTGTGAAGTTGTCAGGAGCCAGCGGTGAGTCAATACCTGCTTTCTCAGGAAAGACCCCAATTCATATCTTTCCTGGCATTTGGCCATCCTCACAACTGTAGATACCAAGAAAGATTGACTCTCTCCTTGGTAAATCCAAAAAGTGAGACTTCTGTGACTGTTATTGGGCCTGACTCTGGCTGCCTGTTTTCAGGGATCCCAAGTTCAGAGAGTTCCATCACCAAGAAAGTGAGGTAGGTCACTTCCTTCATGAAGTGAATGAGCTCACAGCCTTGGCAACCACTTTGTCCTAACAGTTGCTTCCAAGGGTCCCATGAGATGGAGGCTGCCCCTACTTCCTGTGACACTTTCACAAGTTAGAATGGTATATCAACCATTGGTACCGGGGAAAAGATCTCCACACAGGCCTGGTTTGGTCCATTTGCTCTATATTAAAAAGAGAGAGGCTTATTCAGACACATCCCTTCATAGTGACCAGGTTGTTTGCCATGGAGCTAACTTTTGCTCTGTCAGGTCCTTCATAGCAGTCTACATCTTCTTCGGGGATCATTTCTGCATGGATCTTTGATATTCTCAGCAGGTGGAAGATCCCCAACATTCCTCTTTTGTAAGACCAACTCTGTCCCTGCACTGCTCTAAAGTTAGATTGAGGGAACAGTGTATGGTTAGGGTTAATAATATGTTCAATTTTGGTTAGCAATCATTCTGCTGGATGAATAATGGTATTGGAAACCTGTGATATTTACAAGAATATATAGGTAAAATATAACAGAAATCTAGGGAAGATTTGAAGCCAAGTAGGGCATTGGGCCGTTGAGTGGGATACTTAGCTTTGAATTATATTCTGCACAGATGTCTCAGATAAGTCAATATACAATGAAATTGGATCTTGTACCTCGGATGATTGAATAACAAACAGAACATCTAGTCATAAAGGAATAGTCCGTAGGATTACCAAGGTAGTCAGCAGGTTTATAAAGAAGAGTGAGTATAGGATTTGGACCAAAAGTTCTTTACAAATAGGGTTTCGGGTAGAGAGTGAATGTAAATGTCAGCACATGTGAAGAGTCAGTCACAATGATGAACAGGGGAAAATATGTAGGAAAGCAGACATAAATAGAGACATTAGGAAATCAGCAAAAGTATAAAGTGTGTAATTGGTTTAGACATTTTCAACAGGGTTGAGTTTGAATATATAATCTTAGGAAGAAACAAATATGTTGTCACAAATAGGATTGAATTCGAGAGCATTAGGTAACCAGGACTTGGATGTTTTTTTGTAATCCATGTTCACTTTCCATTTAGGCTTTTTTAAAATCATAAGTGTGACCATTGCATTTTGTGTACAGAATATTATTGTGATAAAATGTATGTGTAGATCAGGTGACATGAATATTTCTTCCACCGTTTCTGGAGCAATGTTTTGTAGACGTATAATTTAGTATTTGGGGTACAAATAGGTGTACCCTGTGTCTATGAATATGCAGATTATGCATGAATAGACCATACTGTGTATAAATAATATAACTGGTTCCACTTTAAATAATGGATTGAATTGATATCTGAAAATATAAAAGAAATCTCATATTGATATGCAATCATTCATTCCAACCACTTATACATCTAATGGTAATATTAGGGTTATATTTTATCCTGAAAAGTGTGTGAGTTTTGCTTCAAACGTGATTATGGAAATCAAAAATAATGTGTTTGGAAAGAAGTATCATGAAAAGAATAGTCAAAAAACCTGGAGGAATTCATGTGTTCTGAAGCAAGAAGTGATTGAATGTGAAACACATGCATATAAATTTGCGAACTTTTGAATGAAATATATACAGTATGATGTGCATAAGCTGCAGAAATAGTAATGTAGCAGTGTTGAATAAAAATGAACATCAAAATACACATCATGTCCCCTAGGAATCTACTTGCATTGATATTAATCTGGGTCAGTTACTGTAGACATATTAGGATTTTTATGCACCATTTACTGAAGTTAGTTTTCAGTACTAGGAAACAAATATGTATTTCAGGTGGATGAATATTCTGAGAATAATCTTGTGGAAACTTGATTTTAAATCCATATAAATCGCAAAACATTATAAACAAAAAACACACACAGACATTAAAATGTAGCATAGTATATGCCAATTGAAATTCATCTTGAAATATATATCATCCACTGATCCAAAACTATTTGTTTAATGAACTTGGATTCATGAATAATGTTGTTCAACTAAGAAGCTCCCCCATAGTTTGAATTTTCTGTTCCAACAGAGTTTAGGAGGAGTGATCTCCTAAATGTGTATGCAAATATGTGCTACACAAAAATATTTCCACTCTCATCCAGAACAATGACTTGATATTACCTTCGCCCCAAGAAAGACACAATTGGAATAGAAGAGTTAGAAATTCTGTGAATACATATCTGGAATTAAAATGCTCGGGAGTTCACAACATTGGAGTTTGCAGAGGAGTTTCCAAAAGTAAGGGAGAGGCTTGATAGACCCAACCTGATTTTTTATTAAAATTGGGAACCATCTTGCCACAAAGCCGTGAAAAGATAATTTTGGCTTTACTCTAAATTACTGCAAATTCTGAACCTGCTTGGAACGCCTGCCCGTGCCTTGAACTCATCCACACCTGGCTCTCTGACCAGATAACAGTACTTTCTGAAACTTTAGTGACACCTCATAAATATTGGCCTTCCCTGGCCAGACAACAACCCTCTCTGAGGCCCTAATGGTCCTCATTATTTCTGATATTGGGGCCAGCAAAAAAAAAAATGTAAACTACCATTAGTGTGATGCTTTCAAAGTTTTGTTATCTGTAACCACCCGTTTGTGTAACTTTCTGGGCTATATAGCTGGGCTGTAGGAAAGGTGGGGTTGCTGTCTTGTTCCCGCCATTTTGGGAAGGAGAGGCAGCCCAGCCTGTTGAAATAATAAGCTTGCCTTAATTTGATTTTAATTGGAGTCAGTGGTCTTTTCTTGCATCCTAGTCCAAAATTTTGGAGTTCCCCAGTGAGATGACCCTGCCCGAGCAGATCACAAAACCAGACTGCTGAAAATTCTGAAGCTGGCCTTCCCTCCAGGGCACTGGGCTGGAGAACCACTCTAGGAGGTGCACAACTTGAGATGTTCCAAGGCCTTGGAGTGAGCCGTCAGTCTGGGGAGCACTGCAGTGAACCACCACACTAAAACTATTATCAAGCCCCTGGTGGAGGAGGCCTCCATAGGTAAGTGGCGCCTTTATAACATCTGATATCTGGTTAAGGGAGAT